>NW_027362763.1:670719145-671191645 GCF_046119375.1 Phyllobates terribilis | reverse complement strand
AGCCCTTTCCACTTCCTGCCGACTCCAACTCAAAATATCTCCCGGATCCGCACATTCCTCAGCAAAGACTCTGCAAAAACACTAGTGCACGCCCTCATCATCTCCTGCCTTGACTACTGCAACCTCCTGCTCTGTGGCCTCCCCTCTAACACTCGCACTCCACCAAACTATCCTAAACTCTGCTGCTCGACTAATCCACCTGTCCCCCCGCTATTCCCCGGCCTCCCCCCTCTGTCAATCCCTTCACTGGCTCCCCATTGCCCAGAGACTCCAGTTCAAAACCCTAACCATGACATACAAAGCCATCCACAACCTGTCTCCTCCATACATCTGTGACCTGGTCTCCCGGTACTTACCTGCACGCAGCCTCCGATCCTCACAAGATCTCCTTCTGTACTCCCCACTTATCTCCTCTTCCCACAATCGCATACAAGATTTCTCCCGTGCATCGCCCCTACTCTGGAACTCTCTACCCCAACATATCAGACTCTCGCCTACCGTGGAAACCATCAAAAGGAACCTGAAGACCCACCTCTTCCGACAAGCCTACAACCTGCAGTAACCACCGCTCCACCACACCGCTGCATGACTAGCTCTACCCTCACCTACTGTATCCTCACCTATCCCTGGTAGACTGTGAGCTCTCGCGGGCAGGGTCCTCGCTCCTCCTGTACTAGTCGCCGACTCGTTCTGTTAAGATTATTGCAAGTGTTTTTTGCTATGTTTACCCCTTTTTCACATGTATAGTGCCATGGAATAAATGGCGCTATAATAAAAATAACATACAGATATATTAAAAAAAAAAAAAAAAAAAATCCAACAGGAGAAAACCATGTATGGGATACACCAAAGTACTGAACACTAGCAGACGTCTCAATTGTCAGACTAACAAAATTATATAGAGACTGATTGCCAGTAAGGATTGCAGCTCAACATTATCACATAAATAGAAAATACTTTGTATAGCATAAGGGCAGAATTACATAC
The DNA here is from genome assembly GCF_046119375.1 of Phyllobates terribilis. NCBI lineage: Eukaryota > Metazoa > Chordata > Amphibia > Anura > Dendrobatidae > Phyllobates > Phyllobates terribilis. The sequence goes on along the minus strand of NW_027362763.1, from coordinate 671,190,658 downwards.
AAAAACTTAATCCAACAATTATTAAAGTATGTAAAATGTTACCCCTATAGTAGTACTTTTGATCCAGGGTTCTAGGACTGATCGCCTTTTCTCGGGGTCAAGAAGGAATTTTTCCCCGTGATGCAAATTGGCTGAACGTGTCCTGGGGTTTTTGCCTTCTTCTGGATCAACAGATTTAGGCATAGGGATTTTAGTAATACCATTATTAGAATTACTAGAGTAATATGAAAGATAAAACTAATTAAAAAAAATTAAACTGATTTGTAATTGTAATAGTGCAGCAATGATAAAAATAAAAATGGTAATTCAATTGTGAGGCCTAGTTCCAGTAATTTAGTGTAGTGTTGGTATGGGGAGTACAATTGGAGAAAGGTTGAACTTGATGGACCTAGGTCTTTATTCAACCTACGTTACTATGCTTTTATTTTCTAGATTTGCTTTCTCCAACTTGCTGAGCTGCAGATTTAGAGCTCAGTGGGTTTTCCCTGCTAGATCGGAAATCCTGACTAGAATACAACATCCAATCAAGAGTTTTTCCACAAAATATTAAAGCTAAGCTGCAACGCCAAACACAGCAAATTGACAAGAGTGGCATTTGTTTTGTTTTTTTTCTTTTTCTCTGCACTGGAACCCAATTTTTCAGACTTGTGCATTCAGAATGCAGCCGCTACCCACATCTCACGCTGCTGTCCGGAGCCTTTGTCATGTGCGGGACCATTGCACGATGATTTCATTTGCTGTGTGAGTGGTTTGGCGTACCGCCTAGGACAATATAGCCAATCCTTGATTTGCAAAAAAAAAAAAAAATCCAAATTTGGTTCAGGCAAAGTGAACACAGCATTGAAATCCACATAGAGTACAAATTAAAACAGAGCGACTTCCCTAAATAGCCAGGCCGGCTCTGTTGCCAAGCAGGATGGCCCCTCCTAGAAAAGAAACAGGCCGCAAACTACAGCAATGGTAGATGGAGAACTACAGTCAGATCATGTGGCCTTATATTAATTGAATAATTGAATTATTTCAGCCTCCACTTCTGAGCGGATCATCTCGTGCACCGGAGCAGAACTCCCTGTACAGGACGAAGGTACTGCCAACACAGCAAAGGCCCCAGCCACACCACACAGCAGGTGGGCTTCCCGATGTATACACCTGCATTAAATGCAGAGGATATGTTTGATGCAGTCTGAAGCCTGCAACCCACATGTCCAGAAGTTGCATCAAAACCACTTGAAAGACTCTTCCCGTTCATTTCTATGTTAAAACAATGTCGCTGTTCATATTTTTCAGCAGTGCCCCCCTCCACTTTAGGCTTTTACAAACAAGAGTGGAGAAAAAAAAAATACATGTCACATCTACGATGCAGCACAAAATTCTTACTAAAAAAATCCTCACTATACACTTTCCCGTTGGAAACAAACAAAAAAAAACAAAGTGTATATATTTTTTTTTTTTTTATGAGCAGCTGATTTTTTCCAAATTCAAAAGCAACATACTTATGTAACGGAAAAGCTACAAATAGAAGTGGTGCCAAGTAATAGCGATTTTTTTTTTTCCCCCAAAGGCAAAAAAAAAGCCTTTGGGTTATTAAAGGGAACCTATCAGCAGGTTTGCTGAAGACAGCATGATGTAGGGGTTAAACCGCTGCATTCAGTGATGTGTCACTTATCAGGCTGAATGCTATTTACTTACAATGAAGGTTTTATCACCAGGACATTATCACAGCTGGGACTACAGCAGTGCAGGAGACAGAGTAAGGCCACACCCCCTCCTGTGATAAGCAGCTGTCTACAGACTATGTACATAGGGAGCCTGGTGTGAGCGGGGTTAAGCTTTCTCAGCTCTGCTTCATGCTACATCTAAAAATCTCTGTCAGACTCCTGCACCCAGTAAACTAAGCGACATCGCTGGATTCAGGGTCTCTGCCCCTACATCAGGCTGCTCTCCGATTACATAGAACAAAAATCTTGTGACAGATTCCCTTTAAAAGGTTTAAACCAGGAAATCCCTTTATGTTCACTAAAGACCAGAAATTCTGATGACGCACCTCAATTCTCTAGTCCTATTAGGAGCATATAGACAAAATGCTAGAATCCCTTTGCAAGACATTTTATAGGGTGGATGTATTTTTAGCGTGTGCTTCAGTCAACCATATATAACATCTCTAAATCGTGTTACTAAGGCTATGTGCCCACGATGCAGAAAATTTCTGCAGCAAATTTCTGCGCATGCAGATTGTACATGCGTTTTTCCTGCAGAATACATGCGGATTCACATGCGTTTCGGCATGCGGACTGACCAGCGCTTTCCAGGCGATTAGCATCACTTGGAAAGTGCTTGACAACTAGGTCACACTATATAAATCCATGCAAACAGCATGGATTTATACAGTGTGAACGTAAAACAATGCTTAAAATAAAGCTATACTCACCCCCGATGCCCCGACGTGGCTGCAGCGCTCGTTCCTGGCTGCCGGCATATCGCGAGACACAGCGGTGAAGGGCCTGCGGTCACATGACTGTGACGTCACCGAAGGTCCTACAGCGCTGCCGGCATGCAGAGAGCCGTCGGAAAAGGTGAATATAAACTTTGTTATTTTATTCTTTTCACAGGTACAATGGTACCCAGGTCTGGATGAGAGTCTTCTCTCCTCCAGACCTGGGAACCATCCGCACATTGAATCGCATATAATCCGCGTGTACAAATGTACAGACACGGATTCTATGCGTCTCAATGCAAGTCAATGGCGGCGCTTCCACAAGATTAATGAACATGCTGCGGATTTATAAGCGCTGCAGAAACGCTGCGGAAAAATCCGCAGCATGTGCATTGACATTGCGGAATGACATTGGGGACCATGGGGTGCGGATTACCATGCGTTTTTGATGCATTTCCGCTGCAGAAACGTATGAAAAACACATCGTGGGCACGCAGCCTAACACTGAACATAATCTTACAGTCAAGTTATAGAATGAATCTACATAAACCATCACATTCTACACATTGTACTGATCCTGAGTTACATCCTGTATTATACTCCAGAGCTGTACTCACTATTCTGCTGGTGCAGTCACTGTGTACATACATTACATTACTGATCCTGAGTTACCTCCTGTATTATACTCCAGAGCTGCACTCACTATTCTGCTGGTGCAGACACTGTGTACATACATTACATTACTGATCCTGAGTTACATCCTGTATTATACTCCAGAGCTGCACTCACTATTCTGCTGGTGCAGTCACTGTGTACATACATTACTGATCCTGAGTTGCATCCTGTATTATACTCCAGAGCTGCACTCACTATTCTGCTGGTGCAGTCACTGTGTACATACATTACATTACTGATCCTGAGTTACATCCTGTATTATACTCCAGAGCTGCACTCACTATTCTGCTGGTGCAGTCACTGTGTACATACATTACTGATCCTGAGTTACATCCTGTATTATACTCCAGAGCTGGACTCACTATTCTGCTGGTGCAGTCACTGTGTACATACATTACATTACTGATCCTGAGTTATATCCTGTATTATACTCCAGAGCTGCAGCCACTGTGTACATACATTACATTACTGATCCGGAGTTACATCCTGTATTATACTCCAGAGCTGCAGCCACTGTGTACATACATTACATTACTGGTCCTGAGTTACATCCTGTATTATACTCCAGAGCTGCACTCACTATTCTGCTGGTGCAGTCACTGTGTACATACATTACTGATCCTGAGCTACATCCTGTATTATACTCCAGAGCAGCACTCACTATTCTGCTGGTGCAGTCACTGTGTACATACATTACATTACTGATCCTGAGTTACATCCTGTATTATACTCCAGAGCAGCACTCACTATTCTGTTGGTGCAGTCACCGTGTACATACATTACTGATCCAGAGTTACATCCTGTATTATACTCCAGAGCTGCACTCACTATTCTGCTGGTGCAGTCACTGTGTACATACATTACATTACTGATCCTGAGTTACATCCTGTATTATACTCCAGAGCTGCGCTCACTATTCTGCTGGTGCAGTCACTGTGTACATACATTACATTACTGATCCTGAGTTACATCCTGTATTATACTCCAGAGCTGCACTCACTATTCTGCTGGTGCAGTCACTGTGTACATACATTACATTACTGATCCTGAGTTACATCCTGTATTATACTCCAGAGCTGCACTCACTATTCTGCTGGTGCAGTCACTGTGTACATACATTACTGATCCTGTATTATACTCCAGAGCAGCACTCACTATTCTGCTGGTGCTGTCACTGTGTACATACATTACATTACTGATCCTGAGTTACATCCTGTATTATACTCCAGAGCTGCACTCACTATTCTGCTGGCGTAAAATACAGGATGCAACTCAGGATCAGTAATGTATGTACACAGTGACTGCACCAGCAGAATAGTGAGTGCAGCTCTGGAGTATAATACAGGATGTAACTCCGGATCAGTAATGTATGTACACAGTGACTGCACCAGCAGAATAGTGAGCGCAGCTCTGGAGTATAATACAGGATGTAACTCAGGATCAGTAATGTAATGTATGTACACAGTGACAGCACCAGCAGAATAGTGAGTGCAGCTCTGCAGTATAATACAGGATGTAACTCAGGATCAGTAATGTAATGTATGTACACAGTGACAGCACCAGCAGAATAGTGAGTGCAGCTCTGGAGTATAATACAGGATGTAACTCAGGATCAGTAATGTAATGTATGTACACAGTGACTGCACCAGCAGAATAGTGAGTGCAGCTCTGGAGTATAATACAGGAGGTAACTCAGGATCAGTAATGTAATGTATGTACACAGTGACTGCACCAGCAGAATAGTGAGTGCAGCTCTGGAGTATAATACAGGAGGTAACTCAGGATCAGTAATGTAATGTATGTACACAGTGACTGCACCAGCAGAATAGTGAGTGCCGCTCTGGAGTATAATACAGGATGCAACTCCAGATCAGTGATAAGAATAATTTTCTTAATTTTTCCGTACAATGATCTGCAGTGGTGGACAAATACTTTAAGACACTTTAATGTCTTTCACCAGCTCAGATCTCACAGATTGTTCTGCACAATTAGGAAACTAAACAAGAAGTGTTGGCCGGATGTTCTGTAGACCTGTGAATACCTGATACCCATCGGGGTCTCCCGTGCGGCACTCTGACGTGGATATTTTGGAGAGAGGAGACACGAGCTGTTTTGTTTCTAATGACATTTTATTGAATTAAAACGGAAAGAAAAAGAAAAAAAAAAAAAATGTAAAAGATACTGAAAGCAGTTAGTAGATTGCTTGTAAAGAATACCATTTACTGCTGATAGTGACTGCTGCTCGCAAATAAATTAAAGTGTCCATGCCGCCCACACGCCGCGGTAGCCGCACTGGTATCCTCCGCCCAGTAGGGGCGCTGCTGTCGTGTCACCATGCCGGTGCTCTCCAGTGCGTGTGGGCGAGATGCGCCCTTTAATCCTGACAGCGGGGCAGGAGATGACCAGCGGCACATTCAGTTTTGCAAACTGTCACTTCTAAACTCTCGTTCCAGAGCTCGAATGCAACGGGACTCCAGGAAATGCATCCAGAAGTGCAAATGCGGGACGTGCCGTGGGAACGTGGCGATGCATCATGTGCAAACCAACATTAACTCTACACATGCTGTAATAAATCTCAACTGAAACAGGTATACGGTGGAGACGGGAGAGGGGGATGGGTGGGAGGAGGAGGGGGGGGGGGGGGTGAGACATTTGATCACAGATGCCCCCGAGACGCTGAATGTCAGTATGAAACCTATGGAAACACCGAATGAACGTTACATGATGGCTACGCCGCCGTCAACGGCTCATTCTCCGTTAACATCAGGCTTTTAGAGAGCAAGCTGTACACGAACCACATGTACTAAGAAAAGTCATCTTTAATGTCAAAGCGGATCAGAACAGAGAGGGGGGGGGGGGGGGGGGGAAGTGGTCGTCAGTCAACAGGATGAAATGGGAGAGGGAGGGGGGGGGACAAAAACACAGAAAAAAAGCTAAAAAAGCGTGGAAAGCCGAAAATACCACAGGGCACACACAACGGGTGGTGATTATTTCTTCTCTCAGAATATACAACTAATGCTATGGGGGGAAAAAAAGAAAAATAAAGCAGTGAAGTGAAGAGACAAAGGTAAAGTGTAACCCCTTCAATGCCAGGAGGAACGGGGGTGGTGGGGGGCTCCGCAAATAGCCACGGAAAAATGTTGCACTGTAACGTGTATGTAGCACAGTTAAGTCCTGCAGATCCAGACGGCACTGAAGGGGTTAATATGAGAAACGTCGCTACGGCGGCGAGGCAGCGCCCCTTTTATGACTTGCAGGGTCCCCGGTGGGGTTTTGGGGGTGACGGCTAGCTGCATTACTAAAATTATGGACCTCTTGCAATGATGTTTGGGGCTTAATGTGTTATGTGCATAATATACTCGTTTATTTTGGGGGGGGGGGGGTACGGGATGAAGCAGATTCAGACATTTAACTCTTTCTGGAATCCTTTTACCTGTCTCAAGGAGGTAAACGCGTGCGACATTTTAAAAGGGGGTCAGAGAATGGCTGGGTGATGTTAACAGTGCACACTTATTATAAGGTGGATTTTCGTCTTGATGGAGGATCAGGTGCTGTCTCGTGGGCAGGATATGCTCTTCACCTCTTCTTGGGAGGGTTGGCTGTCCGGGGAGGCGTCACGGGGCGCCCAGAGTTCAATCCCCCGTACTGGTACTTCGCTTTCTTTTCTGAGGGCTTCAGGATCTGCGGGAGAGAAGGGACAGAGTTAGGACATTGTGAATTACTTGTGAACAGAGGCCAATAGGTCTGACTGCAGGGAACAATTGGGGTACGTTCACACGCTGCATGTACGATGTGGACGCCCAGCAGTGGAAATGGCGCAGGAATATTAGCAGGAGAAATCTGAACTGACATAAGATGAACTTAAAATTCTATTTCCATTGATAAAATTTGTGCACACGCTTTGAATAGTATTATTACAGTCCCATGCAAAAACCAAATTGCAGAGTTGTGGGGCACTAGTTGGCTACTAATGACCCCCTGCTGAACTACAACACCGGACCACCACTCCCGGGATGACGGACCAGCAGCGACTTAATGACGTCCGTCCTTTTGTACCTGTGACTTGTGTGCAGTCATATTACAGTTATATTTAGTAGTCGGGGTATATTTAGTATTGCGGTGAATTGGCTTGGATACAGGGTACCACAGTGCGATACTTTCTCTAGCTATTGCTCCATGGGTGAGGATAGTTCCAGTCCTAGGTATGCATCCCAGGTAAATAAAGATGGGATGCATAACTAGGATGGTATTGGGGGGATAGCCCAAAGTATAGGCCAACGGGTAAAATGAGCGTCAGTCCAGCTGAGGAGTGGGGTGGACGTGTGGCATAAAGTGTAGTGCGCTGTGACAATCATTACAGGAGGCATTTTTTTGCAAAGTGAAAAATTAGATGAGTGGGCCGAGAACGAATCAGGAGGGGGAAAAAAAAAAAAAAAATTGTGTTGCAGATACAAAAAGGGACACTCATGCATTAATAAGGATTTCCATTGCTCAAAACCACCATTAAATTGCTAATGACGACATCTACAACCAGAGAGCACTGAAATTGGTGTCTGGTTAAAGGGTCCTCTGCTACTAGAGCTAAGGGGACGGTCAGGTCTTCACTGCATATAAAGGATCTTTTTCAGCGCCCCTGTAGTCCGCACACTGGGCACAGACCCCCCCCATGCCAGGGTGCGGTGGTGTTTGACTTACCTGGAAGGAGCACATGAGGGTCTCATCCACGCTCATCATGCCGCCGGCATTATCAAACTCCCCGCAGTAATTTGGAGCGGAGAACAGGGTGACCAGCTGCCGCTTGGCAAAGAACTCGTAGCCGTCCTCTACTACCTGCGTGCGGAGGCAAAACGAAAATCTGTCAGGAAAGCGGCAGAGCCCAGAAGACAGAATACTGAATAACAGACAGCGGTACAGATGTACCCCAACCTGAACCTTACAGCCCCCACTCAGGAGTCAGGAATCCTGAGCACAATGTATCACCATCACTTTAATGACATTTTCTGGTTGTCACCCCCAGATGCGACCAATAAAATGATAAAAGTTCTCCCAAGGACCCCCCACGCCCCTCCCACGTTACATAACAAATCACCTACCTGATGAGCCCGACATATCAGATCCAGGTCGTGTCGATTCAAAAATTTGCTAACCACGTCTGCTCCGAAGGTGAAGGAAACCCCGCGGTCGTTCTCGCCCCAGCCCTGCACATCTTTATCAGGATCTGACCACAGGAGGTCACAGAGCAAACCTGCCGGGAGAAGAGGGGGGTCTCATCAGGACATGGAGCCTCGGGTGCCCCCCGGAGTGTTACACAACTGTCCTGCAGGATCGGGTCACGCCGTGTAACCCACACCTGTGTACGACCGAGACGTGAGGACAGAGCAGTGACACTAAGCTTTCAATCCTCAGGGACTAATCTGCTCCAGATCCTCAGGTTAAGACAACGCTTCCGCCATCCGGACACTAAAAATAATACGGTCACCGCCACTCAGGGGGGCTCTGGAGAAAGCGGAGGCTTACACAATGAAAAACACAAATGGTCATAAAAAGGTGCAAAACTTTCACATTTTTCACCATTTAAGATTACTGCTTTCAAATGCTAAAAGTAAGAGATAAGGGAAAGGATTGGCAGGGGTGTAGCCCAGGGGTCAAGATCAGTAGCCCAATGGTCAGGATCAGGAGTAGCCCAATGGTCAGGATCAGGAGTAGCCCAATGGTCAGGATCAGGAGTAGCCCAATGGTCAGGATCAGGAGTAGCCCAATGGTCAGGATCAGGAGTAGCCCAATGGTCAGGATCAGGAGTAGCCCAATGGCCACCAGAGAGGAGCCCTGTGCCTACCAGCACCTCTTCTAGTTAGTACGCCCGGCGTCGTGTGTCCTTCCGCCACACTGACACTGCGATGGGCTCCTGATTCTTAGCGGGCAGGCGGTTTGCGGGGCCCATCCATAAGCCGCCAAGTGCCTGCTGGACCAGAGTCCTGCAAACAGATTTGCTTGTCTCTACTTAAAACCTGAACAGACCCAAGACTCTCGTTCACACGATGCTTTTTTTCTAGATTCAAAAATCGCAGCGAGTTAATACCCTATGGACATATTGTTTTATTCTCATGGACGTTTTACCACAGTAACCCCCCATCATAAATGGACAGCGTGGAATTTGGGGCAAAAATCTATGTATTCTCCCAATGCCTGTGATCATTATATATCCGGCGTGGTTTCGTTGTGGGTTTCAGGATAGCTGGGAACAATGGTTTCATCTAGAACTGAAAATAAACTCCTCGCAGCTGAAGGTTTGTTACAATTACATGCAACCTAGCAAATACTGTAATATCTGAGCTGAAAGTGTCCAGTTCACAAATCCCCCGGGCTCCAGCGTGACAGCTACAATTTATCTATATAGGTAAAATAGTAACGTTTTTCCGTCTCAGGATGCAAAGAGCAATGTGTCCATTCACTGACAGGTAACAGAGATCTTTAAATAGTGAGAAATTAAAGAAAGTTTTGCAAATTTTAACTTATCCAAATGATAAAAGCTTCACCAGACCATTCATTACTATAGAAAAGAATGGGGAATCGGACCCCCGACTTGTTCTCATTTAGGTCCCGGGGTCAGCACTGATTGATCACCCCACTGCGACAAAATCTTGTTTATGTAATTCCACCCTAAAGAAATCGCCGGGGGAAGGGGGTGAATAACAAGCCGTCCCTGAATTCCAGGCAGACAGCAGCGAACACAGCCGCCGCCGGTCCACACACCGCAGCAGGGAAGCTCGACCAGCAGCGACATGTACGACGCTGATCAGCTATGAAGATAAAGGAGGCACCAACCCTCCCCCATAAACAACACGCTGACGTACTGAGAGACGCACCTGTAAGGGTATGTGCACATGATGCCATTCAGGTGGTTGAACCCACCCAGGAAACACGTCAGCGATTATTTCATCTAGTGATGCAAACTCTCCGCTGGATGAAGCCACCTCCGCAATCCTGCTGACCGGACCTGGTGAACACTCACCGGTAATTACTGTGATGGGAGCGCCGCAATGACAACGGCTCCACTCAGATCACAGTAATTACTAGTGAGAAATTGGAGCCCAGCACAGAGCAATGGGCTACAATAAAATGGTGCCAGGCATCTACAGCTATGAGGACCCCATGAAACGAGGGCCACAAAGCTGGAAGCTGCCATCTGTATTAGCAGATACCGGTCAATCCCAGATAATGGGTGAGTATATCATGGCAGGGACTGCAGAGGCGCAGTCAGTCCAACAGATGGCAGCATCCGTCCAGAGGAACAGGAAAAAAGGTCCCAGATGGGGACCCCGGCAGTCCCCCACACCCCAGCAGGGATATTTGTCAGCAGGTTTATGGGTGGAAGCAGTAGATCAAACCTTTGGGGGCCCAAGCCCAAATCTTACCCAGAGCCCACATCTCCACACGCCGGCACTGAGCCTCTTCCCTCGTCTACGCCGTCACCTCATTATTTATTTTTTTTTTTACCAAGGTTCAACTCCTTTTTGTGCGTCTTTAAGACAAAATGTGGCCCCTGACGGATGAGCAGGATTTGGGGACCTGCCCAGAGCTACGCCTCCTATGTCGGACCCTACCTACCTGTGTCTGGGACATCTGTGGGCCTCATGATTCTGCGGATCTGTTCCATAGACTGTAGATCTGGGGAGAGACCTGGAAGAAAGAAAACATCTAAGTACAAGTCACATCTGAGACACCAACAAGAAAACAAAAAAATCACTGCCAGACATATCACAGCCCCAAATACCCAAGGTAAGTACAGCGGGGATTGTACCTGGACTCCTGAATCATGGCTATAGATATGATGGTCTACCAGGCACTAATGTAAGGGTCCTACAGTCCGGGGTCAGAAAGCTATAAGGTCTGACGCCATGACAGATCCCGTGCAATAACGGAGCCCATTTAGGCTTGCAGACAATGAATGGAGGTTTTCTGCTTTACATTCATAGGCAGAATCCTCCTGACAGAGCTGCTGAAGCGATTGTCTAGACGGGATACAATTGTAACGAACCCTCAGCTGTGAGAAGTATCAAGACAGGGGATTGCAGCCTCTCTATGTGAACAATGCAGTGAAATCGAGCAGCGATCTTTAACCCGTTGGCCAGATCTGCCGTACAGTCACAGTGGATATGGGAGCTCGCTGTGTGAACTGGGCTCTGTTTCTGACACCCATCTATACCCCCTCCAACACAATTAGTGCCCAGAGGACAAAGTGGTGAGGACAGTAAATTTCTCAGGGTTTAATCACTATGGGGGGGGGTGTCTGCCATTTCTGGTCACAGTGACAGATGTGTACAGGGTACGAGGGGTGCAGAGTCATTTTGCATACGTGTTGGCATCCCCCTGGGCGGCACTCGTGCACCTTTCATTAGAGGTAGCCCTGATGAGCAGTGACAATCTCTGGGGGGCGCTGCTGTCTGACATCTCCAGTGCTCACCGTCCAGGAACATATCTAATCTGAGCCCCCCCACAGACGACACGGGGGGGGCACACAGTTCCTGCCTGCGTCTCCTGATGGACATCTCTGCCCTCACCTCCGTGACAACAGAAGATCTTCTCGTCCACGATGGCGGCAATCGGCAGGCAATTGAAGCAGTCGGTGAAGGTCTTCCACAGCTTTATGTTAAACCTCCGTTTGCCTAAAGAAAGCAGAGGGATGGGGGGGTTGTGTCGTTTTTCTTGTTAAAGTGGGTCACGAGCGCGGCGAGGGGAAGCAGAGGAATCCGCAGATTCATTAATGCGGTAAAATCTCTGATAATAAGTAAAGTCATGTAAGGACGACTGTTGGATTTGGTTCACCCAGGCTGCATACAATCTTGCTCCGTGGACGGCCGGTGACTAACACCACGGATCTTTCTAGGTCACAGTGAGGTTAGTGGGGCGGCCGGGGACTTACACTCGTCGTAGAAGCCGTAGATGCGGTTGATGCTGGCGCACTCGTGGTTTCCTCTGAGCAGAAAGAAGTTCTCGGGGTATTTGATTTTATACGCCAGCAGCAGGCAGATGGTTTCCAGCGACTGCTTCCCTCTGTCCACATAATCCCCCAGGAAGAGGTAATTGGCTTCTGGGGGGAAGCCGCCATATTCAAACAACCGGAGTAAGTCTGTGTACTGCCCGTGGATGTCACCTGTGGGGGGAAAAGATGGGGGGAAAAGATTGAATAACGCAGGCAGACCCCAGAGAGGGAAAAAGAGCGCAGAGCCCCATCAAAATGATCCTACAGGGGCTTTCCTGGCTTCTGACGCTCCGTCGGGGCTTATAGCTGAAGCAGCGGAAAACAGGATTGGGATTTTTTCACTGACGGGGCCATTGCCTGTAATGATGCAGACGGGAGTCATTATTTTCGGCTCTATCGGCCTATCTGAAGCTAGCATTAAAATGTGATCACCTGCGTTTTGGTGCCCGGCTTAAATAGGAAAATAAAAGTTGAAAACTATGTCCAATAGAGAAGACAGTGACTCCGTCTGCATCATTACAAGCAATGGAAATACCCAAATCCCATCTTCCAGGGGGTTCACCTGTAAGCCCCAACAAAGCCACCGACAGGTGGATAAAATGTGATGAGAACACGGCCTTACAAGGAATTGGTGCAAATACAATAGGGCCGGGCTGCTCAGCACATGGTGCTGCAATGCAAGGTGGTCACTGCGGCTACTAATGGCAGTGCCATCAGTCACTGTGGACACAACCAGACTGCTGATACGTCTCGCCTATACAGTGCAGCGTTTCATCTCATCCCATCTTTATAGAGTTGTCAAAGTGGAAACGGCAATTTATTGGTGATAAATAACACCGGTCTACAAAAAAAAAAAAATTTCTTCGGGTGTCAAGGTTTTTTGAATGTTTTTTGGGTATTTTGCTGAATTCCAAAATCACATTACCTTTGCTGAATTGTTTCTAGTTTTTGAAAAAATCATCCATGAAAATAATGCAGCTTGTGTGTGATAAATGCAAAAGCATTTGGTCTTTTGACCCCCAACAGTGTTTTAGGTAGTGATATATCCCATATAATTATTAGTAGGCTTACAATGCTATAAAAGGGACCTTTTAAAGTCAGACACGGTTGGCACCAAAATCTGTGTATACCAGTGTAATGAGCTGTATCCTCTCCCCTGTAGTGACCAGATCACCCCCCGACTGCAGTGTTAGGGGGCAGTAAAGCTACGGGGGACTGACGCCGACAAGAGGAGAATTATCTGGGATTCTTTCAAGAGAAAATAAAATGCAGAGTTATTGTATTTTTTTTCCCATTCTAAACCACAAATATGTAGACGCATCCAATACGATATGTACATTATATGGAGCCAAGCATGGCCGTCAGGAGCGGCAAAAAGGCAAACTCACCGCAAATCTTCAGAGGGGCCTCGAGCTCCAGCAGGATGGGCTGACTGAGGAATATTTCCCTGGATTTTATGCAAAGACCCCGCACCTCGGCCTCCGTCATCTGCACGATCTTTCCGGGGCGACATCCTCGCACTGCGGGAAGAAGGAGACAATACTGCGTGAGGTCTAAAGTCAAGAAATAAGGGCCGATTGCCAGCGGCGGCCTACACTCCTCCGAGGACAGGTGTATTGGGCGCAAATGGAGGAGGGCACCCAGAATAAAGGGTCATGATCCAGCACAACACGGGGATCTGGGGGCACAGCTGCAGTCACTCGGTGGTCAGCACTGGGATCAGGGGCTTTCGCTTTTTCCAGGTTCCCTCCTACACCCCGGCTCGTATAATCGTGACTATATTCTGCACCTCCATAAATAATGCGCCCCGATAATCTCGGTGCAAAGTAACCTCTGCCTGTTCTCACGCTGACAATGGCAGACAAATGGACAAGCAGAAGTCATCATGGGCTGGAGCGAGCGCCTCTGACACGCGCCCAGTCATTTCGGAGCCAAAGCTCGGACAGCCGTCAGACTATTTTTAGATATATGGAAAGTTCTGGCAGCCGCCCAGCAGAAGCGTCTCAGTAATGTGAAGGGAGCCGAGCGGAGAGAGACGTCACAAGAAGCCCCCGCAGCGAGACTGAATATCTACATCATCTCGCCGGGACCCTGACGGAGCACTTCTGCCCCCATCCCATGCATTGTAGGCTCGAGTTCACATAGCTGCTCTATACGTCAGGCATGTACCCCGCTGACATACAGCCTAAAATCCATACAGCTCAGCTACCAAACTGAGGCCAAATGTGCGACGGGTCAGCGTCCGTCTGGTACATGTTCACATGCGTTACACTATAAATATCTGCTGAGACCCCTCTACTCGTAAGGATTTTTGGGCTTTATGGTCGTTCCCTGCCCCGTCCAGAGCAGCTCCCCCTGAAATAAATGCACAGAGCAGCCCCCTGGATAAGGGCACCTCAACCCTGTAATGTTGGGGTGCGGGGGCTGCTCCACACACGGGATTGTCACCCATCGTGGCGCGGAGCGTGTGCCCGTACTACAGGTGCTGGGAACTGACAGATGGCAGCTCACGCATCACCGCACCCGGAATAGGAGACAACAGCAGCAGACGATGCCAGGAAAACAAGAAAGGCAGTCACACAAAACAACAAGCTTAAAGGGACAGCATGGTGGCTGACTCCAGATCAGCTGGACAAGCTCCCATCTTCCCATACACATGCATGCTCGCTTCTTCCAAGGTGGGGAAATTGGAATAAGACGCTACTAGATGACTTAATCTATTAATGCAAGAGCTGCGTCAGCTGCTATTGAAGTGAACAGGAGCCGAGCTGCAGTACCAGGGAATGGCCACTACGCGGAGCTGTTAACTGTATATCGGGCTGCCAATGGTGTTGAATACAGCTGATCGCTGGGGGCGCCGGGTGTAAGACCCCCACTCATCTGATCTTCATTACCTATCCCACTAATCAGTCTCCAAGTCCCAGCCTTTATAGGGAATCTGTCAGCAGCACAAACCTCTGCCCTGGTTGTTACAATGTATCAGTCTGGAGTCCAGACTCTCCTAGCTGGACTGGATGCGACTGTCACAAACAAACAACTCAGCTCTGGCAGAGGTAGGCACTGCCATGTGATACACCGAGACGGGCAAACGAGCCGCACCAAGGTCAATAAACCCCGGCCTAATAAAGAACTCGCTGGAAAACCCGCAGAGAAAAACAGGAGGATCATCCACATAGCAAAGCCCTTTTTTTGGAAAAAAGGACTGATCAAATTAGTTAGTGGAAAAAGATTCTTATGTCTGAAACAGTGAAAAAATATAGTGACTATTCTGAGCAGAAAAAGTTCATGAAAACATATAATTACAAATGTAACAACAACGGGGAGAGCTGAACTGAATTGGTCTGGAATAGTTTACCCAAGAACATTGGCAGTGCATTTTGTAGGGTGGGCATGGTTTACTTTCACACATTGGTCGGCCCTTGAGTTGGTCAGGCATTGTTCAATTTCACACCTTGCCTGACAAGATGTTTGGTTTTACACATTGGCCAATTGTTTATTTTAACATATCACTAATTTAATTAAACTGTACTAATCCTAACTGACATTCTCAGGCGAGGAAACTAACTTTAAACTTGGAGGTAAAAAAAAAAAAAAAAAAAAAAAAAAAAAAAAAAAAAATCACAAAAATAAATGGGTTTCATTCTGTTGTACCTGCTTTTATTCACTAAAATACAGCAAAAACTGATGGCAACGTTTTTTTGCACTTACTCATTGCTTTCTATGGGTGAAAAAATGCGGCAAAAACGCTGTAAGAAGTGACATGCTGCAGTTTCCAAACAAAAAGCATGTGTGCATCAGATTTCTGAAATCTCACAGCTTTTGCTGGTAATGTAAAAAGCAGCTTTTAATTTGCATAAAAAGTGCAGCAAAAAAATGCAGGGCTTACATGACAATGTCACGCGAGCCCCGGGAAACCTGGTGCCAACATCACCGGAGCGAGAGAGGAGTATGCCATTTTTATTTTCCTAGTGGGGAGTACTTCATTTAAAAAGGGCTTGTCCAGCAGGAACACATCTCCCAATCTACGCTAGTCTTCCTGAGGGATCGCCTGTCTGGGGAAAGGCAAGTGCCCTCAGCAATGGGCACCACAGACAGGGCCTGGTAGTTGCCCCTTGTCACTCTCCAGCCCCCACAAAGCTGAGATCATGCTGCATAATCACAGACGTTGGCAGATTTGCTATTTTTATATGTGTAGTCAGATGGAAAAGTCTCCTTCCATGTGGAAACCTTCTCCGGAGCGGCGGCGGCTCATGACCATTTATGGCCGCCTCCTGCCTGGGATTTTACGAGAGCTCCCGTGAGTCTATTCCATATATACTCCGCCTGATGTCTGCGCGGGGTTCGCTCCGGCCCTCGGCTTCCTCTATACTTTAGCGCAGAGATAATGTGGACATCTCTGTATCCTGCTCTGTTCCCATCAGTCTATTCTGGAGAAGCGATTATTAGTCGGCTCAGGCTCTGCTCACATCACTACTATGTCTCCAAACTACGCAGCGCTGGATTCGTCACAAAATACCAAAAAGCGCAGTATGTTTCCGATCCGACCACCAGTGACTGCTCGGGAGGGACGACGCGGTATCGGGAAGCGCTCCAGCACTTATCACTTGTGCTGACAGTAATATTCCCCGAGTGGCGGTGTGTTCTCTTTAAGTGGGATAATTCCTAATAAAAATCAAATGTATTGCTGTGCCGGAGTCCTCCTGTTCATTCCCTTAGATGGCGAGATCGGCTGCATGTGTGCAGCAATACAATGAGCTATTCATAAAAGCCGATCCATAGCAACACCACGCGTTCCCTGCAGCCAGAGCCATGTAAGCGATACAGCGGGGGACACCCTACACCAGCGAGCGCAGGCCGGGGCACGTCACCGTGATAGGCAGGTGGGGCTGATCTATAACAGGGCTGTGCCGGATACACAGGATTGCTACAATCACAGCTAATGGTGCAGGTCTGACTTATTGTGACGCCCCCTCTTATTACTACAATACCCCCCTTATTAACGTGGCTTCTGGGTGGAAGAGCTGGCAGATATCATACGTGGATTACAGCCTATGGAGTGGCGGCAGATCAGGATTTCTGATACGGATTCACTTCCAAATCAGCCTTGCATTGCGCAGTGTGAACCCGGCCGTATGCATCAGGTCCCAACCGGAGCAGTACAGAGCTCAGCGTATAGACCCCCACATAATGCCCTCCATGTCACCATAGTTCACGGAGTGGGAAATATTAGGTTTTTAGGTCATGCTGAACATTGTGACATCAGAGGTTCTTCGGTACAGCTCAATTCAGCATTGGGAGCGGAGCAGACGACGTTTCCCCTACACCTAGCTACCGGGATGTGCGCTCAATCGGCAGGTATGACCCCCAAACACTCATCCCACCCTCTTCACTCAAATACATTTTTTACTCCTCACATACATTAAAAAGGAGACCAGAGGAACCGGACGTTCCCCCGCTCCTGGCTCTATGGGCACATACAGCTCGGATAAAAACAAACAATCTGAAGTGGCTCTTTACGTATTCACGTCATACAGGTGGAAATAAAAATCCAGACATTGACCCCTCGTGAGCTCATGGTAATAGTCGCAGTCAGCAGGGGATGAGCCGATCCATTGTTCTGTCCAGCCGGCTGCTTTCAGGGATGGAACGTGTCACTGGAAAATCACTGGCTCAGACAGCGGAACTTTACCAGGCTGGCAAGAGCCGGAGGGGCCGGTGCCACACTGCGATCAGTAATCAGGATCCTTCTGTCGGGAACGCATGTGACCGCTGGAAGAGGAAAGCAGCGAACCAGCGATCCACTGCACATGTACAGCTGTGAACAGGATACATCACACAGGCCCCTACAAAATACCCACCAACAGGGGCCCCGGGCCCCATGCTGCCCGTACAAAGCAGCTGGTGTGCCAGAACATTGGCAGGGCCTCTGAGCACAGAGCTTATAGAGCCGACGTCAGCCGAGGCGGACACACACCTCCGGTGTAAAACACAGCGACCTTCTGTGGAGACGTGAAAGGACAGAGGCAGCGCCGCACCCCGTGTAACACGGCTTATATAGGGCTAGTAAATACCAGGGAAATAGCAAAGGCTGGATCCTCAGAGAACTGGGGTAAGAGCCACGATACCACCTGCATAGCTGAATGCACCATTATATGTGCACCGGAACCTGCAAGCTTCACAGAGCTGAAATCTCCCAGCACACACTCTCATTCCCCGATCACAGCTTCATGTGCATCTTAGAAAATGCCATCTTTATCTGATCCGTCACCTGTAGTATGCAAGCACAGTAATGTATGTACACAGTGACTGCACAAGCAGAATAGTGAGTGCAGCTCTGGAGTATAATACAGGATGTAACTCAGGATCAGTAATGTAATGTATGTACACAGTGACTGCACCAGCAGAATAGTGAGTGCAGCTCTGGAGTATAATACAGGATGTAACTCAGTATCAGTAATGTAATGTATGTACACAGTGACTGCACAGCAGAATAGTGAGTGCAGCTCTGGAGTATAATACAGGAGGTAAAAGGTGCAATCAACATTATTCAAACCCCATTGCAAATTTGATTGGCAAAATTCACATACTTCCTGTTTGCAATAAATGAATAAAACATGAAAAATGTAAACCGCTGAACACAACTAATGTTACAAGTGGTTTCTTCATATTCACTGCTAAATGCCCCATGACTACTGCGGTCTCAGAATATATCCCTCTTTAAAGCAGACATCGTCTCGTCACTTGGGGTAATAATCCAGGGCTTCATTAGTTGCATCAGATAAAACACAAACGCCTGAACTACGGGGAGGCATTTGTGACAGTGATATTTCATTGCAAGTTGGAAGAGTGGTCCAAAAAGTAAGATAATTGCCTCGTAGAAACAAGGAGAAGGATACAAAGATATGAAGATATTGAATGTCACCAGAGCTACAGCCGGAAGCACAAGAGTTCACAAGTACAAAGTCATAGTAGCACCGGCTGCACTACATGGACGTGGCAGACAGAAAAAGCAGTCACCGGCTGCCACCAGATCCCTGAGGAGGCAGGTGGTCGAAAACCCTTGAGAAAGTGCAAAAGACCTGCAGCGAGATCTGGTGGCAGCAGCCAGCGAGTCTCACACTGAAGGTCTCAATGAACGGACTCCAAGATGTCACCTCTACTGACCCAAAAGCACAAGAACAGTTGCCTCCAAAATGATCAACCTGATAAAGAAAGCTGAAGAAGTTCTGGGATTCAGTTCTGTGGAGCAATAAATCAAACCTATGCGGGTTCATGGATGAGCAGTGTGGAGGAGGAAGAATGAAGCATACACTGAAAGGACAACAGGCCCACAGGTGGCGGCTAGTGATGAGCGAGCACTAAAATGCTCGGGTGCTCGACCCCAGCAACGAGCCCAATGTAAGTCTATGGGAAACTCGGTCTGCAGAGGGCCTAAAAATTGAGTGCTCAAATGACATGGGAAGAGCATGGGGAAGACCCCTGGAAGCATTTCTGACCCCCAGGTCACTGCTGTCAACAACATGGTCAGCGTATTACGTCACTTTTACGGACTCACAATAAAACATACAAAAACAAAGCCAAATGGATTTTCCTGGGAAATATGTTAAGGAACGTCCTTTCCAGGGTAATGACTTGTATATAAAGCAAAATAAATAACCAAAAATGCTCCTCCATACCTTGGGCTATGTTCACATGTAGCGTTTTTGATGTGTTTTTTTCACTTTCGCATTGCTTTCAACCATGACAAATGCATTCACCAGGAAATGTCATTTTAACATTTTACAACCTTATCTGGCCATGTGGTGTGTGAGATATCATCAGACACATCGTGTTTCATTTATGAAGGAGGGACTCTGAAAGTCACAAAGCCTATTTTTATAGGGCCATCAGGCGGCCTTTACTATTCTTAAAGGGCCAGCAGTCAGCCCTCACTATTCTTAGAGAGCCATCAGCCAGCTATGTTTTATTGTTCCCATTAGAGTGGGTCTCCTATACTGTTATTGCGAAGGCAGCGAGTGGCAGGGCTGCCCAAAATTTGGACACACCCCAATACCCCTTTGAAGAGACTTATAGGAGGGCCTCCTGAAAACAATGTTCTCATTATTACGAATTAGGTCTCCCATTGTGTTTACGTATGCAGTGAATGAAAGGGCTGCCAAAAACTGGGAGGCACTCCAATGCCCCTTGGAAGAGATGTGGAGGAGGGCCTCATAAAAAAAATGTTCCCATTAGAAAGGAGCGGGTCTCCTATACTTGTAATGCCCATACACTAAGTGTATGGGCTGACTAACATTTACCCCTGGGGGGTATACATGAACATACTGTATAAAAATTTTTTTTACAGGCATCATAAACACCCTTTAAAAAAATTATGTGGGTGTTGCATCACAGACCACAGTCACCCTGGTGATATGGTGGTGGAGGATGAGGAGAAGGAGGAGGACAAGAGCAAATAGCCAAAATCACAAAGCGTATACCCATGTGTGGGTGTGAAGAGGTGCATGGGAATACACCTCCCAAGAAAAGACACTGTATTTGAGTGTACAGTCATGGCCAAAAGTATTGAGAATGAGACAAATAGTAATTTTTCCAAAGTTTACTACTTCATTTTTTGTAATGGCAATTTGCATATACTCCTGAATGTCAAAGAGTGATCAGCTTAACAGCAATTACTGTACTTGCAAAGTCAATATTTGCCCAGAAAATGAACTTTAACCCCCAAAACACATTTCAACATCATTGCAGTCCTGCCTTAAAAGGAGCAGCTAACATCGTTTTAGTGATTGATCCATTAACACAGGTGTGGGTGTTGATGAGGACAGGGCTGGCGATCAGTCATGATTAAGTAAGAATGACATCACTGGACACTTTAAAAGGAGGCTGGTTCTTGGTATCATTGTTTCTCTTCAGTTAACCATGGTTATCTCTAAAGAAACACGTGCAGCCATCATTGCACTGCACAAAAATGGCCTAACAGGGAAGAGTATCGCAGCTACAAAGATTGCACCTCAGTCAACAATCGCATCAAGAACTTCAAGGAGAGAGCTTCCACTGTTGTCAAAAAGGCTCCAGGGCGCCCAATAAAGACCAGCAAGCGCCAGGACTGTATAATAAAACTGTTTCAGCTGCGGGATGGGACTACCAGCAGTGCCGAGCTTGCTCAGGAATGGCAGCAGGCTGGTGTGAGTGCTTCTGCACGCACTGTGAGGTGGAGACTCTTTGAGCAAGGGCTGGTTTCAAGGAGGGCAGCAAAGAAGCCATTTCTCTCCAGAAAAAAACATCAGGGACCGACTGATATTCTGCAAAAGGTACAGGGAGTGGACTGCTGAGGACTGGGGCAAAGTCATTTTCTCTGATGAATCCCCTTTTCGATTGTTTGGGACATCTGGAAAACAGCTTATTCGGAGAAGAAGAGGTGAGCGCTACCACCAGTCTTGTCTCATGCCAACTGTAAAGCATCCTGAAACCATTCATATGTGGGGTTGCTTCTCAGCCAAGGGAATCGGCTCACTCACAGTCTTGCCTAGAAACACAGCCATGAATAAAGAATGGTACCAGAATGTCCTCCAAGAGCAACTTCTCCCAACCATCCAAGAGCAGTTTGGCGCCCAACAATGCCTTTTCCAGCACGATGGAGCACCTTGCCATAAAGCAAAGGTGATAACTAAATGGCTCATGGAACAAAACAGAGATTTTGGGTCCATGGCCTGGAAACTCCCCAGATCTTAATCCCATTGAGAACTTGTGGTCAATCATCAAGAGACGGGTGGACAAACAAAAACCAACAAATTCTGGCAAAATGCAAGCATTGATTATGCAAGAATGGACTGCTATCAGTCAGGATTTGGTCCAAAAGTTGATTGAGAGCATGCCAGGGAGAATTACAGAGGTCTTGAAGAAGAAGGGGCAACACTGCAAATATTGACTTGCTGCATTAACTCATTCTAACTGTCAATATAACCTATTGGTACTCATAATATGATTGCAATTATATTTCTGTATGTGATATAAACATCAGACAAACACTAATAAAAATCAGAGGCCAGCAGATCATGTGAAAATATAATTTTGGTGTCATTCTCAAAACTTTTGGCCATGACTGTATGTTACACTGCTATCATTCGGTGGTGTTGAGAAGTCTGGCCCAATCCAGCTCTTGCTCATTTTTATAAGAGTCAGCCTGTTAGCATTTTCAGTTGACAGGCGGATGCGTTTATCAGTTATAGTTCCACCAGCGGCACTAAAAACCGGCTCTGATAAAACGCTGGCGGCAGGGCAGGCCAGGACCTCCAAGGCGTAGAGAGCCAGTTCATTCCACATATCCAGCTTGGATACCCAGTAATTATAAGGCACAGAGGAATCACAGAGGACGTTGGTGCGGTTGGCAAGGTACTCCCTCAGCATCTTCCTAAACTTTTTCCTCCTTGTGAGAGAACCCCGCGCCTCAGGGCCTGTGCGATGGAAGGGTCTGAGAAAACTCCCAGAACTCTGACAGTGTTCCCCTGCCTCTGCTGGATTGGAGTTGTGTCTCTCTCGCCTGTACTCTTTGGTTGTCCAACGAAATGTGCCCTCTCCTGCCAGCGTTTTCAGATGGGAATTTTTTTAAAATAGTTCCACAACAAGGGCCTTCTGGTACAGCCCCATTTTTGTAGACCTGTCCACCTCAAGAATAAGAGATATAAAGTTCTCCTGGTAGCGTGGGTCTAGAAGTGTCACCCAAAATTTTGAGCACCAAGTATTTACAGCTGCTCTGTGATATGTTTGAATCGCTCCCGTGTGCATGATTTGCGACGGGTTGACAGTTTTAATACATGTGAGGAATGTCTGCTTCTTACACATTCCGCACATGTATTAAAGCTGTCAACCGGTCGCAAATCATGCACATGGGAGCGATTCCAACATATCACCGAGCAGCTGTAAATACTCGGTGCTCGGCCGAGTATACTCGGCAAAAGGGTTAACACAACATACTCACTCATCACTAGTGGCTAAATGACAGGAAGCATTATCCGCTATCCAACCATGAACCTTTTGACACTGCTCTGGGTTCAATAGTGGTGTGCTGCGGTCCCCTAGGAATTGGGACAGGAAGGTCAGGCGAGAAGATGTGGGTGCTTGTTGTGGCACAATTTCGGCTTGCCCACGGCCTTGTCCTCGGCCTCTGCATGCACCATCACCATCACATCCAGTTCCCCGTCCCTTGCCACGTGCCTTGCCCATTTTAAATGGAGGACAGTATCTTCCACGCTCACTACAAATGGCTGAATTTGGAGCGAAGTTGTATGTGATCCGTGTGATGGAGAAAACACAGTTTTAAATACCTGGCCTGTAGGTAACTATTTTGAACAGCAAACCGGTGTCGAAAACTTTGCTGACACACTGAAAAAAAAATTAGAATGGAGGCCAGAAATGGCAGTATTTTCTGACAACATATATGTGATCCGTGTGACGGAGAAAACAGTTTTAAATATCTGGATTTTTAGCGCTGTAATATGGAAAGGACCTGGCTGTATTCTGCAGTGCCGACAAGCAAATGGGGCAGAAAAACGGTGTTCTCTGGATTGCTTTTTAAGCAAATAATGAGCATTAAGATCCAAAGAAAATTATCCCTGGCCCCTGAGACCTGGGCCTATTTCTGGAAATATCTAACAGCAGCAGAAGGCAGAACTGGAATGGAGCCTCTTGTGCTATATGCACTGCAGTCTGCTATATACACTGCCTGCCTGATATCTCTGCAGATGGATTAGTCCTCAGAAGGACTGTTTGTTGAGATGGATATGTGTAATGTACGTTTTTTCTCCCTACACTACCTAATACACAAGCAAATCTCTCCCTAGCTCAGCAGCAGCTCTCCCTACACTGCCTGATCCGGAGTGACTGTGACGAGCATGGTGGCGCCAGGTCTGATAAAGACCTGACGACGCCGTGCGGCCAGCCACTGTAATGACACAACCAACATGGCTACGGCATTACAGTGCATGGCAGGCAATCCCTGCATGTTGATTGGTTCTCTAAAGAGCGCCAAACATGCAGGGAGTGGACCCGAGCATCTCGCAAGTACTCGGCGGCGAGCTCCGAGCATCTCGATTACTCAGATGCTCGGGCGAGTACTTGCGAGTATGCTCGCTCATCACTAGTGGCAGCACTTGGCGAGGCCCACAGCGAAGAACGGTGGCACAGAAAAAAAAAACCTTTGGTGTGATGTGAAGAAATCGGGTGCAAAATGTAAGCCCAACAATATTAGTGACTGGGACAAGATTCCTCAGGAACGCTACCAGGAGCCAGTGTCTGCCTATGCATTTCACCTGCAGCAGGTCATAACAGCCAGAGGGGCTCTACTAAGTACTAAAGTCGCTGGTCATGAAGGGCTAAATTATTAGGATTACACCTGTCCCCACATTTGTTGCAGATTAGCTCTATATGTACAATGTGCGCTGAACGTCCCCCATTAATGGGATCCATGATTCTATTAAAGCTGATAAACCAATTACACTCCGGTCCTTGTCTCCATTGTGCAGTTGCTAATCCCATAGGTTCAGTTACTTGACTGTCGCTATAAACACACAGTACCAGGACATGCGGTGCCACGTGAACCTGTTTACCAGATTAAGTCGCTGCCACTGATCTTATTGCTGCTGAGTAAGATCCTTGTCCGCGAGCCCCTTTAATTAGTGCCATTGCTGGAAAAAAAACGCTCTGTATCTGAGGTTGTGAAAGCTGGAAACCAATATCCTTTTTCAAGCGTAAAGCAAACAAATGGGGAGAGGAAAAGAAAAATAAATCATGGCGGGGAGAATTCCCGGCTCGTTCTTCAAGGCTCAGCTGAAGTGAAAAGCTCCATTCACAGCAGGATTATGCGGAGCCGGAGTCCTCAGAGTCGGGCCTGCTAACCCCCCCCCGATACATTATTGATGCCCTGCACCAATGCTGCACATACACGGGGGCCCAGCAGGACACAATGGGGGCAGAGTATACACCGGGAGCGCCTGGTTACAAATGGAAAGTCTCGCTGGCTATTTATTCAGACGAGTGGCTGCAGAACTAGGCGGACATCACACATTAAAAGATGACAGCTGGGTTTTCCCACCATTAGCAGCAATAGGTCAAGTCTTGGATCCCCCCCCCCCCCTACATTTTTACATAGGAAAGGAAGGGTTAATATGAACCCAAGATGTTTTATGGTGCACGGCTTTCAGAACAAAAAAAAAAAAAAATCAGGATTTATAGTTTACAGGAACTTACAACTGCGGCGACAACTTTGGGTCTCACAACCTGTAAGACTTCTGAGGTCGCTGCACATCATCGCGAGCTTTACTATGTGTATATGACTTCCTGCACCATATACAGCCGTTCAGCCCTCTATATACATACGTGTAGCCCTATACAGGCCACTGTATCACTGACAACTCAGGGTCCGATCATTGATCTCTGCAGGTATGATATCTCCATGCACTTTGTACTGTGTGATTACACTTGATAAGGGGGGCCGGAGATCAGGTCCATGTGGCCCCCAGCCAGTATTCGATGCTGCGGCCCCTTTATTAGTCCCATATAACAGTCCACCGGGTGGGTGAGTTCCAGAGAGACCCCCCTGAGCCGCCGCCACAGGAACAACAGACGGACATAGGTCACTTGTAGGCTAAATATACCGCGAAGATCTGATGACATTGACACCGCCACCCGCACGAAGGGCACCCGGCACTGCCAGGCTAAAAACAGCACAGCAAGGCCACAACAGAGCCACCAGCCCAACACCCCGGGCAGCAGATAGATGACAGAGCTGCCGGGGAGTGAGCGGAAACCATCCATCAATGTAGTCCTGTAATAATAAGATCAGGAAATCGCTGAAGTAGCAATGGCTGAATGATTATATTTTTATAGGTGGCGATACAACCTCCCCCATTACTTCTATGGCGGTAACGCTTTCCACAGCGCTGTACCATCAGCAAAAAAGAACGTGCCCAAGAGAGCTGACAATCTAACCCTAAGATAGGAAACTGAGCGGTTCTGGGAAAGGAAATCCGATAGTGATCGCCAGCTGCAAAGATCACAGCTCCTGCAGCAGCGGCCACTAAAGGACACTGCAAGTATTACGGGAGCACCGTGGTCACAGTCTCCTGCATCTGCTGGCAAAAAAAGGTCCGACCCTTACTAAGTGATCAATTTACATTCAACTTCCTATAAGAGTGTCAGGACGCATCTATAGGCCACACGCCATCTGCTGGTCTGAAGCAAAGTCCCATGTTTGGCGGCTTAGGTCACCTTCCCCTAGGTCCTAAACATAAAGGCACTGCCTCATACGCCAACGGCTGGAGTAAGACGCCGCGCCAAATTTATGAAGAGGTGCACGTCTCCTCACTGCAGGCAGGACACGGCGGAGGAAGCTCCTGCAGATATGTGGCCGTGCAGGACGGCGGACGAGCCGCAGCCTCATTCCTCCCGACTCGCGGATGGAAATCTCGGCTCTCTCCAAACAATGGCCAAATATAGTAGAAGCGTCTTCTCCCTGAGCTACGAAGACGTCAGCGCGGAGGACGAGTCCCAGGAAGCAAATCACTGGGTTTCACTGCTGAGCCGTAGGGTCCTGGCCTAGATTATTTCATCAGTCATCTGTAGATCAACACACAGCCCCCTGACATGAGCCGTCACACCTGGCTACACAGTGACCCCCGCGCCTCACACAAGAGGGGTCCTGAGCCTGTGGTCACAGGCATTCCTAATAGGACAGTCCCAATAGAGTTTACTGAGGCCGCTGCAGCACATCGCAGGTGTCAGACCTATCAGACCCTCGCCCTCTGCATAATACACACCAGTCACTGAGCAAAGAAACACACCCCGCACGCCCTGCAGACACCGAGCGCCTGACATCGACATTTGTATCCAAGATTTATAAGCCTTGTCCGTCCCTCTGCTAGTTCTTCCAGGCAACCACTCACTGAGACGCCTTCCAATGTATGGAGTTGTAGTTTTCACATCAGAAGAACCACAAGTGACAGAGGCACTGGAATTTCAGCAGCCCATAAACATATAGAGCAGCAGTGGTCACTCACAGGGCATGCTGGGTAATACCATCACAGAGGGATCAGCTTCCTATGGGGAAGCAGTGACGTGGCATCACGACCTCTGTCTGCAGCTGCCGGGGTGACCCCACAATCCTCAATCACCCTGTTAGTTCACCGGGTAATTACTAAGTACATTAGTGAATTACTATTTGAGCGACGGCCCGTAATGTAATGCCGAGAAGACACCAGGAGCTCCTATATTACAGCATACCTATGTAAACCAGCACAACGAGGAGGCAGCTGCCCAGAGTAGGACCCCCCAGATCTAACACACAGGGGGCTCACCACAACCCCAGACACTGCAGCAGCTGACTGGAAGGACAGGTACTGGACGTAATAAAGCCTGGCATCCGACAGTCCGCCGAGCCCTGCTGATGATCCGAAGAGTAGAAAAGCAGCAACCAAATGCCAGGGCAACAACACCACCACACTCCGGGGTCAGGAAGCACGTGGTCCCCAGGGAATTGTACCAGTAAGCATGGGAGACCCTGCTTCATCAGTGACTGCCCACCCCAGCAGCAATAACACTACGGTGACAGGAGGAACAATGCTGCGCACCCAAAGGAACCAGAGAGCGTCCGCTGCAACGTAGATATCCAGGACAAGCACCGGCCGCCCCGTAAGAACCGGGCCCTGGGATTGGATTAGGTTCTGTCTTTTTGCTTCATTATAGGCCTCAGTGAAACTGGTCATGTGACTAAAATTGCACCCAATGATTGTCAATGGAGGTCGTACGTTGGTCGCCATTTGCACGTAACTGCACTCCAATAGTCTGCAATGTACGTCACACGCGACTGGCGGCTTTACAGCAGTCACACACATCTCACTGGTCGGGCGACTAGTCCGAGAACTGCTGTGATGCAACCAGAGCTCAGGAGGGGCCGCGGCTATTCAGGTGCAAAGTCGCATCCTCAGGGACGTGTGGGTAAAACCATGGTGCCGGAGTACAGATCAGCCACATAACATAGCAGCACGGAGCAGGTATCACTGTCAGACCGAGTGGTAAACCCCAGAGCAGGATCAGCGCCGGCCGACCGGGAACAAGAGCCAAGGAATGTCCTCATCCTGAGCCCAGCAGTGGCATGT
Organism: Phyllobates terribilis; assembly: GCF_046119375.1. Taxonomy (NCBI): domain Eukaryota; kingdom Metazoa; phylum Chordata; class Amphibia; order Anura; family Dendrobatidae; genus Phyllobates; species Phyllobates terribilis. The sequence goes on along the minus strand of NW_027362763.1, from coordinate 671,162,418 downwards.
GCAGGACTGTGCGCAAGTATGTAGGGACAGCACTGACACCGCAGGAGCCAAGAAAGGCACCCCCCCACCCGCAGACAGAACAACTGCACGTTGCTGACATTTGCCCCCGTCTGTTACTGTACATCACGCCGTGCCGCTGCCCATCACCCCAGCACTATTCCCTGACCAGGCCTCGCACATTACACCTGCCATGCAGACTCGTCAGTTAGATAGTGAGCTCTGCAGCCAAGAAATGTCACACCGGCCACTGAAAAATAACCAGGGTTACAGCTATTCACCCCCATCTCCTCACCGGCCGTCAGCTTAGACCGTCAGCTCTGCGGCCAAGAGATGAGCAGCTGGATCACAGGGAGTTCTCCAGCCAAATCACAACACATGACTGAAATCTGAGCATTAAGAAGTCTTCACACCCCCATCATCCTTACCTCTCAGACAAGGAATCCCACTTTAAAACTAACACTCACGTGAAGATTTATATGTATTCACCCCCATCATCTCTCCAGCCCTCAGCTCGGAGCGTCAGCTCTGCAGCCGAGACGCCAGACGTCCAAAGAAACCAGTATGCTAGACGGCAAAATCCCGAGTCCCTCCAGGAGCTCAGACTGTCAGCTCTGCAGTCAAGGGCATCATAGACAAGGCTGAGATCTGAGCACGCACAAGTCTTCACACCCCCAATGACGTGTTCACCTGCACTGTGCACTATAGACAGACTCCTCAATAATAAGCATCACTCCCAGCATCTGTGATCAGAGAAGATAAGTATTCACACCCCCAACATCTCCAGCGCCCGGTCACATACAGCCTCAGTGTATGATTGTATCGTCAGGCTCCTACTAATAAGTCTTCACACCCTGCAGCCTTGGGCTGCAGCGTATTTTGCTGCAGATTTTTATGCAAGTTTTCAGCTGCGTTTTGCAGCACCAGCAAAGTCTGAGAAACCAGAATTCTCTGTTCACACATCTTTTTTTTGCTTCGTATTTTGTGACTTTGTTGTGTTTTCGGAAAAATAGAGCGTCACTTCTTTCAGTGTTTTTGCAGTTTTTCACCCATAGGAAGTAATGGATGGTCAAAAAAAAGCAGCAAAAATCACAACAAAACCTGCGTTTTCAATGTTTTCCTGCCAGAGAAAAGTTAGCAGCAGATTTGAAGCAGAAAAAAAACGCATGTGAACATAGCCTTTGTGTATGGGGGTTCCTGGGCCATTACCAGTGTTGGCCCCAGACACCCAGGAACCTCCCGTTACCGGTATGGTGGGGTGTGGGTTACCTTGGTCGTTACTTGTGTGAGGACCTCCCACACACCAGTAACTACTCCGGACACCCAGGCAACCCCCCTCCCCCATACCGGTAACGACCCCGGACACCCAGGCAACCCCACTCCCCCATACCGGTAATGACCCCGGACACCCAGGCAACCCCCCTCCCCTATACCGGTAACGACCCAGGCATCGTCCCGTCCCCCCCATACAGGTAACGACCCCGGACACCCCCCCCCCCCCCCCATACCGGTAACAACCCCGGACACCCAGGCACCCCCCCGCCCCCCCATACCGGTAACAACCCCGGACACCCCTCCCCCCCATACCAGTAACGACCCCGGACACACCCCCCCCCATACCGGTAACGACCCCGGACACCCAGGCACCCCCCCCCATACCGGTAACGACCCCGGACACCCAGGCACCCCCCCCCCATACCGGTAACGACCCCGGACACCCAGGCACCCCTCCCCCCCATACCGGTAACGACCCCGGACACCCAGGCAACCCCACTCACCCATACCGGTAACGTCCCCGGACACCCAGGCACCCCCACTCACCCATACCGGTAACGTCCCCGGACACCCAGGCACCCCTCCCCCCCCATACCGGTAACAACCCCGGACACCCAGACACCCCCCCCCCATACCGGTAACAACCGCGGACACCCAGGCACCCCTCCCCCCATACCGGTAACGACCCCGGACACACCCCCCCCATACCGGTAACGACCCCGGACACCCAGGCACCCCCCCCCCCCCCCATACCGGTAACGACCCCGGACACCCAGGCACCCCTCCCCCCCATACCGGTAACGACCCCGGACACCCAGGCAACCCCACTCACCCATACTGGTAACGTCCCCGGACACCCAGGCACCCCCACTCACCCATACCGGTAACGTCCCCGGACACCCAGGCACCCCTCCCCCCCCATACCGGTAACAACCCCGGACACCCAGACACCCCCCCCCCCCCATACCGGTAACAACCGCGGACACCCAGGCACCCCTCCCCCCCATACCGGTAACGACCCCAGACACCCAGGCAACCCCACTCACCCATACCGGTAACGTCCCCGGACATCCAGGCAACCCCCCTCACCCATACCGGTAACGACCCCGGACACCCAGGCAACCCCCCCCATACCGGTAACGTCCCCAGACATCCAGGCAACCCCCCTCACCCATACCGGTAACGACCCCGGACATCCAGGCAACCCCCCCTCACCCATACCGGTAACGTCCCCGGACATCCAGGCAACCACATTCACCCATACCGGTAACGACCCCGGACACCCAGGCAACCCCCATACCGGTAACGACCCCAGACACCCAGGCAACCCCCATACCGGTAACGACTCCGGACACTCAGGCCCCCGCCGCCTTCCACCGGTAACCCAAGGTCTCCATGGTAACGGCCCCGGACACTTAGGGTCTCCATGGTAACACCCCGGTCACTCAGGGTCTCCATGGTAACAGCCGCCAGCCTAGGAGCAGGCAGGGGTGAGGGGCGTCACTGCCTCCCGCGCTCCGGGCCTCCGCCTCAGGCCGCGCTCCCCGCCCTCCTCCCGCGCTCTCACCCCACAGCCGCCCCGCTCGACCCAATCCTCACCCTCGGTCGCTCCTCGACCCCTCTCCCTCCTCACCCCGCCGGGGACACTCACCCTCCAGCAGGCGACTGATCAGACTATCCACGTTCAGCTCTCCGTCCGCCATTTTGCGCTTCCCTCACCGTCCGCCACCAGAGCCGAGCAGTGCGAGCCGGGCGGAGCCGCGTCACAACACAACACAGACACGCCCAGGAGGCGGGGAGAGCAGCAGAGGTGCAGCCAATCACTACTGAGGGGGGCGTCACACGACGGAACCACGCCTCCTTGAGAGAAACAATGGCTTGTGGGAGGAAAACCAGCCACTGGGCGGGGCCAATGTGTGTCTATCTCCAGCTCCGCCCCTATGGGAGGGGCTTCTTATACTTCCCGCTCCCCCTCTCCGGCCGCACTCCTCCTGGCTTCAGTTGCAGCCGCGTCCTTGCTCTGGCGCGCTCTTCCCCGTAGCCCCGCCCCGCCCCCCGCCCGTTGTCATGGAGACTCCAGGGGAGGCTGAATAATGCTGGGCTTGGCCTGAGTCTTCTCCAGCGGGTGTCATGGCGACAGTGACGTCACTGTGACTTAGCCGGGTTGTTTTTCACTTAAGGCAAAGGGAGGAGAGAAATCCAGAGAGAGGAGCTGACAGGCGGCGTCTCCTCCCGGGTGTGATAGTGAGAGGCGACCGGGGATAATGGAGAAGGGACAGGAGAGCACAGTAATCACAGAGGATGGTACAGCCCATAATACAGCGGACGTGACACTATGGCGACTGAGAAGCCACCAGCGATCAGGAGCGAGCGTACACCGGCCAGCGATTAGGAGCGAGCGTACACCGGCCAGCGATCAGGAGCGAGCGTACACCGGCCAGCGATCAGGAGCGAGCGTACACCGGCCAGCGATTAGGAGCGAGCGTACACCGGCCAGCGATCAGGAGCGAGCGTACACCGGCCAGCGATCAGGAGCGAGCGTACACCGGCCAGCGATCAGGAGCGAGCGTACACCGGCCAGCGATCAGGAGCGAGCGTACACCGGCCAGCGATCAGGAGCGAGCGTACACCGGCCAGCGATCAGAAGCGAGCGTACACCGGCCAGCGATCAGGAGCGAGCGTACACCGGCCAGCGATCAGAAGCGAGCGTACACCGGCCAGCGATCAGGAGCGAGCGTACACCGGCCAGCGATCAGCAGCGAGCGTACACCGGCCAGCGATCAGGAGCGAGCGTACACCGGCCAGCGATCAGAAGCGAGCGTACACCGGCCAGCGATCAGGAGCGAGCGTACACCGGCCAGCGATCAGGAGCGAGCGTACACCGGCCAGCGATCAGGAGCGAGCGTACACCGGCCAGCGATCAGGAGCGAGCGAACACCGACCAGCGATCAGGAGCGAGCGTACACCGGCCAGCGATCAGAAGCGAGCGTACACAGACCAGCGATCAGAAGCGAGCGTACACCGACCAGCGATCAGGAGCGAGCGTACACCGACCAGCGATCAGGAGCGAGCGTACACCGGCCAGCGATCAGGAGCGAGCGTACACCGGCCAGCGATCAGGAGCGAGCGTACACCGGCCAGTGATCTGGAGCGAGCGTACACCGGCCAGCGATCAGGAGCAAGCGTACACCGGCCAGCGATCAGGAGTGAGGGTACACCGGCCAGTGATCAGGAACGAGCGTACACCGACTAATGATCAGGGGTGAGCGTACACCGGCCAGTGATCAGGGGTGAGCATACACCTGCCAGTGATCAGGAGCGAGCGTACACCGACTAATGATCAGGAGTGAGCATACACCGGCCAGTGATCAAGAGCGAGCGTACATCGATTAATGAACGGAGCGAGCGTACACCGGCCAGTGATCAGGAACGAGCGTACACCGACTAATGAACGGAGCGAGCGTACACCGACTAATGATCAGGAGCGAGCATACACCGGTCAGTGATCAGGAGCGAGCGTACACCGACTAATGAACGGAGCGAATGTACACCGACCAATGATCAGGAGCGAACACATACAGTACAGACCAAAAGTTTGGACACACCTCATTTAAAGATTTTTCTGTATTTTCATGACTATGAGAATTGTACATTCACACTGAAAGCATCAAAACTATGAATTAACACGTGGAATTATATACTTAACAAAAAAGTGTGAAACAACTGAAAATATGTCTTATATTCTAGGTTCTTCAAAGTAGCCACCTTTTGCTTTGATGACTGCTTTGCACACTCTTGGCATTCTCTTGATGAGCTTCAAGAGGTAGTCACCGGAAATGGTCTTCACTTCACAGGTGTGCCCTGTCAGGTTTAATAAGTGGGATTTCTTGCCTTATAAATGGGGTTCGGACCATCAGTTGTGTTGTGCAAAAGTCTGGTGGATACACAGCTGATAGTCCTACTGAATAAACTGTTAGAATTTGTATTATGGCAAGAAAAAAGCAGCTAAGTAAAGAAAAACGAGTGCCCATCATTACTTTAAGAAATGAAGGTCAGTCAGTGCGAAAAATTGGGAAAACTTTGAAAGTGTCCCCAAGTGCAGTTGCAGAAACCATCAAGCGCTACAAAGAAACTGGCTCACATGAGGACCGCCCCAGGAAAGGAAGACCAAGAGTCACCTCTGCTTCTGAGGATAAGTTTATCCAAGTCACCAGCCTCAGAAATCCCATGTTAACTGCAGCTCAGATTAGAGACCAGGTCAATGCCACACAGAGTTCTAGCAGCAGACACATCTCTACAACACCTGTTAAGAGGAGACTTTGTGCAGAAGGCCTTCATGGTAAAATAGCTGCTAGGAAACCACTGCTAAGGACAGGCAACAAGCAGAAGAGACTTGTTTGGGCTAAAGAACACAAGGAATGGACATTAGACCAGTGGAAATCTGTTCTTTGGTCGGATGAGTCCAAATTTGAGATCCTTGGTTCCAACCACCGTGTCTTTGTGCGATGCAGAAAAGGTGAACGGATGGACTCTACATGCTTGGTTTCCACCGTGAAGTATGGAGGAGGAGGTGTGATGGTGTGGGGGTGCTTTGCTGGTGACACTGTTGGGGATTTATTCAAAATTGAAGGCATACTGAACCAGCATGGCTACCACAGCATCTTGCAGCGCATGCTATTCCATCCGGTTTGCGTTTAGTTGGACCATCATTTATTTTTCAACAGGACAATGACCCCAAACACACCTCCAAGCTGAGTAAGGGCTATTTGACCAAGAAGGAGAGTGATGGGGTGCTACGCCAGATGACCTGGCCTCCACAGTCACCAGACCTGAACCCAATCGAGATGGTTTGGGGTGAGTTGGACAGCAGAGTGAAGGCAAAAGGGCCAACAAGTGCTAAGCATCTCTGGGAACTCCTTCAAGATTGTTGGAAGACCATTTCCGGTGACTACCTCTTGAAGCTCATCAAGAGAATGCCAAGAGTGTGCAAAGCAGTCATCAAAGCAAAAGGTGGCTACTTTGAAGAACCTAGAATATAAGACATATTTTCAGTTGTTTCACACTTGTTTGTTAAGTATATAATTCCACATGTGTTAATTCATAGTTTTGATGCCTTCAGTGTGAATGTACAATTTTCATGAAAATACAGAAAAAAATTGAAATGAGAAGGTGTGTCCAAACTTTTGGTCTGTACTGTAGTAGCCAATGATTAGGAGCGAGCGTACACTGTCCAATGATAAGGAGTAAGTGTACACCAGCCAGTGATCAGGAGTGAGATTACACCGACCAACGATCAGAAGCGAGCGTACACCAGCCAGTGATCATGAGCAAGTGTACAGTAGCCAATTATCGGAAGCAAGCGTACACCGGCCAGTGATTAGGAGTAAGCATACAGTAGCCAATGATCGGGAGAGAGTACACCAGCCAGTGATCAGGAACGAGCATACTGTAGCCAATGATCAGGAGTTAGTGTACACCAGCCAGTGATCAGGAGCGATCACACACGTGGCAATGATCAAGAGCAAGCATACACCAGCCATTGATCAGGAGCGAGGCTACACCGGCCAATGATCAGAAGCGAGAGTACCCTGCCCAATGATCTGGAGCGAGCATATACCGGCCACTGATTGTAAACAAGCATACAGTGGCTAATAATAATGAGCGAGTGTACACCGGCCAATAATTGGGAGCGAGCATACAACAGCTAATAATCAGGAGCGAGTGTAATATTCGTGAGAGAGCGTAGACCAGCCGATGATTGGAAGCAAGCGTATACTGGCGAATGAGCAGGATCATGCTTACACCAGCTAATGAGTGGGAGCGAGTGTATGCCGGCCAGGGTTCAGGAACAAGAGTACAGCAGCCAATGATCAGCAGTGAGCATACACCGGCCAATGATCAGGAGCGAGCGTACACTGGCCAGTCATCAGGAGCGAGCGTACACCGGCCACTGATTGGAGCAAGAGTACAGTGGCTAGTAATAATGATTACGTGTACACTGGCCAATAATTGGGAGCGAGCTTATAACAACTAATAATCAGGAGCGAGCGTAATATTTGTGAGAGAGTGTAGACCAGCCAATGATCGAAAGCGAGCATACACCATCCAATGATCAAGAGCGACCATAAATTGGCCAATGATCAAGAGCAAGAGTACACCGGCCAATGAGCGGGAGCGAGAGTACACCGGCCAGTGATCAGGAGCTAGTGTACGTTGGCCAGTGATCGACAGCGAATGTGCACCAGCTAGTGTACAGCAGCTTATGATCGGGTGTGAACGTACACCGGCCAATGATCAGGAGTGAGCGTACACTTGCGAATGAGCAGGATCACACACCAGCCAATGAATGGGAGCGAGCGTATACCGGCCAGTGATCAGGAGCAAGTGTACAGCAGGCAATGATCAGGAGTGAATGCACACCGGCCAATGCTCGGGAACGAACGTACACCAGCCAATGATTGTGAGCGAGCGTACACCAACCAATGATCAGGAGTGAGCGTAGACCGGCCAATGATCAGGAGGGATCGTACACCGGCCAAGGATCGGGAGTGAGCGAACACCAGCCAATGAGCGGGAGTGAGGGTACACTGGCCAATGATCGGGACCAAATGTACACCGGCCAAGGATCGAGAGTGAGTGTACACCAGCCAATGATTGGGAGTCAACGTACACCGGCCAATGATTGAGAGCGAGCATACACCTGCTAATGAGCGGAAATAAGCATACACCTGCCAATGATCGGGAGCGAACGTACACCGGCCAATGATTGGGAGGGAGCGTACACTGGCTAATGAACTGGAATGAGCGTACACTGGCCAATGAACGGGAGTGAGCGTACACCGGCCAATGATTGGGAGTGAGCATACACCGGCCAATGACCGGAGGGAGCGTACACCGGCCAATGATCGGGAGCGAACGTACACCGGCCAATGATTGGGAGGGAGCGTACACTGGCCAATGAACTGGAATGAACGTACACTAGCCAATGAACGGGAGTGAGCGTACACCGGCCAATGATTGGGAGTGAGCATACACCAGCCAATGAACGGAGTGAGCGTACACCTGGCAATGATCGGGAGCGAACGTACACCGGCCAATGATCAGGAGTGAACGTACACCGGCCAATGATCGGGAGTGAACGTACACCGGCCAATGACTGGGAGTGAGCATACACTGGCCAATGATCTGGAGCAAGCGTACACCGGTCAGTGATCAGGAGTGAACGTACACCGGCCAATGATTGGGAGCGAGCATACACCTGCTAATGAGCCAATGATTGGAAGGGAGCGTACACTGGCCAATGAACTGGAGTGCGTACACTGGCCAATGAACGGGAGTGAGCGTACACCGGCTAATAATTGGGAGTGAGCGTACACCGGCCAATGACCAGGTGGAAGCGTACACCGGCCAATGATCTGGAGCGAACGTACAACGGCCAATGATCAGAGCGAACCTACACTGGCCAATGATCGGGAGCGAACGTACACCGGCCAATGAACAGAGCGAGCATACACCTGGCAATGATCGGGTGCAAACGTACACCGGCCAATGATCGGGAGCGAATGTACACCGGCCAGTGATCAGGAGTGAACATACACCTGCCAATGTTTGGGAGCAAACGTACACTGGCCAATGATCGGGAGTGAGCGTACACCGGCCAGTGATCGGGAGTGAACATACACCGGCCAGTGATTGGGTGTGAGCGTACACCGGCCAATGATCGGAAGCGAATGTACACCGGCCAGTGATCGGGAGTGAACATGCACCTGCCAATGTTTGGGAGCAAACGTACACTGGCCAATGATCGGGAGTGAGCGTACACGGGCCAGGGATCGGGAGTGAACGTACACGGGCCAGGGATCGGGAGTGAACGGACACCGGCCAGTGATCAGGAGTGAACGTACACCGGCCAATGATCGGGAGTGAACATACACCTGCCAATGTTTGGGAGCAAACGTACACTGGCCAATGATATGGAGTGAGCGTACACCGTCCAGTGATCGGGAGTGAACGTACTCCGGCCAGTGATTGGGTGTGAGCGTACACCGGCCAATGATTGGGAGTGAGCATACACCGGCCAATGCTCGGGAGTGAGCACACATCGGCAAATGATCGGGAGTGAGCAAACACCGGCCAGTGATCTGGAGCAAGCATACACCAGCCAATGATCTGGAACAAGCGTACACCAGTCAGTGATCAGGAGTGAACGTACATTGGCCAATGATTGGGCGTGAGCGTACACCGGCTAATGATTGGGAGTGAGCGTACACCGGTCAATGATCGGGAGTTAGCGTACACTGGCCAATGATCTGGTTTGAGCGTACACCGGCCAATGATTGGGAGTGAGCGTAGACCGGCCAATGATCGGGAGTGAGCATACACCGGCCAATGATCGGGAGTGAGCATACACCGGCCAATGATCTGGAGCGAGCATACACTGGCCAATGATCTGCAACGAGCGTACATCGGTCAGTGATCAGGAGTGAACGTACACCGGCCAATGATTGGGAGTGAGTGTACATCGGCCAATGATCGGAAGTGAGCATACACTGGCCAATGATTGGGAGTGAGTGTACACCGGCCAGTGATCAGAAGTGAACGAACGCCGACCAATGATTGGGAGTGAGCGTACACCGGCCAGTGATCAGGAGTGAACGTACACCGACCAATGATTGGAAGTAAGCGTACACCGGCCAGTGATCAGGAGTGAACGTACACCGACCTATGATTGGGAGTGAGCGTACACCTGTCAGTGATCAGGAGTGAACGTACACCGGCTAATGATTGGGAGTGAACGTACACCGGCCAATGATTGGGAGTGAGCGTACACCAGCCAATGATCTGGAGCGAGCATACACCGGCCAATGATCTGGAACGAGCGTACACCTGTCAGTGATCAGGAGTGAACGTACACCGGCCAATGATTGGGAGTGAGTGTACACCGGCCGATGATCGGAAGTGAGCGTACACCGGCCAATGATTGGGAGTGAGTGTACACCGGCCAGTGATCAGAAGTGAACGAACACCGACCAATAATTGGGAGTGAGCGTACACCGGCCAGTGATCAGGAGTGAACGTACACCGACCAATGATTGGGAGTGAGCGTACACCAGCCAGTGATCAGGAGTGAACGAACACCGGCTAATGATTGGGAGTGAGCATACACCGGGCAATGATCGGGAGTGAGCATACACCGGCTAATGATCGGGAGTGAGCATACACCGGCCAATGATTGGGAGTGAGCATACACCAGCCAGTGATCAGAAGTGAATGTACACCGGCCAGTGATCTGGAGTGAGCGTACACTGGCCGGTGATCTGGAGCGAGCGTACAATGACCAATGATTGGGAGCAAGCGTACACCGGCCAGTGATTTGGAGTGAGCGTACACCGGCCAGTGATCTGGAGCGAGCGTACAACGGCCAATGATTGGTAGCGAACATACACCGGCCAGTGATCTGGAGTGAGCGTACACCGGCCAGTGATCTGGAGTGAGCGTACACCGGCCAGTGATCTGGAGCGAGCATACACCGGCCAGTGATCAGGAACGAGCGTACACCGACCAGTGATAAGGAGCGAGCGTACACCGGCCAGTGATCAGGAGCGAGCGTACACCGACCAATGATCAGGAGCGAACACATACAGTACAGACCAAAAGTTTGGACACACCTCATTTAAAGATTTTTCTGTATTTTCATGACTATGAGAATTGTACATTCACACTGAAGGCATCAAAACGATGAATTAACACATGTGGAATTATATACTTAACAAAAAAGTGTGAAACAACTGAAAATATGTCTTATATTCTAGGTTCTTCAAAGTAGCCACCTTTTGCTTTGATGACTGCTTTGCACACTCTTGGCATTTTCTTGATGAGCTTCAAGAGGTAGTCACCGGAAATAGTTTTCACTTCACAGGTGTGCCCTGTCAGGTTTAATAAGTGGGATTTCTTGCCTTATAAATGGGGATGGGACCATCAGTTGTGTTGTGCAAAAGTCTGGTGGATACACAGCTGATAGTCCTACTGAATAGACTGTTAGAATTTGTATTATGGCAAGAAAAAAGCAGCTAAGTAAAGATAAACGAGTGATCATCATTACTTTAAGAAATGAAGGTCAGTCAGTGCGAAAAATTGGGAAAACTTTGAAAGTGTCCCCAAGTGCAGTTGCAAAAACCATCAAGCGCTACAAAGAAACTGGCTCACATGAGGACCGCCCCAGGAAAGGAAGACCAAGAGTGACCTCTGCTTCTGAGGATAAGTTTATCCAAGTCACCAGCCTCAGAAATCGCAGGTTAACAGCAGCTCAGATTAGAGACCAGGTCAATGCCACACAGAGTTCTAGCAGCAGACACATCTCTACAACAACTGTTAAGAGGAGACTTTGTGCAGCAGGCCTTCATGGTAAAATAGCTGCTAGGAAACCACTGCTAAGGACAGGCAACAAGCAGAAGAGACTAGTTTGGGCTAAAGAACACAAGGAATGGACATTAGACCAGTGGAAATCTGTTCTTTGGTCTGATGAGTCCAAATTTGAGATCATAGGTTCCAACCACAGTGTCTTTGTGTGATGCAGAAAAGGTGAACGGATGGACTCTACGTACCTGGTTCCCACCGTGAAGCATGGAGGAGGAGGTGTGATGGTGTGGGGGTGCTTTGCTGGTGGCACTGTTGGGGATTTATTCAAAATTGAAGGCATACTGAACCAGCATGGCTACCACAGCATCTTGCAGCGGCATGCTATTCCATCCGGTTTGCGTTTAGTTGGACCATCATTTATTTTTCAACAGGACAATGACCCCAAACACACCTCCAAGCTGCGTAAGGGCTGTTTGACCAAGAAGGAGAGTGATGGGGTGCTACGCCAGATGACCTGGCCTCCAGAGTCACCAGACCTGAACCCAATAGAGATGGTTTGGGGTGAGCTGGACCGCAGAGTGAAGGCAAAAGGGCCAACAAGTGCTAAGCATCTCTGGGAACTCCTTCAAGATTGTTGGAAGACCATTTCCGGTGACTACCTCTTGAAGCTCATCAAGAGAATGCCAAGAGTGTGCAAAGCAGTCATCAGAGCAAAAGGTGGCTACTTTGAAGAACCTAGAATATAAGACATATTTTCAGTTGTTTCACACTTGTTTGTTAAGTATATAATTCCACATGTGTTAATTCATAGTTTTGATGCCTTCAGTGTGAATGTACAATTTTCATGAAAATACAGAAAAAAATTGAAATGAGAAGGTGTGTCCAAACTTTTGGTCTGTACTGTAGTAGCCAATGATTAGGAGCGAGCGTACACTGTCCAATGATCAGGAGCAAGTGTACACCAGCCAGTGATCAGGAGTGAGATTACACCTACCAACTATCAGAAGCGAGCGTACACCAGCCAGTGATCATGAGCAAGTGTACAGTAGCTAATTATCGGAAGCAAGCGTACACTGGACAGTGATTAGGAGCAAGCATACAGTAGCCAATGATCGGGAGAGAGTACACCAGCCAGTGATCAGGAACGAGCATACTGTAGCCAATGATCAGGAGTTAGTGTACACCAGCCAGTGATCAGGAGCGATCACACACGTGGCAATGATCAAGAGCAAGCATACACCAGCCATTGATCAGGAGCGAGGCTACACCGGCCAATGATCAGAAGCGAGAGTACCCTGCCCAATGATCTGGAGCGAGCATACACCGGCCACTGATTGTAAACAAGCATACAGTGGCTAATAATAAGGAGCGAGTGTACACCGGCCAATAATTGGGAGCGAGCATACAACAGCTAATAATCAGGAGCGAGTGTAATATTCGTGAGAGAGCGTAGACCAGCCGATGATTGGAAGCAAGCGTACACTGGCGAATGAGCAGGATCATGCTTACACCAGCTAATGAGTGGGAGTGAGTGTATGCCGGCCAGGGTTCAGGAACAAGTGTACAGCAGCCAATGATCAGGAGTGAGCATACACCGGCCAGTCATCAGGAGCGAGCGTACACCGGCCACTGATTGGAGCAAGAGTACAGTGGCTAGTAATAATGATCGCGTGTACACTGGCCAATAATTGGGAGCGAGCTTACAGCAACTAATAATCAGGAGCGAGCGTAATATTTGTGAGAGAGTGTAGACCAGCCAATGATCGAAAGCGAGCATACACCATCCAATGATCAAGAGCGACCATAAATTGGCCAATGATCAGGAGCGAGAGTACACCGGCCAATGAGCGGGAGCGAGAGTACACCGGCCAGTGATCAGGAGCTAGTGTACGTTGGCCAGTGATTGACAGCGAATGTACACCAGCTAGTGTACAGCAGCTTATGATCGGGTGTGAACGTACACCGGCCAATGATCAGGAGTGAGCGTACACTTGCCAATGAGCAGGATCACACTTACACCAGCCAATGAATGGGAGTGTGATGAACCTGTAGCCGCCATCTTGGTAATGATAAATCATATCCAGGGATGGCCACACTTCAGCAGCCCCCACCCTTGGGACCTTCTGTTAAAACGTCAACTAGATAGTTTCCCCCCATCCAGGCTCCTGTAAGATAAGAAGCCTACTTAACACTTGAATGCTAGGAGCTTCAAAGACTTCGAGAGGAAACACAGCCAGCAGGGGGGGGTGCTTCGTCTATCTGTACCTGACCATTTGTCCCATAGGACTAGTTTCTTTGTCTGTCACAAGCATGGAGGCATAAGATATAGAAACATGAATAGTACACGCATGTTGCGTGGGATGGGCCAATAAAAAAATATCACGGCGTCCCGGAGCCATTGCGCACACAAGCCTCCGCGGTAGACGTTTGTACGTGCTCTGGAAGCCAAGATATAGCGCGGAGCCATTCCTGAGGACCGTATGGTATCATAATTGATATCAAAAGGTCGGTTGCGGCGGCCCGAATCCATGGGAACCCCTGGGGGTATCATGAGACCATCCCAGAAGAAGTTATTGGGTTCCATAGAATTTGGGCTTCTGATCGAAGTTAGACCTGAGGGTGGAGACTGAGTCAGCTGACCTCACCAGCAGTGGGCGGGACAGGGCAGGTAAGATAGCAGGACAGACAAGAGACAAGTCAGTCTTGACCCAAGAGTGGTGTGCTGAACATCTGAGCACCAGCTGAGGCCACCAAGGGGAGGAGCAGTTTGACCATGCGGTGGTAGGCCTCAGCCTGTAACAAAGAACCGTGCCTGCGACCGCAGAATCCTCTCCCTGCGTCACAAGAAAATCAAGAAACCGGTAACTGATATGCTGTGGTGATTCTGTGTGTTGTATTCCATTGTTGTATAGTTTAGCCTGACCTTATCCCTGTGTATATTTAGTTGTATATCGTGTATCTAGTGTATTATTATAATCAATTACCTCAAGTAATTGTGGGCCTGCCTTTTATTCTGCATAACGAACGCACGTCCGTGTGAGCTCGGCTCAAGCCAAAAACGCTACCCAGGGTTGGTTCCTGACCCGATATAGGCCCATTCACGGACTGGGCGTATATCTAAAATAGGGACTGGTGGCAGCATACCAACTGGGGATTGGGGAAGGCTGGTAGTGACGGTCGGAGGTTCAGATATATATATTCCTGGCGCGGCCAAGGAAGATATATATACCGCCCTCACTACAGAGGGCCCCGATACCCAGTAGGTTACAGGACAGTCTCTCTGGCGACCGCTTATCCTAGGTGCAGTTCCTTGACTGACCTGAGGCTAAGAGGGCGCTAGCGAGTTGTGCTGTGTAGTGACGTTGAAGGGATAACACACTACCGTGTTCCCTGCGCTGGTTGCAGCTACCTGGCACTACTTTCTCTAGGTGCAGTACCTTGACTGACCTGAGAGGTAAGGGGGCGCCAGAGAGCTGCACCCACCGGCCGGCTTTCATCACATTGGTGGCAGCGGTGGGATTGCAGAATAATAGTGTTGTGGGACCCCTACTCCCAGGCACTAAAGACTGCCAGTGGTAACTTCCACTGCTGGAGTCTTAAGGTCAGCCCAACGTTAGACGGTCAGGCTAAAAGTATAACAAGGTGTGTGCAAACTCAGGGTTGCAGCGGTGTCGGTTACCAAGATGGCAGACGGCACCAGGAGCAAGACCCTGCAAGAGGCTAATGCTACGGTCCGTGTGGCAGGAGGGGAGGACATTGTTACTCATGGCGAGGAGGA
Source organism: Phyllobates terribilis (assembly GCF_046119375.1). NCBI lineage: Eukaryota > Metazoa > Chordata > Amphibia > Anura > Dendrobatidae > Phyllobates > Phyllobates terribilis. The sequence continues at coordinate 671,147,009 of NW_027362763.1, read as the reverse complement.
GTCCAGCCCGGGCACCTCAGGGAGCCAGTCCCCAGTATACGGTCCCGCAGTGGGCTGCACACCACCTACCCAGCCCAGCCTGTCCAGATCACAAGCCCTTTTACAAGCGGCTATGGCAAGTCTCCAGTCTCATGGCGATGCCGTCTACAAAACCCTCCTGGCAGCATCAGAGAAGGCAGCGGAGGAGGAGCGTGCAGAGCGGGCTGCGGAGCGGGCTGCGGAGCGGGCTGCGGAGCGTGAAGCTGCAGAGCGCCGGGAGGCTGCGGAGCGTGAAGCTGCAGAGCGCCGGGAGGCTGCGGAGCGTGAAGCTGCAGAGCGCCGGGAGGTTGCGGAGCGTGCAGAGCGAGCTGCGGAGCGCCAGCACCAACTGGACCTGGCCCAGCGGGGGCTTCCGCTAGAGCAACCAACCCATCAGGAGACCAAGTCGTCCAAAGTCCGAGCTGAGGACTTCCCTCTACTGGAGAAGGATGGGGACCTGGACTCCTTTCTGGTGGCATTTGAACGGACCTGTCTTCAGCACCATCTGGCCCGGGATCAGTGGGCCAGATACCTGACCCCCCGTTTGAGGGGTAAGTCCCTGGATGCCTTGGGGGACTTACCTGCCGGGGAGGTACAGAACTACGACTGCATCAAGCGGGCCCTGATCCGGCAGTACAACCTCACTCCCGAGTCGTACCGCCAGAAGTTCCGGAGCCTGCTGCGTGGCCCCAAGGACACCTGGACCGATCATATGCGGGCGCTGTTGAGAGCCGCAGAGCACTGGACCTCGGGTCTAGCGCTTACTACCCGCCAGGAGGTCCAGGAACTGTTCGTCACGGAGCAGTTCTTGTGGAACTGCCCAGAGGACCTCCGACAGTTCCTCCGTGACCGAAAACCAACAGGGGCTTCTGCTACAGCCGCCCTGGCAGACGAGTATGCCAATAACAGGGCGCCTGAGCTGAAGAAGTCTGCCAGCAGCACCTGGAGAGGGGGTAAGCCCAGTCATGCCCCTGTTTCCCCGGCCCCTAGAACACAAGGGGTGTATCCCCCTGTTGCCCTCTCCAGGCAAGGACCAGACGTAAGACGTTGTCATCTATGCAACAAACCAGGACACTTTAGGGCTGAGTGTCCCCAGCGCCAAAAGACCCCATCCCAGTCCCAGAGAGCGCCCAATGTTTTGTGTGTGGGAGGGGGTGGTGGTAGGTCCCTGGACAACATCCAACCCGTCACCATAGGCCGTTCTGCGGTCATGGGACTGCGGGACACGGGCGCTGAACGAACACTGGTACGGCCTGAGGTGGTGTCCCCCCAGGACTTGGTACCAGGAAAGACTCTTTCCGTCTCCGGGGTTGGAGGCGTGGAGCCGGCACTTCCCGTTGCCATGGTGTATTTGGACTGGGGTGCCGGAAGGGGGATGCGGGAGGTGGGAGTAACGCCAAATATTCCCGCAAATGTTTTATTAGGGACCGACTTGGGGCGTCTAGTATCGCAGTATGTACCCTCTGAACCCCCAAGTTCGGCCCCCCAAGAGTGTATTGATTTGTCTGCTGCTAATGCCAACCATGTTGTATGTAGTGTGTGTCCTGCTGAGGAGGAGGGAGTGAAACCTGAGGGTAACACCTGCACAGACACAACACAAACAGGGTTAGTGAAAGCAGGTGGGGAGTGTGGGGATGCCCGCAGAGGTGCTCAGCCGGCGTGCCGTGACCTCTTGTCCTCCGGTGAGGGAGGGGGCGGGCAGGATTCTGTAGAGGGAAGCTCAGGGATGGAGAGGGGGGCAGCTACCGGCAGTGTAGGGCTCCCAGGGGTATCCAGGCTGCTGAGTATAGGCCCACTGCAGGGGGAGGAACAGGCCATGGGAGGTGGGGGTGTCCCAAGAGAGGAGCCGCCAGGTAAGACCCCAGGGCAGGAGTTCCCCACATCCGAGATGTCCAAAGGCCTAGGAAGCCTGCCTGATCGGGCGGCTTGGTCAGAAACAGAGGGGAAGCAGGCACTACCCACGGTCACAGCGGTCATAGCCGCTGTCACCAGGAGTGGGAGCGCCGGAGCCCAAGGAGCCTTGCAGAGGTCCGACGGCTTCCCCACTTCTGACCAAGTGTCTGCCGGGTCAGACAGCGGCCAGGTGACATGCCCGGAGGGGCTGACAGAGGATGTGGCAGTTTCGTCGATTCTGGCCACATCAAGTCAGGAATTTCAGGCTGCGTTGGAAGCAGACGACAGCCTGAAAGCTCTCAAGGAACAGGCGGCACAGCCTCCCATGGAGTCAGACTGCGAGCGGGTGGTCTGGGACCAGGGACGGCTGTACCGGGTAACGGTCCAGCAGGGTTCACCGGAGGCGTGGCCCAGGGACCGACAGTTAGTGGTACCCTATCCGTTCAGGGCGGAATTGTTGCGGATCGCACACGAGATTCCGATGGCCGGACACCTAGGGATCGCTAAAACCAAGGCCAGGATAGCTCAGCATTTCTACTGGCCTGGGATGGGAGCCGCGGTGGGTGCCTACTGCCGTTCGTGTGACACCTGTCAGAGGGTGGGGAAGGCGGGGCCGCGCCCCAAAGCCCCACTGGTAACTCTGCCAATCATCGAAGAGCCTTTCTCGAGGGTTGCTGTGGATCTTATTGGACCTCTGTCCACTCCCAGCCACTCCGGGAAATGCTTCATACTCACGGTAGTGGACTATGCCACCCGGTACCCGGAAGCGGTAGCTTTGTCGTCCATTCGGGCCGACAAGGTGGCTACCGCCTTACTGGAGATCTTCTCCAGAGTGGGTTTCCCCCAAGAAATGCTCACCGACCGAGGGACCCAGTTCATGTCGCGGCTGATGGAGTCCCTCTGTAAGCAAATGCAGGTGCAACATCTGGTGGCCAGCCCGTATCACCCACAGACTAATGGCCTGTGTGAGCGGTTCAATGGCACCTTAAAGCAGATGCTTAAGATGTTGGTCGACTCCCACGGGAGAGACTGGGAGCGTTACCTCCCACACCTCCTATTTGCTTACCGGGAGGTTCCGCAGGCCTCAACGGGGTTCTCCCCCTTTGAGCTCCTGTACGGGCGACGGGTACGGGGCCCCCTGGCTCTGGTGAAGGAAGCATGGGAAGGGGATTTGGCCACCCCCGAGGTGTCGGTCATCGAGTATGTCGTGCGCCACCGGGACAGGATGATGGCCTTGGCAAAGCTGGTGCAGGACAATATGGCCCAGGCCCAGGCCGACCAGAAGCGGTGGTACGACCAGAATGCTTGTGAGAGGACCTACCAGGTGGGTCAAAAGGTGTGGGTACTGGTCCCCGTACCACAGAACAAGCTTCAGGCAGCCTGGGAAGGTCCCTACTTCGTGCACCAGAAACTCAATGCCGTCACCTATCTGGTCACCCTGGATCACGCCCGTGGAAGGAGGAAGGCCTTCCACGTGAACATGATGAAGGCTCATCATGAGCGGGAAGCGACTGCCCACCCAGTGTGCAACCTTCCCGAGGAAGGAGAGGTAGAAACCCTCCTGGATCTGCTCACCCAAGCCAAGGCGGGTGGGTCCATCGAGGATGTGGGGGTTGGCCACCAGCTCACGGAGGACCAACGGTCCCAGCTGGGGACCACCCTGCACCCCTTCCGGGGGCTGTTCAGCAGCCTGCCCGGAAGGACTGAGATGGCTGTCCACGACGTGGACACTGGCGATCACCCGCCGATCCGGCGTTCAGCATATCGGGTCTCTTTCGAGGTGCAGGGAAACATGCGCCAAGAGATAGACGAGATGCTGAAGCTGGGGGTGATCCAGGCATCCAGCAGCGCGTGGGCCTCGCCTGTAGTCCTCGTACCAAAGAAGGACCGAACTACACGGTTCTGCGTGGACTACCGGGGGCTCAACGCTGTAACGGCCACCGATGCGTTCCCCATACCACGCATCGATGACCTGCTCGATCGGATGGCCGGGGCTAAGTACCTGACCATCATGGATCTGAGCCGGGGGTACTGGCAGATTCCTCTGACCCCCGCGGCAAGGGAACGCTCTGCCTTTATCACCCCTTTTGGACTGTACGAGTCCACAGTGATGCCATTCGGCATGAAGAATGCCCCTGCCACTTTTCAGCGGATGGTCAATACGCTGCTTGAGGGACTTGAAGGGTACGCGGCTGCGTACTTGGACGATATTGCAGTCTTCAGTCCCACTTGGGAGGATCACCTAGAGCACCTGCGGCAGGTGCTCGGTCGGATCCACCGGGCAGGCTTGACCATCAAGCCGGAAAAGTGCCAGCTGGGCATGAGTGAGGTCCTCTACCTGGGTCACCGGGTAGGCGGGGGGGTTCTGAAGCCAGAACCGGGGAAAGTGGATGCCATCGCATCCTGGCCCACTCCTAGGACCAAAAAGCAGGTGATGTCCTTCTTGGGGACCGCCGGGTACTATAGGAGGTTCGTCCCACACTATAGCACCCTGGCCAAGCCCCTGACGGACCTCACCAAGAAGAAGCTGCCCGTCGCAGTCGACTGGACAGTCGCCTGCGAGACAGCTTTCGGGGCACTCAAGGCCGCCCTAAGTAGCTCCCCTGTACTGCAAGCTGCCGACTTCGACCGGCCGTTTGTGGTACAGACCGACGCCAGTGACTTTGGCCTCGGTGCTGTGCTAAGTCAGGTCAACACGACAGGCCAGGAACATCCTGTCTTGTACCTGAGCAGGAAGCTACTGCCCCGGGAGGTGGCTTACTCCACGGTGGAAAAAGAATGCCTGGCAATTGTATGGGCCCTGCAGCGTCTGCAGCCCTACTTGTACGGGAGCCATTTCACCGTGGAGACGGACCACAACCCCCTCAGCTGGTTACACACGGTCTCTGGGTCGAATGGCAGGTTGCTACGCTGGAGCCTCGCTCTCCAGCAGTACCACTTCTCCATTCGCCACAGAAGAGGCCGTGACCACGGTAACGCTGACGGGTTATCCCGGCAAGGGGAGGGTGCAGAAGGACGCACGGGGGAACACAGGAATGTGCTACCCCCTCGCGCCCTCGTATAGGGGGAGGTGTGATGAACCTGTAGCCGCCATCTTGGTAATGATAAATCATATCCAGGGATGGCCACACTTCAGCAGCCCCCACTCTTGGGACCTTCTGTTAAAACGTCAACTAGATAGTTTCCCCCCATCCAGGCTCCTGTAAGATAAGAAGCCTACTTAACACTTGAATGCTAGGAGCTTCAAAGACTTCGAGAGGAAACACAGCCAGCAGGGGGGGGTGCTTCGTCTATCTGTACCTGACCATTTGTCCCATAGGACTAGTTTCTTTGTCTGTCACAAGCATGGAGGCATAAGATATAGAAACATGAATAGTACACGCATGTTGCGTGGGATGGGCCAATAAAAAAATATCACGGCGTCCCGGAGCCATTGCGCACACAAGCCTCCGCGGTAGACGTTTGTACGTGCTCTGGAAGCCAAGATATAGCGCGGAGCCATTCCTGAGGACCGTATGGTATCATAATTGATATCAAAAGGTCGGTTACGGCGGCCCGAATCCATGGGAACCCCTGGGGGTATCATGAGACCATCCCAGAAGAAGTTATTGGGTTCCATAGAATTTGGGCTTCTGATCGAAGTTAGACCTGAGGGTGGAGACTGAGCCAGCTGACCTCACCAGCAGTGGGCGGGACAGGGCAGGTAAGATAGCAGGACAGACAAGAGACAAGTCAGTCTTGACCCAAGAGTGGTGTGCTGAACATCTGAGCACCAGCTGAGGCCACCAAGGGGAGGAGCAGTTTGACCATGCGGTGGTAGGCCTCAGCCTGTAACAAAGAACCGTGCCTGCGATCGCAGAATCCTCTCCCTGCGTCACAAGAAAATCAAGAAACCGGTAACTGATATGCTGTGGTGATTCTGTGTGTTGTATTCCATTGTTGTATAGTTTAGCCTGACCTTATACCTGTGTATATTTAGTTGTATATCGTGTATCTAGTGTATTATTATAATCAATTACCTCAAGTAATTGTGGGCCTGCCTTTTATTCTGCATAACGAACGCACGTCCGTGTGAGCTCGGCTCAAGCCAAAAACGCTACCCAGGGTTGGTTCCTGACCCGATATAGGCCCATTCACGGACTGGGCGTATATCTAAAATAGGGACTGGTGGCAGCATACCAACTGGGGATTGGGGAAGGCTGGTAGTGACGGTCGGAGGTTCAGATATATATATTCCTGGCGCGGCCAAGGAAGATATATATACCGCCCTCACTACAGAGGGCCCCGATACCCAGTAGGTTACAGGACAGTCTCTCTGGCGACCGCTTATCCTAGGTGCAGTTCCTTGACTGACCTGAGGCTAAGAGGGCGCTAGCGAGTTGTGCTGTGTAGTGACGTTGAAGGGATAACACACTACCGTGTTCCCTGCGCTGGTTGCAGCTACCTGGCACTACTTTCTCTAGGTGCAGTACCTTGACTGACCTGAGAGGTAAGGGGGCGCCAGAGAGCTGCACCCACCGGCCGGCTTTCATCACAGGGAGCGAGCGTATACCGGCCAGTGATCAGGAGCAAGTGTACAGCGGGCAATGATCAGGAGTGAACGCACACCAGTCAATGCTCGGGAACGAACGTACACAAGCCAATGATTGTGAGCGAGCGTACACCAACCAATGATCAGGAGTGAGCGTAGACCGGCAAATGATCAGGAGGGAGCGTACACCCATGTGATGAAAGCCGGCCGGTGGGTGCAGCTCTCTGGCGCCCCCTTACCTCTCAGGTCAGTCAAGGTACTGCACCTAGAGAAAGTAGTGCCAGGAAGCTGCAACCAGCGCAGGGAACACGGTAGTGTGTTATCCCTTCAACGTCACTAAACCGTAACGTCACTACACAGCACAACTCGCTAGCGCCCTCTTAGCCTCAGGTCAGTCAAGGAACTGCACCTAGGATAAGCGGTCGCCAGGGAGACTGTCCTGTAACCTACTGGGTATCGGGGCCCTCTGTAGTGAGGGCGGTATATATATCTTCCTTGGCCGCGCCAGGAATATATATATCTGAACCTCCGACCGTCACTACCAGCCTTCCCCAATCCCCAGTTGGTATGCTGCCACCAGTCCCTATTTTAGATATACGCCCAGTCCGTGAATGGGCCTATATCGGGTCAGGAACCAACCCTGGGTAGCGTTTTTGGCTTGAGCCGAGCTCACACGGACGTGCGTTCGTTATGCAGAATAAAAGGCAGGCCCACAATTACTTGAGGTAATTGATTATAATAATACACTAGATACACGATATACAACTAAATATACACAGGTATAAGGTCAGGCTAAACTATACAACAATGGAATACAACACACAGAATCACCACAGCATATCAGTTACCGGTTTCTTGATTTTCTTGTGACGCAGGGAGAGGATTCTGCGGTCGCAGGCACGGTTCTTTGTTACAGGCTGAGGCCTACCACCGCATGGTCAAACTGCTCCTCCCCTTGGTGGCCTCAGCTGGTGCTCAGATGTTCAGCACACCACTCTTGGGTCAAGACTGACTTGTCTCTTGTCTGTCCTGCTATCTTACCTGCCCCGTCCCGCCCACTGCTGGTGAGGTCAGCTGGCTCAGTCTCCACCCTCAGGTCTAACTTCGATCAGAAGCCCAAATTCTAAGGAACCCAATAACTTCTTCTGGGATGGTCTCAGGATACCCACAGGGGTTCCCACGGATTCGGGCCGCCGTAACCGACCTTTTGATATCAATTATGATACCATACGGTCCTCAGGAATGGCTCCGCGCTATATCTTGGCTTCCAGAGCACGTACAAACGTCTACCGCGGAGGCTTGTGTGCGCAATGGCTCCGGGACGCCGTGATATTTTTTTATTGGCCCATCCCACGCAACATGCGTGTACTATTCATGTTTCTATATCTTATGCCTCCATGCTTGTGACAGACAAAGAAACTAGTCCTATGGGACAAATGGTCAGGTACAGATAGACGAAGCACCCCCCCCTGCTGGCTGTGTTTCCTCTCGAAGTCTTTGAAGCTCCTAGCATTCAAGTGTTAAGTAGGCTTCTTATCTTACAGGAGCCTGGATGGGGGGAAACTATCTAGTTGACGTTTTAACAGAAGGTCCCAAGGGTGGGGGCTGCTGAAGTGTGGCCATCCCTGGATATGATTTATCATTACCAAGATGGCGGCTACAGGTTCATCACACCTCCCCCTATACGAGGGCGCGAGGGGGTAGCACATTCCTGTGTTCCCCCGTGCGTCCTTCTGCACCCTCCCCTTGCCGGGATAACCCGTCAGCGTTACCGTGGTCACGGCCTCTTCTGTGGCGAATGGAGAAGTGGTACTGCTGGAGAGCGAGGCTCCAGCGTAGCAACCTGCCATTCGACCCAGAGACCGTGTGTAACCAGCTGAGGGGGTTGTGGTCCGTCTCCACGGTGAAATGGCTCCCGTACAAGTAGGGCTGCAGGGCCCATACAATTGCCAGGCATTCTTTTTCCACCGTGGAGTAAGCCACCTCCCGGGGCAGTAGCTTCCTGCTCAGGTACAAGACAGGATGTTCCTGGCCTGTCGTGTTGACCTGACTTAGCACAGCACCGAGGCCAAAGTCACTGGCGTCGGTCTGTACCACAAACGGCCGGTCGAAGTCGGCAGCTTGCAGTACAGGGGAGCTACTTAGGGCGGCCTTGAGTGCCCCGAAAGCTGTCTCGCAGGCGACTGTCCAGTCGACTGCGACGGGCAGCTTCTTCTTGGTGAGGTCCGTCAGGGGCTTGGCCAGGGTGCTATAGTGTGGGACGAACCTCCTATAGTACCCGGCGGTCCCCAAGAAGGACATCACCTGCTTTTTGGTCCTAGGAGTGGGCCAGGATGCGATGGCATCCACTTTCCCCGGTTCTGGCTTCAGAACCCCCCCGCCTACCCGGTGACCCAGGTAGAGGACCTCACTCATGCCCAGCTGGCACTTTTCCGGCTTGATGGTCAAGCCTGCCCGGTGGATCCGACCGAGCACCTGCCGCAGGTGCTCTAGGTGATCCTCCCAAGTGGGACTGAAGACTGCAATATCGTCCAAGTACGCAGCCGCGTACCCTTCAAGTCCCTCAAGCAGCGTATTGACCATCCGCTGAAAAGTGGCAGGGGCATTCTTCATGCCGAATGGCATCACTGTGGACTCGTACAGTCCAAAAGGGGTGATAAAGGCAGAGCGTTCCCTTGCCGCGGGGGTCAGAGGAATCTGCCAGTACCCCCGGCTCAGATCCATGATGGTCAGGTACTTAGCCCCGGCCATCCGATCGAGCAGGTCATCGATGCGTGGTATGGGGAACGCATCGGTGGCCGTTACAGCGTTGAGCCCCCGGTAGTCCACGCAGAACCGTGTAGTTCGGTCCTTCTTTGGTACGAGGACTACAGGCGAGGCCCACGCGCTGCTGGATGCCTGGATCACCCCCAGCTTCAGCATCTCGTCTATCTCTTGGCGCATGTTTCCCTGCACCTCGAAAGAGACCCGATATGCTGAACGCCGGATCGGCGGGTGATCGCCAGTGTCCACGTCGTGGACAGCCATCTCAGTCCTTCCGGGCAGGCTGCTGAACAGCCCCCGGAAGGGGTGCAGGGTGGTCCCCAGCTGGGACCGTTGGTCCTCCGTGAGCTGGTGGCCAACCCCCACATCCTCGATGGACCCACCCGCCTTGGCTTGGGTGAGCAGATCCAGGAGGGTTTCTACCTCTCCTTCCTCGGGAAGGTTGCACACTGGGTGGGCAGTCGCTTCCCGCTCATGATGAGCCTTCATCATGTTCACGTGGAAGGCCTTCCTCCTTCCACGGGCATGATCCAGGGTGACCAGATAGGTGACGGCATTGAGTTTCTGGTGCACGAAGTAGGGACCTTCCCAGGCTGCCTGAAGCTTGTTCTGTGGTACGGGGACCAGTACCCACACCTTTTGACCCACCTGGTAGGTCCTCTCACAAGCATTCTGGTCGTACCACCGCTTCTGGTCGGCCTGGGCCTGGGCCATATTGTCCTGCACCAGCTTTGCCAAGGCCATCATCCTGTCCCGGTGGCGCACGACATACTCGATGACCGACACCTCGGGGGTGGCCAAATCCCCTTCCCATGCTTCCTTCACCAGAGCCAGGGGGCCCCGTACCCGTCGCCCGTACAGGAGCTCAAAGGGGGAGAACCCCGTTGAGGCCTGCGGAACCTCCCGGTAAGCAAATAGGAGGTGTGGGAGGTAACGCTCCCAGTCTCTCCCGTGGGAGTCGACCAACATCTTAAGCATCTGCTTTAAGGTGCCATTGAACCGCTCACACAGGCCATTAGTCTGTGGGTGATACGGGCTGGCCACCAGATGTTGCACCTGCATTTGCTTACAGAGGGACTCCATCAGCCGCGACATGAACTGGGTCCCTCGGTCGGTGAGCATTTCTTGGGGGAAACCCACTCTGGAGAAGATCTCCAGTAAGGCGGTAGCCACCTTGTCGGCCCGAATGGACGACAAAGCTACCGCTTCCGGGTACCGGGTGGCATAGTCCACTACCGTGAGTATGAAGCATTTCCCGGAGTGGCTGGGAGTGGACAGAGGTCCAATAAGATCCACAGCAACCCTCGAGAAAGGCTCTTCGATGATTGGCAGAGTTACCAGTGGGGCTTTGGGGCGCGGCCCCGCCTTCCCCACCCTCTGACAGGTGTCACACGAACGGCAGTAGGCACCCACCGCGGCTCCCATCCCAGGCCAGTAGAAATGCTGAGCTATCCTGGCCTTGGTTTTAGCGATCCCTAGGTGTCCGGCCATCGGAATCTCGTGTGCGATCCGCAACAATTCCGCCCTGAACGGATAGGGTACCACTAACTGTCGGTCCCTGGGCCACGCCTCCGGTGAACCCTGCTGGACCGTTACCCGGTACAGCCGTCCCTGGTCCCAGACCACCCGCTCGCAGTCTGACTCCATGGGAGGCTGTGCCGCCTGTTCCTTGAGAGCTTTCAGGCTGTCGTCTGCTTCCAACGCAGCCTGAAATTCCTGACTTGATGTGGCCAGAATCGACGAAACTGCCACATCCTCTGTCAGCCCCTCCGGGCATGTCACCTGGCAGCTGTCTGACCCGGCAGACACTTGGTCAGAAGTGGGGAAGCCGTCGGACCTCTGCAAGGCTCCTTGGGCTCCGGCGCTCCCACTCCTGGTGACAGCGGCTATGACCGCTGTGACCGTGGGTAGTGCCTGCTTCCCCTCTGTTTCTGACCAAGCCGCCCGATCAGGCAGGCTTCCTAGGCCTTTGGACATCTCGGATGTGGGGAACTCCTGCCCTGGGGTCTTACCTGGCGGCTCCTCTCTTGGGACACCCCCACCTCCCATGGCCTGTTCCTCCCCCTGCAGTGGGCCTATACTCAGCAGCCTGGATACCCCTGGGAGCCCTACACTGCCGGTAGCTGCCCCCCTCTCCATCCCTGAGCTTCCCTCTACAGAATCCTGCCCGCCCCCTCCCTCACCGGAGGACAAGAGGTCACGGCACGCCGGCTGAGCACCTCTGCGGGCATCCCCACACTCCCCACCTGCTTTCACTAACCCTGTTTGTGTTGTGTCTGTGCAGGTGTTACCCTCAGGTTTCACTCCCTCCTCCTCAGCAGGACACACACTACATACAACATGGTTGGCATTAGCAGCAGACAAATCAATACACTCTTGGGGGGCCGAACTTGGGGGTTCAGAGGGTACATACTGCGATACTAGACGCCCCAAGTCGGTCCCTAATAAAACATTTGCGGGAATATTTGGCGTTACTCCCACCTCCCGCATCCCCCTTCCGGCACCCCAGTCCAAATACACCATGGCAACGGGAAGTGCCGGCTCCACGCCTCCAACCCCGGAGACGGAAAGAGTCTTTCCTGGTACCAAGTCCTGGGGGGACACCACCTCAGGCCGTACCAGTGTTCGTTCAGCGCCCGTGTCCCGCAGTCCCATGACCGCAGAACGGCCTATGGTGACGGGTTGGATGTTGTCCAGGGACCTACCACCACCCCCTCCCACACACAAAACATTGGGCGCTCTCTGGGACTGGGATGGGGTCTTTTGGCGCTGGGGACACTCAGCCCTAAAGTGTCCTGGTTTGTTGCATAGATGACAACGTCTTACGTCTGGTCCTTGCCTGGAGAGGGCAACAGGGGGATACACCCCTTGTGTTCTAGGGGCCGGGGAAACAGGGGCATGACTGGGCTTACCCCCTCTCCAGGTGCTGCTGGCAGTCTTCTTCAGCTCAGGCGCCCTGTTATTGGCATACTCGTCTGCCAGGGCGGCTGTAGCAGAAGCCCCTGTTGGTTTTCGGTCACGGAGGAACTGTCGGAGGTCCTCTGGGCAGTTCCACAAAAACTGCTCCGTGACGAACAGTTCCTGGACCTCCTGGCGGGTAGTAAGCGCTAGACCCGAGGTCCAGTGCTCTGCGGCTCTCAACAGCGCCCGCATATGATCGGTCCAGGTGTCCTTGGGGCCACGCAGCAGGCTCCGGAACTTCTGGCGGTACGACTCGGGAGTGAGGTTGTACTGCCGGATCAGGGCCCGCTTGATGCAGTCGTAGTTCTGTACCTCCCCGGCAGGTAAGTCCCCCAAGGCATCCAGGGACTTACCCCTCAAACGGGGGGTCAGGTATCTGGCCCACTGATCCCGGGCCAGATGGTGCTGAAGACAGGTCCGTTCAAATGCCACCAGAAAGGAGTCCAGGTCCCCATCCTTCTCCAGTAGAGGGAAGTCCTCAGCTCGGACTTTGGACGACTTGGTCTCCTGATGGGTTGGTTGCTCTAGCGGAAGCCCCCGCTGGGCCAGGTCCAGTTGGTGCTGGCGCTCCGCAGCTCGCTCTGCACGCTCCGCAGCCTCCCGGCGCTCTGCAGCTTCACGCTCCGCAGCCTCCCGGCGCTCCGCAGCTTCGCGCTCCTCCTCCGCTGCCTTCTCTGATGCTGCCAGGAGGGTTTTGTAGACGGCATCGCCATGAGACTGGAGACTTGCCATAGCCGCTTGTAAAAGGGCTTGTGATCTGGACAGGCTGGGCTGGGTAGGTGGTGGGCAGCCCACTGCGGGACCGTATACTGGGGACTGGCTCCCTGAGGTGCCCGGGCTGGACTCCTCCTCGCCATGAGTAACAATGTCCTCCCCTCCTGCCACACGGACCGTAGCATTAGCCTCCTGCAGGGTCTTGCTCCTGGTGCCGTCTGCCATCTTGGTAACCGACACCGCTGCAACCCTGAGTTTGCACACACCTTGTTATACTTTTAGCCTGACCGTCTAACGTTGGGCTGACCTTAAGACTCCAGCAGTGGAAGTTACCACTGGCAGTCTTTAGTGCCTGGGAGTAGGGGTCCCACAACACTATTATTCTGCAATCCCACCGCTCTGCCACCAATGTGATGAAAGCCGGCCGGTGGGTGCAGCTCTCTGGCGCCCCCTTACCTCTCAGGTCAGTCAAGGTACTGCACCTAGAGAAAGTAGTGCCAGGAAGCTGCAACCAGCGCAGGGAACACGGTAGTGTGTTATCCCTTCAACGTCACTAAACCGTAACGTCACTACACAGCACAACTCGCTAGCGCCCTCTTAGCCTCAGGTCAGTCAAGGAACTGCACCTAGGATAAGCGGTCGCCAGGGAGACTGTCCTGTAACCTACTGGGTATCGGGGCCCTCTGTAGTGAGGGCGGTATATATATCTTCCTTGGCCGCGCCAGGAATATATATATCTGAACCTCCGACCGTCACTACCAGCCTTCCCCAATCCCCAGTTGGTATGCTGCCACCAGTCCCTATTTTAGATATACGCCCAGTCCGTGAATGGGCCTATATCGGGTCAGGAACCAACCCTGGGTAGCGTTTTTGGCTTGAGCCGAGCTCACACGGACGTGCGTTCGTTATGCAGAATAAAAGGCAGGCCCACAATTACTTGAGGTAATTGATTATAATAATACACTAGATACACGATATACAACTAAATATACACAGGTATAAGGTCAGGCTAAACTATACAACAATGGAATACAACACACAGAATCACCACAGCATATCAGTTACCGGTTTCTTGATTTTCTTGTGACGCAGGGAGAGGATTCTGCGGTCGCAGGCACGGTTCTTTGTTACAGGCTGAGGCCTACCACCGCATGGTCAAACTGCTCCTCCCCTTGGTGGCCTCAGCTGGTGCTCAGATGTTCAGCACACCACTCTTGGGTCAAGACTGACTTGTCTCTTGTCTGTCCTGCTATCTTACCTGCCCCGTCCCGCCCACTGCTGGTGAGGTCAGCTGGCTCAGTCTCCACCCTCAGGTCTAACTTCGATCAGAAGCCCAAATTCTAAGGAACCCAATAACTTCTTCTGGGATGGTCTCAGGATACCCACAGGGGTTCCCACGGATTCGGGCCGCCGTAACCGACCTTTTGATATCAATTATGATACCATACGGTCCTCAGGAATGGCTCCGCGCTATATCTTGGCTTCCAGAGCACGTACAAACGTCTACCGCGGAGGCTTGTGTGCGCAATGGCTCCGGGACGCCGTGATATTTTTTTATTGGCCCATCCCACGCAACATGCGTGTACTATTCATGTTTCTATATCTTATGCCTCCATGCTTGTGACAGACAAAGAAACTAGTCCTATGGGACAAATGGTCAGGTACAGATAGACGAAGCACCCCCCCCTGCTGGCTGTGTTTCCTCTCGAAGTCTTTGAAGCTCCTAGCATTCAAGTGTTAAGTAGGCTTCTTATCTTACAGGAGCCTGGATGGGGGGAAACTATCTAGTTGACGTTTTAACAGAAGGTCCCAAGGGTGGGGGCTGCTGAAGTGTGGCCATCCCTGGATATGATTTATCATTACCAAGATGGCGGCTACAGGTTCATCACACCGGCCAAGGATCGGGAGTGAGCGAACACCAGCCAATGAGCGGGAGTGAGGGTACACTGGCCAATGATCGGGACCAAATGTACACCGGCCAAGGATCGAGAGTGAGTGTACACCAGCCAATGATTGGGAGTCAACGTACACCGGCCAATGATTGGGAGCGAGCATACACCTGCTAATGAGCGGGAATAAGCATACACCTGCCAATGATCGGGAGCGAACGTACACCGGCCAATGATTGGGAGGGAGCGTACACTGGCCAATGAACTGGAATGAGCGTACACTGGCCAATGAACGGGAGTGAGCGTACACCGGCCAATGATTGGGAGTGAGCATACACCGGCCAATGACCGGAGGGAGCGTACACCGGCCAATGATCGGGAGCGAACGTACACCGGCCAATGATTGGGAGGGAGCGTACACTGGCCAATGAACTGGAATGAGCGTACACTGGCCAATGAACGGGAGTGAGCGTACACCGGCCAATGATTGGGAGTGAGCATACATCGGCCAATGGCCAGAGGGAGCGTACACCGGCCAATGATCGGGAGCGAACGTACAACGGGCAATGATCGGAGGGAACGTACACTGGCCAAAGATTGGGAGCGAACGTAAACTGGCCAAAGATTGGGAGCGAACGTACACCAGCCAATGAACGGAGCGAACGTACACCTGGCAATGATCGGGAGCGAACGTACACCGGCCAATGATCAGGAGTGAACGTACACCGGCCAATGATCGGGAGTGAACGTACACCTGCCAATGTTCGGGAGCGAACGTACACCGGCCAATGACTGGGAGTGAGCATACACTGGCCAATGATCTGGAGCAAGCGTACACCGGTCAGTGATCAGGAGTGAGCGTACACCGGCCAATGATTGGGAGCGAGCATACACCTGCTAATGAGCCAATGATTGGAAGGGAGCGTACACTGGCCAATGAACTGGAGTGCGTACACTGGCCAATGAACGGGAGTGAGCGTACACCGGCCAATAATTGGGAGTGAGCGTACACCGGCCAATGACCAGGAGGAAGCGTACACCGGCCAATGATCTGAAGCGAACGTACAACGGCCAATGATCAGAGCGAACATACACTGGCCAATGATCGGGAGCGAACGTACACCGGCCAATGAACAGAGCGAGCATACACCTGGCAATGATCGGGTGCAAACGTACACCGGCCAATGATCGGGAGCAAATGTACACCGGCCAGTGATCAGGAGTGAACATACACCTGCCAATGTTTGGGAGCAAACGTACACTGGCCAATGATCGGGAGTGAGCGTACACCGGCCAGTGATCGGGAGTGAACGTACACCGGCCAGTGATCGGGAGTGAACGTACACCGGCCAGTGATCAGGAGTGAACGTACACCGGCCAATGATCCGGAGTGAACATACACCTGCCAATGTTTGGGAGCAAACGTACACTGGCCAATGATATGGAGTGAGCGTACACCGGCCAGTGATCGGGAGTGAACGTACACCAGCCAGTGATTGGGTGTGAATGTACACCGGCCAATGATTGGGAGTGAGCATACACCGGCCAATGCTCGGGAGTGAGCATACATCGGCCAATGATCGGGAGTGAGCAAACACCGGCCAGTGATCTGGAGCAAGCATACACCAGCCAATGATCTGGAACAAGCGTACACCGGTCAGTGATCAGGAGTGAACGTACATCGGCCAATGATTGGGCGTGAGCGTACACTGGCTAATGATTGGGAGTGAGCGTACACCGGTCAATGATCGGGAGTTAGCGTACACTGGCCAATGATCTGGTTTGAGCGTACACCGGCCAATGATTGGGAGTGAACGTAGACCGGCCAATGATCAGGAGTGAGTATACACCGGCCAATGATCGGGAGTGAGCATACACCGGCCAATGATCTGGAACGAGCGTACATCGGTCAGTGATCAGGAGTGAACGTACACCGGCCAATGATTGGGAGTGAGTGTACATCGGCCAATGATCGGAAGTGAGCGTACACCGGCCAATGATTGGGAGTGAGTGTACACCGGCCAGTGATTTGAAGTGAACGAACACCGACCAATGATTGGGAGTGAGCGTACACCGGCCAGTGATCAGGAGTGAACGTACACCGACCAATGATTAGGAGTGAGCGTACACTGGCCAGTGATCAGGAGTGAACGTACACCGACCTATGATTGGGAGTGAGCGTACACCGGCCAGTGATCAGGAGTGAACGTACACCGACCTATGATTGGGAGTGAGCGTACACCGGCCAGTGATCAGGAGTGAACGTACACCGACCTATGATTGGGAGTGAGCGTACACCTGTCAGTGATCAGCAGTGAACGTACACCGGCTAATGATTGGGAGTGAGCGTACACCGGCCAATGATTGGGAGTGAGCGTACACCAGCCAATGATCTGGAGCGAGCATACACCGGCCAATGATCTGGAACGAGCGTACACCTGTCAGTGATCAGGAGAGAACGTACACCGGCCAATGATTGGGAGTGAGTGTACACCGGCCAATGATCGGAAGTGAGCGTACACCGGCCAATGATTGGGAGTGAGTGTACACCGGCCAGTGATCAGGAGTGAATGTACACCGACCAATGATTGGGAGTGAGCGTACACCGGCTAGTGATCAGGAGTGAACGAACACCGGCTAATGATTGGGAGTGAGCATACACCGGGCAATGATCGGGAGTGAGCATACACTGGCCAATGATCTGAAGCGAGCATACACCGGCCAATGATTGGGAGTGAGCGTACACCGGCCAGTGATCAGAAGTGAATGTACACCAGCCAGTGATCTGGAGTGAGCGTACACTGGCCAGTGATCTGGAGCGAGCGTACAATGACCAATGATTGGGAGCAAGCGTACACCGGCCAGTGATTTGGAGTGAGCGTACACCGGCCAGTGATCTGGAGCGAGCGTACAACGGCCAATGATTGGTAGCGAACATACACCGGCCAGTGATCTGGAGTGAGCGTACACCGGCCAGTGATTTGGAGTGAGCTTACACCGGCCAGTGATCTGGAGCGAGCGTACAACGACCAATGATCTGAAACGAGCGTACATCGGTCAGTGATCAGGAGTGAACATACACAGGCCAATGATTGGGAGTGAGTGTACATCGGCCAATGATCGGAAGTGAGTGTACACCGGCCAATGATTGGGAGTGAGTGTACACCGGCCAGTGATCAGAAGTGAACGAACACCGACCAATGATTGGGAGTGAGCGTACACCGGCCAGTGATCAGGAGTGAACGTACTCCGACCTATGATTGGAAGTGAGCGTACACCGGCCAGTGATCAGGAGTGAACGTACACCGACCTTTGATTGGGAGTGAGCGTACACCTGTCAGTGATCAGGAGTGAATGTACACCGGCTAATGATTGGGAGTGAGCGTACACCGGCCAATGATTGGGAGTGAGCGTACACCAGCCAATGATCTGGAGCGAGCATACACCGGCCAATGATCTGGAACGAGCGTACACCTGTCAGTGATCAGGAGTGAACGTACACCGGCCAATGATTGGGAGTGAGTGTACACTGGCCAATGATCGGAAGTGAGCGTACACCGGCCAATGATTGGGAGTGAGTGTACACCGGCCAGTGATCAGAAGTGAACGAACATCGACCAATAATTGGGAGTGAGCGTACACCGGCCAGTGATCAGGAGTGAGCGTACACCGGCCAGTGATCAGGAGTGAACGAACACCGGCTAATGATTGGGAGTGAGCATACACCGGGCAATGATCGGGAGTGAGCATACACCGGCCAATGATCTGAAGCGAGCATACACCGGCCAATGATTAGGAGTGAGCGTACACCGGCCAGTGATCAGAAGTGAATGTACACCGGCCAGTGATCTGGAGTGAGCGTACACTGGCCAGTGATCTGGAGTGAGCGTACAATGACCAATGATTGGGAGCAAGCGTACACCGGCCAGTGATTTGGAGTGAGCGTACACCGGCCAGTGATCTGGAGCTAGCATACACCGGCCAGTGATCTGGAGTGAGCATACACCGGCCAGTGACCAGGAGCGAGCATACACCGGCCAGTGATCTGGAGCGAGCATATACCATTGGAAAAGCTCTGCAAACATCTTTCTCGGCTTCCCGGACCCCGATGAGTGTAACATAATGGGGTCCAATGCATTTATCCCTGACTTTTCAGGTCTTGCCCGGTGGGGGTATGTCAGATATATGACATTACAATTCCGAGTGGGGGGCGTCTCGGATCGGGCCCTTATTGTGACTCTCTGTTCTCTATTGTTCGTAAATTCTTTCAAAGCGACAAGTTTCTATGGTGATGGATGTGAAGGGCGCGCGTCGCTTGTCGGAGCCGATACTTTTCCATTTCATGTGTCTGATTCATACTGTAACAATGGTGGAGGAAATACCGAAACAGTCAGCAGCCAAAATCACGGACCCCTTCACTGCAAATGCTTCTTCCCAATGAGCCGCCCCCCACACCTCCACCCGTGTCCAGATGATCTTTTAGGAGACATTTCATCTTGGTCTGCTTTATCCGGGCTTCACGGGAAAAACCCCCCTGATGGCTGACTGTGTTACGTGGTCAATATGGCCGGGATTCAGTGGCTGGTTCTGATATTGGACCTTGTATGGTTGATGTCCGGGAGAGCCTTATCTGCTCTCTTATGCAGATTATCCACTTGCTTCCTTGCTCTGCCTCTGGATGTGTCAGTCTTTACTGCTCTGCTGTTCTATTCACAAACTTGGGGGATTAGGATAAACATCTGTTGCTTCCTACAGCCAATACATAGACTGGTCCGGTGCTACATAGACTCCCAGCGGACGTGCACTGTAAAGATCTATGAGTCGATGTCATAAAAGTAAATCCACCCAGGTGATATATCATTTTATTGGGTTACGTATTGTTTACAGAGACTCTCATCTGTACATCATGTACTTTATTGTATAAAGAGGAACGTTTCCAATATTGTGCGACTACTACATGAAGAGCAATGTTCAGAGCAGCCAAATATTACATTACACGTCAGTCATGACCGGCAGGCAGAGGTCAGGGTGGGCAGCAAACAAGAAGACGGGTCAGGAACACAAGTCGGAAAAGTATCGAACAAAACAAGTCCAGACAGAACTTTACAGACAAGAACCAAAAAACAACTGGTCACCAAGATCAGAACAGACAAGTCTCAGCCTGAGAGCGACAGGAGAGCTAGGGGAGTGCTGGAGTCTCTGGGGGACAGAAAGAAAGCCCCATTGTGTATTATACTCCAGAGCTGCACTCACTATTCTGCTGCTGCAGTCACTGTGTACATACATTACATTACTGATCCTGAGTTACATCCTGTATTATACTCCAGAGCTGCACTCACTATTCTGCTGGTGCAGTCACTGTGTACATACATTACATTACTGATCCTGAGTTACATCCTGTATTATACTCCAGAGCTGCACTCACTATTCTGCTGGTGCAGTGACTGTGTACATACATTACATTACTGATCCTGAGTTGCATCCTGTATTATACTCCAGAGCTGCACTCACTATTCTGCTGGTGCAGTCACTGTGTACATACATTACATTACTGATCCTGAGTTACATCCTGTATTATACTCCAGAGCTGCACTCACTATTCTGCTGGTGCAGTCACTGTGTACATACATTACATTACTGATCCTGAGTTACATCCTGTATTATACTCCAGAGCTGCACTCACTATTCTGCTGGTGCAGTCACTGTGTACATACATTACATTACTGATCCTGAGTTACCTCCTGTATTATACTCCAGAGCTGCACTCACTATTCTGCTGGTGCAGTGACTGTGTACATACATTACATTACTGATCCTGAGTTGCATCCTGTATTATACTCCAGAGCTGCACTCACTATTCTGCTGGTGCAGTCACTGTGTACATACATTACATTACTGATCCTGAGTTACATCCTGTAGATCTTTTATTATAAAAATGAAAAACATAACAATAATAATAACCAGAAAATAAACAATGTAATGAAACTGGTGCAGCCGCTCCCTCTCTCCTCACACACATATTATACATATATACACAATAATAACTACCTACACCATGACATCTGGTCCGGTTACCAAACAAATAATAACAATATAATAAACAATAACCGACAAATTATATACAAACTAATATATACATTCTTTTTTTTAAAAAAAAATAAAAATAAACACTAACTATACAAATATATACAAGACAAAACAAAACCCCCCACACTCGAGCCCACCAGTCCCTCCCCGGCACTGACCTGAGAGCTGGTCCTGCGTCTCATGCCTCAGTCCATGTCCATAGGACAGATCAGGCAGTGCCAGTTTTTCACCCAAATAACCAGTGTCCCACAAGATGAACCCACCTCCCCCCTTTTCCCACCACCCAACCTAACACCTGCACCCAAACCCATATATACAATATATACAGAAACAAACAATACAATAACCACAACTGACAAAGCCCAAGTTCGGTGCCTGCAGCCCTACATCACTGTCTACTGATCAATAAAACAAAAATCTATGGTGTCAGCAGCAGCCCACCACCAGGAGAGGAGATGACCAGACTAGGGCACACTAAAAGAAAAGCCCCTCCAGAGGAGAGCGGCCCTCCGTGTACCCAGTCTCTCATACTCCAAAGAACGCACCTTCACCAGGTCACCGAGTATGGTCCTAAACACATCGTCCACTGGGAGGATTTTCCGCTGCATCGATACTAAGCACCGAGCGTTCCCCGTGTGATACCTAACCACTGCTCTAACTAGAAATAAGGTGCAGCGGTCCCAACCACCCAGGTCCTCGAATGCTCCATAGGCCCATTCCGCATAAGAGAGACCGGCCAGCCGGGGCCAGCCAATGGAGGCGCCCACCCTGTTGTACACCTCTGTGTTAAAGGGACAACGAAGCAGGAAGTGGTCCATGCTTTCAAGCATGGTACCACAATGCACCCGAGGACAGTTCCTGTCCTCAGAGCTCCTACACTTCAGATTGTCCCTCACACACAGTTTCCCATGGAAGCAGCGCCAAGCCAAGTCCCAAACCTTCAAGGGGATCCTGATAGAATCCAAAAGATGCAGACCCACCCCAAGATCCCGACTTGGGCAATCCCTGAGCGCCAGAGGCCTCTGAAAATGGGTCAATAGAACCCTTTTGTCAAGGAGCTTCCTTGGCAGAGTCCTGACCTCCCACATTCCCAGACCCCACCAGCGAATTACCTTCAGAACCACGGTAGCGTAAGCCGGGAGATGTCCATGCGGTGTGCGGAGATCCTTCACTTGCCCTCCTGTCTCCCATTCCTGGAAGAAAGGCTGAAACCATCCCTTACAGGAGAATACCCACGGAGGAGCCCTCTCTTTCCAGAGGTCAGCAATATTGATCTTAATTAAGGTATTCACAAGGAATACCACAGGGTTGACCATACCCAACCCTCCTAGTCTCCTCGTACGGTAAGTAACCTCCCTCTTGACCAGGTTCAGTCTATTCCCCCATAACAGTTGGAAGAACAACTGTAGACCCTAGTCCAGAGAGGCTCCGGCAAGATGCACACACTGCCCAGATAGATCAGCAAAGGGAGCAGGTAAGTTTTGATCAGGTTTACCCTTTCCCTTAGGGTCAAATACCAACCCTTCCATTGGTTCACCTTCTGAGTGGCGATCTCTAGCCTGCTGTCCCAATTTTGTTTGGGGTAATCCCCCTGGCCAAATTCGATGCCAAGAACTTTTGCAGAGACTTTGGGTTCTGGAACGGTGTCCGGGAGATCAAAACCAGGATCTCCTCCTCCCAGCCAGAGACTCTCACACTTATCCCGGTTGATCTTAGACCCGGATGCCTCCGAGTAGCGATTTACCTCTGACATCAGCCATTCTGCCTCCCCATCAGAGGAAACAAAAACGGTGACGTCATCGGCATACGCCACCACTCTCAGAGTGGCTTCCGGTGCTGCCCGGTCCATCCCGATCCCAGCCAACGGTCCACGCTCCACCCTCCTAAGAAGTGGGTCAATAACAAACACGTACAGTAGTGGGCTCAAGGGACAACCCTGGCGAACTCCACACCCAACCTCAAAAGAGCTGCCAAATCCAACCGTTCACAAGTGGGAAACTCTCTGCCCCAGCATACAAGGTCTTAAGCCAATCAACAAACCCCCTCGGCAGGCCATACCTCAGAAGGACAGACCAGAGGTACTCATGATTAACCCGATCAAACGCTTTTGCCTGGTCCAATGACAGCATGTACCCCTTCCAGTGACCAGCCCTCCTCTGCTCCACCGCCTCTCGGACACAGAGTACAGCACTAATTGTACTGCGGCCCGGAACAGAGCAATGCTGGGCCCCCGAAAGGAGCTGGGGTGCAAATTTCACCAGCCGATTAAACAGCACCTTTGCCAAAACCTTCCTGTCTGCATTGAGAAGCGCTATGGGACGCCAATTCTCAATGCAAGATGGGTCCTTACCCTTTGACAAGATGATCAGGGCAGACCTCCTCATTGACTTTGGCAGAGTGCACGAGGAAAGACACTCATTGAATACCTCAGTCAAGAGGGGAGCCAAGGCGTCCTTAAAGGTCTTATAGAATTCAGATGTTAAGCCATCTGGACCGGGAGATTTCTTTAGGGCAAGCCCTTCAATCGCCAACTTAACTTCCTCTTCCCTGATCATCTCTGTCAAAACACCAAGAGAGGGGTCTACCCCTGGTTCGGGGACGGCTTCAGCCAGAAAAGCCGACATCTCATCCCAATCCAGATCCCTCTTCCCCAAGAGGTGCGAGTAGAAGGCTCTGACGACCTCCAGGATCCCTGATCTGGATCTTTTCAGGGACCCCGCAGTGTCAACCAGTTCTGTAACAACTTTACTATTCACTGACATCTTGCAGTTTCTGTAAGGGTCGGGCGAGCGGTACTTCTCGTAATCCCTCTCAAAAACCAAAGATGCGTGTCTATCATACTGACACCTCATTAGCAAAGATTTCACTCTGGAGATCTCCTCGCGGCTACCTCCAGTTGAGACAAGATGCTTGAGTTTCCTCCTCAGGCCCTGATACAGGCAATACCTGTCCAGGCTCCTGAGGCTCGAGAGCTGGCGGAAGAATCTCGCCACCCTTTTCTTAAACATCTCCCACCACTCTGACTTACTACTACAAAGATCCAGTAAGGGTACCTGGCTCTGAAGAAAATCCTCAAAGGACTGTCTTATCTCGGCTTCTTCCAAGAGAGACGAATTGAGCCTCCAAAAGCCTCTTCCCATCCGGGGGGTCTCTGTAACATTCAGGGAAAACAAAATCAAACAGTGATCGGAGAACTCCACCTCAACAACAGATACTGCTGAAGAGACGGCTTCCTCCTTTAAATAAAACCTGTCTATCCTGGACCTACAGTTACCTCTATGATAGGTGAACCCCTCGTGGCCTGGGGTGTGCCGGATGTGGACATCCACCAGGCGAGCCTCACTAGCTATACTATTAAGGGCGACGCTATCATAAGTCAGCTTGTCTCTGGAACCTCCTCTATCCCGGGGCCTCGTGACAGTGTTGAAGTCCCCTCCAAAGACGACCTGCCGACTCGTAAAAAGGTAGGGCTTGATCCTCGTAAAGAGACACTTCCGGTCCCACTTAGATTGGGGACCATAAATATTAATGAGCCGAAGCTCCTGTCCCTTCATGAGGACATCTAATATCAGGCACCTCCCCATTTCTAACTCAATAACCCGTCGGCATTCTACCGGTGCTGTAAAAAGGACCGCCACTCCGCTATACGGCTCGGCCGCAAGAGACCAATAGGAGGGCCCAAGTCTCCCCTCCCTCTTAGCTATAAACACCTCTGCCATATTTGGCAGCCTGGTCTCTTGCAAAAAGAAAATGTCAGCTTCAACCCGGCTGAGAAAATCAAAGGCCGCAAATCTAGCCATATTTGACTTAATGCTGGCGACATTAATGGACGCCAGCGTCAACGGAGTGGGTACCGCCATCATTGGTGATTAAGTTAGATGGCTTTCCTCTTCCCACTTCCCTTATCCTCTGCCTCAGACGAGGAATCCTTCCCCCTCTTTAATAACACAGAGGTGTCCATTCCCACATTTTTCCTTCTTTTCTCGTCCTCGTCTCCGGACTCTGGGCCAGTCCCTCCCCCCAAGGACCTTGCATCCCCAGGAGAAGGAGACTCGGCACCCCCTGTAAGCTCCGCTGAAGCCGGAACCTCACCCTCAGCCTCCTCCTCAGAGGAAGAGATGTTATCAAGGGCTTGGAACCGGTTAGAAAGACCAACTAGAGGGGAGTCGGTTTTACCTTCCTTAGGTACCTTGGTCAGAGCGGGAGAAGATGCTTTATCTCCCTTCTTTTTCTTCTTTTTGGTGCCGAGCTTACGCTTGTTCTCTAGCCACCGCTTATTATCCTCATCCATACTTTCATAATGGGAGGATTCTGAGGCAGAGGCAGTTTCCTCCCTGTGGATCCTCCTGACATCCTCATCCAACTCATCATCCCTCGAGGCCTCAGCAGCAAGACTGGCATCCAGGACAGGGGCTGCCCCGGTAGTCTGGGGCTCGCCCCGCTCCCTCTCCTGTCTGCGCTTGTCTAGACGCCTCAGCTGGGCAGGCGTCTGTTTATTGCTTTTCTTCCCTGGCCCCTCAGCTCCCCCACCCCTGCTAGTCCCCTCTCCAGCAGAATCGGCCTCACGGCTTACTCTCACCGGGGTCTCGACTGCATTAGCAAAGAAGCGAGGACAACGGCTGAATGGGTGACCTAACTCACCACACAGGTGGCACCTAATCTCCACACAAGAGGCGGCAAGATGGCCGACACCCCCACACAACGCGCATTTCTGCATGGTGCAGTTTGCACTGAAGTGTGTGGGGTCGCCGCACCTGTGACAGAGCTTCGGTTGCCCCTGGTAAAAGACCAGGATACGATCCCTACCCAGGAAGGCAGACGATGGAATGTGGGCAACCGTACCACCTGAACGCCTAAGTTTTACCATAAACGTCCAGGCCCCTGAGCAGATACCAAACTCGTTGCGGTTTTTCTTTGGCATCTCCACCACCTCTCCATACCGACCAAGCCACGTCATGATGTCATAGCAAGAAAGCGACTCGTTACGAGTCATCACGGACACTTTCTTGATCTGGTTTTGGCGAGACACTGCCTGAACGGCAAAGTCTCGCCAGCCGGGCTCATTTTTTGCCAACTCATAATTCGCCCAGAAGAGCTCAAGCCCCTCCGGCCGAACAAAGCTGACATCAAACTCAGGCGTGGAATAGGGATGTATCAAGGCGTAGATGTCAATCGCCTTGAAGCCCATCCTCAGCAGGAGCGCCACAACTTTAGACCTTGGCGGACATGCATCACTGCCCCTCCACCGAAGACGGACCACATTCCTACGCACACTGCCTGGCCCGGCTGTTGGGAGGGACCACACTGTATCCCCCCCTTTTTGCTCTCGGAAGGCCCCGAGGCCATGCCTCTCTATCCAGAAGGATAGATCAACCTCTCGACCCTCTACCATTAGTGATCTCTCCCCCTTCTTTAGAGCCTCCAGAAGGCGCTTTTGCAACATGCCGTCCCCAAAGCCCGGAGACGAGGAGGATGCCCTATTTGCCCCGGAGGTGACACTGGCATAACTCTGGACAGGTGTTGCCACCCCCGGGGGGGCAACCGGACCAGTGACCACATCAGCCCCAACAGTATCACCATTACCCACCTCCATCTCACCCTCCACCAAACCAGCAACCACACCACTAGACAATGAATTGGCCTCATTCACACCCACCACCACATTCATTCCTGCTGGACCAGTAACAATGGCAGATGACATTTTGACCTCCGCATCAGGCACAAGGGGCTCAGTCACCTCCATGGAACTGGAGGCGACCTCACCCCCGGTCTTATGTGTGCCCTCCACATCATCGGTCGGTAATTTCCGCTGTTTGGCATTTGGTATAATGTGCCGCTGATCTTTAGCTGCTGTTAGGCGCCGCTGATCTTTAGCATCAGGATCTTCCGGACCAACGACGCCAACACAAAATAGCACTTTGGTGGGAGGACTGGAACGCTCAGCCCCGACAGCCCCCTCACACTGCCGCCGCTTCTCAACTAAGTGATCAGCTGCAACAGCATTCAGAGGCGCCAAGGCTACTGGAGCTGCCCCCGACACCGGGCTGCTCCCCCCTCCCACTGAGGAGCGCACCACAGCATCGTGGCCTGATGGAATACCCGCCGCCGGGCCGCCCTCACTGTCCAGCCTATCGGCTGATGCACCTCCTGCTGCGTCCCCACTACTACAAGCAGAGACGGAGCTCTGCGCCTCACTACCGCGCTGTGCAATCTCCCCGCGCCTTTGCACCGGATCCACAGCAGAACCCGGGCTGGGCTGGGCAACGGGGCTTATACAGCGAGCTGAGCCTGCCCGCGACTCAGGGGGTACAGGGAGGGGGGCATATACATAGCTTACCGCTTCCTGCAGCTTTGGCTTGGTCTTCTTTGCCTTTTTGTGGCCCCCAGGTGCCTCTTCTGGTAGATCGTCACCAAGATGGAAGTTTTGGAGGCACACTGGGGACTCCAGGAGCTTAATCTCCGCCATTAGCGCCCCTCCCTGGCCGCTGCTGTCACTGTCCTCCCCAGAGCCGGCAGAACTGCGACCAGATGTCACTATCGCCTGTCCTGCAGGGAGCTCGCTGCACGTGGCCTGTGGGTGACTTTGCAGGCTGCCAGGTGGGGCTTCCTGCTGGTCATCATCACTCTCATCATCCACCTGGCTCTCAGGCTCCAGCCCCATCTGCCTTTGCTCTCTGGTATCAGCCATTTCTCTAAAGCGGTCTTTGCTCTCTGGTATCAGCCATTTCTCTAAAGCGGTCTTCATTTATAAGTTTTTCTTTGAAAGGCCCACTCTGCTCTAAGATGGTGGCTTTCCTAAGTTCCAGGAGATGAATTTCACTGGTCAGTCTTTTATCTCTGCTTGGAGCTTGGCCTTCCTTGGTTTGGAGGCCCCTGCAGCTTTTGCGCTTGTGCAGCGCAGCTCCTCCTGGAGCCTCCTGATGAGCTTACTCGCATCTTCATACTCATGGAGGTGGATCATGACCCGGGAGGCATAGGTGGACACAGACTCCCGGGGTCCCTGCAGCGCCCAACCCCCCTCAGGGAGGTCGGCCTCACCTCCGTGAGCACTCAGCTTTCCTCCGGAAGGAGCGCCATCATGCATGCCGCTGTCAGGCTTCACCTCCATGCTGGAAGCCTTGCGGCTTCTAGGAGTCTCCACAGTCCCGGGGGGAGTAGGAGCCACATTGCTGTGACTCCTGGTGGAGCGTCTCACCCCCGAGTCCTCTGATGTGCAGGCCGGTTGCTGGTTTCTTCTGCCCACCGCCGGCCTGGTTCGGGAAGCAGAAGCCTGGGGCTTGGCTCCATCACTCATCCCAGAAACCCGCTCCCTCCCTGGGTAAGAGAGAGAGCAGGTCCCCAGGTGGAGAGGTGTTGGTTTCTCAGAGATCAGGAGCACACAGCAGGATCTGCAGCCACCACACCCGCAATCACCACACTGACTAGCAGCTGATCAGAGCTGCACCCAGTATGCTGCTGGTGGAGTCACTGTGTACATACATTACATTACTGATCCTGTACTGATCCTGAGTTACATCCTGTATTATACTCCAGAGCTGCACTCTCTATTCTGCTGGTGCAGTCACTGTGTACATACATTACATTACTGATCCTGTACTGATCCTGAGTTACATCCTGTATTATACTTCAGAGCTGCACTCACTTGGGAGTTGGGCCAAAAAATGGCAAATGGGGTTCAATGCCGATAAATGTAAGGTCATGCACATGGGAAAGAAAAACAGCAGTCACCCATACATATTAAATGGGAAACCGTTGGGGAAATCTGACATGGAGAAGGACCTGGGCGTCTTGGTTAACAGCAAATTAAATTGGAGTGCCCAGTGTCAGGCAGCAGCTGCGAAGGCAAATAGAGTCATGGCATGCATCAGAAGAGGAATAGGGGCATATGATGAGAACATTGTTCTTCCTCTGTATAAAGCGCTGGTAAGGCCGCACTTAGAATATTGTGCACAATTCTGGGCTCCGGTGCTCAGGAAAGACTTATTGGAGCTAGAGAGGGTACAAAGGAGGGCGACTAAGGTAATAAAGGGAATGGAGGGACTAGAATACCCAGAGAGGTTGTCAAAATTAGGCCTATTTACGTTGGAAAAGAGAAGGCTTAGGGGAGACCTCATAAACATGTATAAATACATCAGGGGGCAGTACAGAGATCTCTCCCATGACCTGTTTATACCAAGGATGGTGACAAAGACGAGGGGGCACACTATGCGTCTGGAGGAAAGGAGGTTCCTGCACCAGCATAGAAGGGGATTCTTTACGGTCAGAGCCGTGAGACTCTGGAACTCTCTGGGAGAGGAAGTGGTGATGTCCAACTCACTTAATGAGTTCAAGAGAGGCCTGGACGCCTTTCTTGAGAACAATAAAATTACATCTTATGCTTAGTTAATTAATCCAGGGATTTAATCTGACTGCCAGATTGGAGTCGGGAAGTGAATTTTTCCTCAATGATGTAAATTGGCCTATACCGCATGGGTTTTTTTTGCCTTTCCCTGGATCAACGCTGCGGAATAGCTGCAGTGCACAAGAAATAGGCTGAACTGGATGGACGCTTGTCTTTTTTTGGCCTTATAAACTATGTAACTCACTATTCTGCTGGTGCAGTCACTGTGTACATACATTACATTACTGATCCTGTACTGATCCTGAGTTACATCCTGTATTATACTCCAGAGCTGCACTCACTATTCTGCTGGTGCAGTCACTGTGTACATACATTACATTACTGATCCTGAGTTACATCCTGTATTATACTCCAGAGCTGCACTCACTATTCTGCTGGTGCACTCACTGTGTACATACATTACATTACTGATCCTGAGTTACATCCTGTATTATACTCCAGAGCTGCACTCACTATTCTGCTGGTGCAGTCACTGTGTACATACATTACATTACTGATCCTGAGTTACATCCTGTATTATACTCCAGAGCTGCACTCACTATTCTGCTGGTGCAGTCACTGTGTACATACATTACATTACTGATCCTGTACTGATCCTGAGTTACATCCTGTATTATACTCCAGAGCTGCACTCACTATTCTGCTGGTGCAGTCACTGTGTACATACATTACATTACTGATCCTGAGTTACATCCTGTATTATACTCCAGAGCTGCACTCACTATTCTGCTGGTGCACACACTGTGTACATACATTACATTACTGATCCTGAGTTACATCCTGTATTATACTCCAGAGCTGCACTCACTATTCTGCTGGTGCAGTCACTGTGTACATACATTACATTACTGATCCTGAGTTACATCCTGTATTATACTCCAGAGCTGCATTCTCTATTCTGCTGGTGCAGTCACTGTGTACATACATTACATTACTGATCCTGTATTATACTCCAGAGCTGCACTCACCATTCTGCTGGTGCAGTCACTGTGTACATACATTACATTACTGATCCTGAGTTACATCCTGTAATATACTCCAGAGCTGCACTCACTATTCTGCTGGTGCAGTCACTGTGTACATACATTACATTACTGATCCTGAGTTACATCCTGTATTATACTCCAGAACTGCACTCACTATTCTGCTGGTGCAGTCACTGTGTACATACATTACATTACTGATCCTGAGTTACATCCTGTATTATACTCCAGAGCTGCACTCACTATTCTGCTGGTGCAGTCACTGTGTACATACATTACATTACTGATCCTGAGTTACATCCTGCATTATACTCCAGAGCTGCACTCACTATTCTGCTGGTGGAGTCACTGTGTACATACATTACATTACTGATCCTGAGTTACATCCTGCATTATACTCCAGAGCTGCACTCACTATTCTGCTGGTGGAGTCACTGTGTACATACATTACATTACTGATCCTGTATTATACTCCAGAGCTGCACTCACCATTCTGCTGGTGCAGTCACTGTGTACATACATTACATTACTGATCCTGAGTTACATCCTGTATTATATTCCAGAACTGCACTCACTATTCTGCTGGTGGAGTCACTGTGTACATACATTACATTACTGATCCTGAGTTACATCCTGTAATATACTCCAGAGCTGCACTCACTATTCTGCTGGTGCAGTCACTGTGTACATACATTACATTACTGATCCTGAGTTACATCCTGTATTATACTCCAGAACTGCACTCACTATTCTGCTGGTGCAGTCACTGTGTACATACATTACATTACTGATCCTGAGTTTCATCCTGTATTATACCCCAGAGCTGCACTCACTATTCTGCTGGTGCAGTCACTGTGTACATACATTACATTACTGATCCTGAGTTACATCCTGCATTATACTCCAGAGCTGCACTCACTATTCTGCTGGTGGAGTCACTGTGTACATACGTTACATTACTGTTCCTGTACTGATCTTGAGTTATCTCCTCTATTATACTCCAGAGCTGCACTCACTATTCTGCTGGTGGAGTCACTGTGTACATACATTACATTACTGATCCTCTACTGATCCTGAGTTACATCCTGTATTATACCCCAGAGCTGCACTCACTATTCTGCTGGTGCAGTCACTGTGTACATACATTACGTTACTTATCCTGTACTGATCCTGAGTTACATCCTGTATTATACTCCAGAGCTGCACTCACTATTCTGCTTGTGCAGTCACTGTGTACATACATTACATTACTGATCCTGAGTTACATCCTGTATTATACTCCAGAGCTGCACTCACTATTCTGCTGGTGCAATCACTGTGTACATACATTACATTACTGATCCTGTACTGATCCTGAGTTACATCCTGTATTATACTCCAGAGCTGCACTCACTATTCTGCTGGTGCAGCCACTGTGTACATACATTACATTACTGATCCTGAGTTACATCCTGCATTATACTCCAGAGCTGCACTCACTATTCTGCTGGTGCAGTCACTGTGTACATACATTACATTCCTGATCCTGTACTGATCCTGAGTTACATCTTACATTCTAGCCATTTTTGAGGGGTTTCAGCTCAACCACAAACACCCTTTCCCCAAGGTAAATACTCAGTGCTGGACAATAAGAGGTTAAGAGTGGTTTCATGTAAACAAAGCTTCATGATTCCCATGTTTCCTTACAGAGGTCTTTCCAAAATGAGATATATTCCCACTTAGAACTTATCAGAGGCCTCTCATCCAGCCAAGTAATTATTCCTGCTTTGCACTGATAAGAAGTAAACAAACTGAAACACGTGTCTGCAAATGCAGTTTCTTGTTTGGCTTTGTAGCGCTATTGCCGGCTCCCCTGCATGCTTCCCCTTCCCGCTCCATGCCGGGACGCCGGCATACTCACTGCTCTGGCCATGTGGCGTGGTACCCGGCATGCTCCCTGCTTCCTCCCCGGTTCTGAGTCCCAGTGTAATGACCACGCCCGGACTGACTAGCGTGTGCGTGTTTATGTAGTGATTCCACTGTGCAATGAACCGGAGAGTGCCTGGAGGGGCGTAACTAAGTATCTGCCCGATCCGACCTAGGTCGCACGACGGCATACGACGCCAGTGCACCAGGGAGGAACTGAGCAGAGGAACCAGGGTCTACTCCAGGTCAGACTCCGGACA
The DNA here is from genome assembly GCF_046119375.1 of Phyllobates terribilis. Taxonomy (NCBI): domain Eukaryota; kingdom Metazoa; phylum Chordata; class Amphibia; order Anura; family Dendrobatidae; genus Phyllobates; species Phyllobates terribilis. The sequence continues at coordinate 671,114,604 of NW_027362763.1, read as the reverse complement.
CGGCTGTTGACCCACACCGGGGAATACAGGAACAGGCAGACTAGAGCGAAGGCTGGGTAGGGTCCAGTACAGACTGGGAGACAAATTCGAAACCGCAGACGCGGTGGACAGGGCAGAGCAAAGCGAAAACCGCAGACACGGTGGACAGAGCTGAGCAAAGCGAAAACCGCAGACGCGGTGGACAGAGCTGAGCAAAGCGAAAACCGCAGATGCGGTGGACAGAGCTGAGCAAAGCGAAAACCGCAGACGCGGTGGACAGAGCTGAGCAAAGCGAAAACCGCAGACGCGGTGGACAGAGCTGAGCAAAGCGAAAACCGCAGACGCGGTGGACAGAGCTGAGCAAAGCGAAATCCGCAGACGCGGTGGACAGAGCTGAGCAAAGCGAAAACCGCAGACGCGGTGGACAGAGCTGAGCAAAGCGAAAACCGCAGACGCGGTGGACAGAGCTGAGCAAAGCGAAAACCGCAGACGCGGTGGACAGAGCTGAGCAAAGCGAAAACCGCAGACGCGGTGGACAGAGCTGAGCAAAGCGAAAACCGCAGACGCGGTGGACAGAGCTGAGCAAAGCGAAAACCGCAGACGCGGTGGACAGAGCTGAGCAAAGCGAAAACCGCAGACGCGGTGGACAGAGCTGAGCAAAGCGAAAACCGCAGACGCGGTGGACAGAGCTGAGCAAAGCGAAAACCGCAGACGCGGTGGACAGAGCTGAGCAAAGCGAAAACCGCAGACGCGGTGGACAGAGCTGAGCAAAGCGAAAACCGCAGACGCGGTGGACAAAGCTGAGCAAAGCGAAAACCGCAGACGCGGTGGACAGAGCTGAGCAAAGCGAAAACCGCAGACGCGGTGGACAGAGCTGAGCAAAGCGAAAACCGCAGACGCGGTGGACAGAGCTGAACAAAGCGAAAACCGCAGACACGGTGGACAGAGCTGAGCAAAGCGAAAACCGCAGACGCGGCGGGGACAGGGCTCTGTACACACGGAACAGACTAGAAGGGAAAGGCAGAACCAGATACCCACAGGGTACTTGCAGAGAAGTAGCGAGTGGACCACAAACTCACAAACGGAAGTACAGTGACAATGAGCAGGAGTTAGGTACGAGTTCAGACTCTGCAGAAAAAGGGAAAGTACGGACATAGAGAAAAACAAAACAGGCTAGGAGAGTATTCAGACAAGAACAGACACAGCAGCAAGATACAGGAGCGGGTTCACACAGGCCTGGAAATACAGCCTCCAGGATAGGCAGAAGACAACAGGCTAGAAGATAATACAGACAGGACACAGTTCAGACACGGGAACTGATACCGAAGGCAGGAAACATAAACGGGACCTGGCATATCAGTGACCAAAGGCCAACTGACAGAACACAATGCTCAGGCAGGGATTCATTGGAGCAGCTGGGTTAAATACCAGATGGCAGACAGCAATAGGCTGAGGACGCACAAGGGGTGTGTCTGCAGCAGGTACAAAAAGCAGGAAGTGATCGGGCGCCGCCCTTAAGCAGCAGACACAGAGGCAAACAGACAGCATGGAGGGAAGCCAGGCTAGCAAACTGGACTGGAGATCAAGTGCGCGCTCTTGCACAGTGGGAGATGGACCACTATGCAAGGATGCCGCCAGGTATGTTACACCCAGCAGCACGCCTAGTGCGTGCACTCCACTGTTCTTAAAGGGGAAGGGCACGCATATAGTTAAATGCCCTCAGCCAATGGCTGGGAGGCATTTAGAATAGAGTACACCTGCAAAATGGATCCCATACAATAGCTGGGAGGCATCTTGTTTAAAAGGCACCCTCCCCATTAGGGAAGAGCCAAGGAACCAAGTTTCATTAGTGAGTGAGGTGGTCTCCTAGTGAGTTGTGAGATCCCCTGGTCCTTGTGTGGCCAGGAAAAAATTTTGTTCCATCTGCAGACATTAGATGCTTGATTGGAAATACTAACATCAGCTGCACCAGCCCAAGTTTCAGTACCTACTGCTATGCTTATTCAACCTGAAACTTATTCTCCCGGAGTGGAACCCATCCTGTCTGATCCGCCATGGTACTATGGGGACCCAAAGCAGTGCCGTGGGTTCCGAAAGCAGTGCATGCGGCACCATGAAGTTTTGGGCCATCAGTTTTCTTCCGATTGGGTCAAGGTGGGATTCCTAATGTCCTACCTAGCAGAAGATGCCCTGATATGGCTCAACCCCCTATGAGAAAAAGTGCTCCTATCTCCTTGGACCTGCAGGCCCTCCTGGTGGCCTTCTGATCAGCGGAATCTTCCCTTCCCAGCTTCCATGAGCAGTCCAGAGTGATGACGTATGCGAGGAAACCGTCATGTCGGGCTCTGTCCTTCCAAAGACCACCCGTTCCCCAGCCTGTTGAGGCAGCTACCCATGCAGAATCCATGAAGGTCGACCATGTTTTGCTGGCTGAGCAGAAGCCGGAACTTTGTCGTGAGAAGGGATTGCGGAATCACTGTGGTTGTGTGGAACATGCTGATGGTCTTTGTCCTGAGAAGTCTAAAAAACTCCAAAGCTTTGGGCTAGTAGGAGAGGCTGTCATTGGCGTGAGTATTCTCTCTCCACCAATAACTGTGACCGTGTCCATGGCAAGTGGAGGCTGTGGTTCGGCTGGAAAGTTCATGCTACAAGCTGTAAAGAGTCGATGCCAGATTCCCGTCCGACAGCTCCAGAATCCGGTGAGGGTGCTGTCAGGTGAAGGACGAGCCCTACCAAAAGACAGTTAAGTAATTTCCAAGCAACTAGAGCTCCAGATCGGAGAGTTATATACAGAGAAGATTGCCTTCCATATGTGGTCTAGTCTGGAGACCCGGTGTGGTGCTTCGCTGGGGACAGTCAAGTCACAAGAGGTGTCTGGTCCTCATACGACCAGGTCAGTCATCAGTGTCGCCATCTTCTCCACCAGGTCTACTGGTCACCGACTCTCTGTGTGCTGGTGTCTGCGAAGGAAGGGAAGCGGAGGCGATGTCCCTACACAGTCCCGACAATTGTTCCAATGACCAGCTCCCAGGAACCTACCCGCCTCAAGAACGTGTCGTCTTGGAGACCAGGCTGAAGATGGACCCAGAGGAGGTATCTTCAGTTTCTAGGTGGTGGCATCTGCCAAGTCTCTACAATCCACCAGTTTAATAATAGTCTCCGATTCATCCCTGTCTGAGATTCCGTGTCAGTAGCCATTCTGCAGAGTAGAGATGAGCGGTGTTCGACTAGAACTGTTCGCCAATCTCAAATTCGAGCTGTTTTGGGCGGTGTTCGAGTTGTTTGACGAACCCGAACGATTTGCAAAAAATTCGGCTGTTCGAGGTTATGTTCGATAACTGTTCGTGCACCAAAAGCGTGTCCTGCATGTCTGGCGCTATTTAGAGCACCAATCATGCAGGGATTGTCTGCCACTCACTGTAATGCCACAGCCATGGTGGTTGTGGCATTACAGTGATTGCCCAAATCGATGGGAACAGTGCCAACAGTGAAACATGAAAAGCCGGCAATTCAGCAGCGGCATACACCGGTACCCGACAATTTAGAACCGAAAGAATAGAGCTTCACACATAGATTAGATAGATAGAAACATGTCAGCCACATATATAAGAAGTACAGTGACAGTGTTGCTTACTGTACTTGTCATTTAGTGTAAAGGATTTATCAAAAAAAATAATAGTGTTTTCATGCACCGTCTCTTTAAAAAAGCCGGCCGGCAATTCAGCAGCGGTACCCGACAATTTGGAATAGAAAGAATAGAGAATCACACATAGGTTAGATAGATAGAAACATGTCAGTCACATATATATGAAGTACAGTGACAGTGTTGCTTACTGTACTTGTCATTTAGTGTAAAGGATTTATTAAAAAAAATAATAGTGTTTTCATGCACTGTCTCTTTAAAAAAGCCGGCCGGCAATTCAGCATCTGTACCCGACAATTTAGAATAGAAGGAATAGAGCATCACACATAGATTAGATAGATAGAAACATGTCAGTCACATATATAAGAAGTACAGTGATAGTGTTGATTACTGTACTTGTCATTTAGTGTTAAAATAAAGGATTTATTTAAAAAAAAATTGGCGTGGGGTTCCCCGTAATTTTAGGCTCTAGCGGAGGTTAAGCAGACGGCTGGGGCAGATGTTTGAAGCCTGGGAAGGGGGTAATACCCACGGAGCTTCCCAGGCTACTAATATCAGCCCCCAGCTGAATACCTAGCCTTTACTAGCTATTAAAATGGGGGACCCCCCCCCAAAAAATGACGTGGGGTCCCCCCTATTTTAATAGCTAGCAAAGGCTAGGCAGACAGCTGGGGGCTGATATTAATAGCCCAGGAAGGGTGCCATGAATATTGGCCCCCTCCCAGGCTAGAAACACCAGCCGTCAGCCGCCCCAGAAATGGCGCGTCCATAGGATGCGCCAATTCTGGCACTTAGCCTCGCTCTTCCCACTGCCCTGTAGCGGTGGCAGTGGGGTAATAGGGCTGGGGTTGATGTCAGCTTATAATGCCAGCTGACATCAAGCCCAGGTTAGTAATGGAGAGGCGTCTATAAGACGCCCCCATTACTAACCCCATAGTCAAAGTTAAAAGAAAACACAAACACCCAGAATAAAGTCCTTTAATTGAAATAAACACACAATTCTTTATTGTTCTAAATTAAACCATACTTACCGTCACGCCCATTCCAGCTGAAGCCAACGATCTCCTGCAATAAAAGTAAAATAATAAAGCAACCTCATCCTTACCTCTCCATGGTTCCCAGGACGGGTCCAGCTCTGCTACATCGAGATGACAGGCTGGACCGCAGCAGAATGCTGCCATCCAGCCTGTCATCCCGCGGACACTGAGAAGCGCAGGCATGCTTGCGCTCCTCAGTGTCTCTTTGTGACGGCATCCAGATGAGCCGACAATGAACTCGGCTCACCTCATGCATGTCACTGACAGCGTGGGAAAATTCTCACGCTGAAGCGCTGAGTGCAGGAGAATTTTCCCACGCTGTCAGTGACGTGCATGAGGTGAGCTCATTCATGTCCATTGAACTCAGCTGACCTCATTTACGTCACTGACAGCGTGGGAGAATTCTCACGCTGAAGCGCTGAGTGCAGGAGAATTCTTCCACGCTGTCAGTGACGTACATGAGGTGAGCTGAGTTCATTGGACATGACCTCGGCTCATCTGGATGCCGTCACAGCCAGACGCTGAGGAGCGCAAGCATGCCTGCACTTCTCAGTGTCTGCGGGATGACAGGCTGGATGGCAGCGTTCTCCTGCGGTCCAGCCTGTCATCTCGATGTAGCAGAGCTGGAGCCATCGTGGGAACCATGGAAAGGTAAGGATGAGGTTGCTTTATTATTTTAATTTTATTGCAGGAGATCGTTGGCTTCAGCTGGAATGGGCGTGACGGTAAGTATGGTTTAATTTAGAACAATAAAGAATTGTGTGTTTATTTCAATTAAAGGACTTTATTCTGGGTGTTTGTGTTTTTTTTTTAACTGTGACTATGGGGTTAGTAATGGGGGTGTCTTATAGACGCCTCTCCATTACTAACCTGGGCTTGATGTCAGCTGGCATTATAAGCTGACATCAACCCCAGCCCTATTACCCCCTGCCACCGCACCAGGGCAGCGTGGAAGAGCGAGGCTAAGTGCCAGAATTGGCGCATCCTATGGATGCGCCATTTCTGGGGCGGCTGACGGCTGGTGTTTTTAGCCTGGGAGGGGGCCAATATTCATGGTACCCTTCCTGGGCTATTAATATCAGCCCCCAGCTGTCTGCCTAGCCTTTGCTAGCTATTAAAATAGGGGGGACCCCACGTCATTTTTTTTGGGGGGGTCCCCCATTTTAATAGCTAGTAAAGGCTAGGTATTCAGCTGGGGGCTGATATTAGCAGCCTGGGAAGCTCCGTGGGTATTACCCCCTTCCCAGGCTTCAAACATCTGCCCCAGCTGTCTGCTTAACCTCCGCTAGAGCCTAAAATTACGGGGACCCCCACGCCAATTTTTTTTTTAATAAATCCTTTATTTTAACACTAAATGACAAGTACAGTAATCAACACTGTCACTGTACTTCATATATATGTGACTGACATGTTTCTATCTATCTAATCTATGTGTGATGCTCTATTCTTTCTGTTCTAAATTGTCGGGTACAGATGCTGAATTGCCGGCCGGCTTTTTTAAAGAGACGGTGCATGAAAACACTAATATTTTTTTAAATAAATCCTTTACAATAAATGACAAGTACAGTAACCAACACTATCACTGTACTTATTATATATGTGATTGGCATGTTTATATCTATCTATGTGTGATGCTCTATTCTTTCTGTTATAAATTGTCGGGTACCGCTGCTGAATTGCCGGCCGGCTTTTTTAAAGAGACGGTGCATGAAAACACTATTATTTTTTTAAATAAATGCTTTACACTAAATGACAAGTACAGTAACCAACACTATCACTGTACTTATTATATATGTGACTGACATGTTTCTATCTATCTAATCTATGTGTGATGCTCTATTCCTTCTTGTCTAAATTGTCGGGTACCGGTGTATGCCGCTGCTGAATTGCCGGCCGGCTTTTTTAAAGAGAGCGTCTTCTGAGCAGTTTGTCAGCTTTTGGACACCTTTGAAGGTGTTTTGTATGTGTTTCTATGTGTTTTTGTTTGCCTGCCATTGGTTTTAACGGTGTTCGACGGTGTTCTAAGGTGTTCGACGAACAGTTCGACGAACAGTTCCTCGAACATCCCGGTGTTCGACGAACCGAACCGAACCCGAACACTACGGGGGTGGCTCAACACTACTGCAGAGGATCCTGAACCTAGTAGTCTGAACAGGGATCGAGCCCGTGTCCGTAACCGCTCTGCAGAGGATCAAGAACTTGGTAGTCTGAACGGAACCCTAGTCCTTTCTATGTCTGCGTACCTGACCCCTGGGGTAAGCAGCTGCAATACTAGGGCCTACCTAGGAGTGGTACCTGGCGGCTACCTGCAGCAAAGCCTGACTCCACCATCTGGAGCTCCAGTGAACACCTGGTAGCCGCTTAGCTATGCCCCTCCTAGGTAAGCCGGCCCTGTGAGACAGCGGGTCCACAAGCCACCTGCTTTATATCCTAAGTCATGTGACAAGACTCATTAAAGGGTGGATATTGACTTTTAGGATTGCTACCCCTGATAGGTGGCGCTGGAGTTTTGTCCTTTTCCTCTGTGACGAGGCTATTTGCATCGTTACATTGTAACACTTCTCATTATGTTCACACTCCAAGGTCGCCCAGTCCCTTGTATGGAGGTGGGTGCGGATCCTCATTGTGTAGAAGGAGAAGCCCACATAGGGACTTTCATCCTTCCTATGACCCATCACTATGCAGCCGGCCTAGCAATATAATATCATCCCCCCCTGTTATAGGACGGACCCCTCCTCATCGCTCTGCCCAGCGCACGACCATGGGGATCCTTTGTCCGCAGGTTATTACATAATCCCGGCTATCATCTATTTCAGGAAATTGGCTCATTGGTTACGTTCCTGCTGAGCTAATCTGCTGCACGCCAATAAGAGAGCGACTCCCATCATGTATCATGTTAATGCTGCAGCTCTAATAGATGGGGAGAAGTGAGGGCGGGAGACCACCGGGGGCAGCCTGCAATATCACAGGGAGGGCACAGATACCAAGGAGATGACTGTGAGCCCCGCAGCCGCCTCCATTATATCTGTACAGCTGCTATAAGATAGGCATAGTTATATATAGTGATAAGGAGCATGCTGGTATAACCTGGGCATCCTCGGTGTATAATTATATATGTACAGCTGGTATAACCTGGGTATCTCCTGTATATAATTATATATGTACAGCTGGTATAACCTGAGCATCTCCTATATATAATTATATATGTACAGCTGGTATAACCTGGGCTTCTCCTGTATATAATTATATATGTACAGCTGGTATAACCTGGGCATCTCCTGTATATAATTATATATGTACAGCTGGTATAACCTGAGCATCTCCTATATATAATTATATATGTACAGCTGGTATAACCTGGTCATCTCCTGTATATAATTATATATGTACAGCTGGTATAACCTGGGCATCCTCGGTGTATAATTATATATGTACAGCTGGTATAACCTGGGTATCTCCTGTATATAATTATATTTGTACAGCTGGTATAACCTGGGCATCTCCTGTATATAATTATATGTGTACAGCTGGTATAACCTGGGCATCTCCTGTATATAATTATATATGTACAGCTGGTATAACCTGGGCATCCTCGGTGTATAATTATATATGTACAGCTGGTATAACCTGGGCATCTCCTGTATATAATTATATATGTACAGCTGGTATAACCTGGGCATCCTCGGTGTATAATTATATATGTACAGCTGGTATAACCTGGGCATCTCCTGTATATAATTATATATGTGCCGCTGGTATAACCTGGGCATCCTCGGTGTATAATTATATACTGTATGTACAGCTGATATAACCTGGGTATCTCCTGTATATAATTATATATGTACAGCTGGTATAACCTGGGCATCTCCTGTATATAATTATATATGTTCAGCTGGTATAACCTGGGCATCTCCTGTATATAATTATATACTGTATGTACAGCTGGTATAACCTGGGCATCATCGGTGTATAATTATATACTGCATGTACAGCTGATATAACCTGGGCATCTCCTGTATATAATTATATATGTTCAGCTGGTATAACCTGGGCATCTCCTATATATAATTATATATGTACAGCTGGTATAACCTGGGCATCTCCTGTATATAATTATATATGTACAGCTGGTATAAACTGGGCAACTCCTGTATATAATTATATATGTACAGCTGGTATAACCTGGGCATCTCCTGTATATAATTATATATGTACAGCTGGTATAACCTGGGCATCCTCGGTGTATAATTATATATGTACAGCTGGTATAACCTGGGCATCTCCTGTATATAATTATATATGTACAGCTGGTATAACCTGGGCATCCTCGGTGTATAATTATATATGTACAGCTGGTATAACCTGGGCATCTCCTGTATATAATTATATATGTGCCGCTGGTATAACCTGGGCATCCTCGGTGTATAATTATATACTGTATGTACAGCTGATATAACCTGGGTATCTCCTGTATATAATTATATATGTACAGCTGGTATAACCTGGGCATCTCCTGTATATAATTATATATGTTCAGCTGGTATAACCTGGGCATCTCCTGTATATAATTATATACTGTATGTACAGCTGGTATAACCTGGGCATCCTCGGTGTATAATTATATACTGCATGTACAGCTGATATAACCTGGGCATCTCCTGTATATAATTATATATGTTAAGCTGGTATAACCTGGGCATCTCCTATATATAATTATATACTGTATGTACAGCTGGTATAACCTGGGCATCCTCGGTGTATAATTATATACTGTATGTACAGCTGATATAACCTGGGTATCTCCTGTATATAATTATATATGTACAGCTGGTATAACCTGGGCATCTCCTGTATATAATTATATATGTACAGCTGGTATAAACTGGGCAACTCCTGTATATAATTATATATGTACAGCTGGTATAACCTGAGCATCTCCTATATATAATTATATATGTACAGCTGGTATAACCTGGGCATCTCCTGTATATAATTATATATGTACAGCTGGTATAACCTGGGCATCCTCGGTGTATAATTATATATGTACAGCTGGTATAACCTGGGTATCTCCTGTATATAATTATATTTGTACAGCTGGTATAACCTGGGCATCTCCTGTATATAATTATATGTGTACAGCTGGTATAACCTGGGCATCTCCTGTGTATAATTATATATGTACAGCTGGTATAACCTGGGCATCCTCGGTGTATAATTATATATGTACAGCTGGTATAACCTGGGCATCTCCTGTATATAATTATATATGTACAGCTGGTATAACCTGGGCATCCTCGGTGTATAATTATATATGTACAGCTGGTATAACCTGGGCATCTCCTGTATATAATTATATATGTGCCGCTGGTATAACCTGGGCATCCTCGGTGTATAATTATATACTGTATGTACAGCTGATATAACCTGGGTATCTCCTGTATATAATTATATATGTACAGCTGGTATAACCTGGGCATCTCCTGTATATAATTATATATGTTCAGCTGGTATAACCTGGGCATCTCCTGTATATAATTATATACTGAATGTACAGCTGGTATAACCTGGGCATCCTCGGTGTATAATTATATACTGCATGTTCAGCTGATATAAACTGGGCATCTCCTGTATATAATTATATATGTTCAGCTGGTATAACCTGGGCATCTCCTATATATAATTATATACTGTATGTACAGCTGCTATAACCTGGGCATCCTCGGTGTATAATTATATACTGTATGTACAGCTGATATAACCTGGGTATCTCCTGTATATAATTATATATGTACAGCTGGTATAACCTGGGCATCTCCTGTATATAATTATATATGTACAGCTAGTATAAACTGGGCAACTCCTGTATATAATTATATATGTACAGCTGGTATAACCTGAGCATTTCCTATATATAATTATATATGTACAGCTGGTATAACCTGGGTATCTCTGGTATATAATTATATATGTACAGCTGGTATAACCTGGGCATCTTCTGTATAGAATTATATATGTACAGCTGGTGTAACCTGGGCATCTCCTGTATATAATTATATATGTACAGCTGGTATAACCTGGGCATCTCCTGTATATAATTATATATGTACATGCTGGTATAACCTGGGCATCCTCGGTGTATAATTATATATGTACAGCTGGTATAACCTGGGCATCCTCGGTGTATAATTATATATGTACAGCTGGCATAACCTGGGCATCTCCTGTATATAATTATATATGTACAGCTGGTATAACCTGGGTATCTCCTGTATATAATTATATATGTACAGCTGGTACAACCTGGGCATCTCCTGTATATAATTATATATGTACAGCTGGTATGACCTGGGCATCTCCTGTATATAATTATATATGTACAGCTGGTATAACCTGGGCATCTCCTGTATATAATTATATATGTACAGCTGGTATAACCTGGGCATCTCCTGTATATAATTATATATGTACAGCTGGTATAACCTGGGTATCTCCTGTATATAATTATATATGTACAGCTGGTATAACCTGGGCACCTTCTGTATAGAATTATATATGTACAGCTGGTATAACCTGGGCATCTCCTGTATATAATTATATATGTACAGCTGGTATAACCTGGGCATCTTCTGTATAGAATTATATATGTACATCTGGTAGAACCTGGGCATCTCCTGTATATAATTATATATGTACAGCTGGTATAACCTGGCCATCTCCTGTATATAATTATATATGTACAGCTGGTATAACCTGGGCATCTCCTGTATATAATTATATATGTACTGCTGGTATAACCTGGCCATCTCCTGTATATAATTATATATGTACAGCTGGTATAACCTGGGCGTCTTCTGTATAGAATTATATATGTACAGCTGGTATAACCTGGGCATCTCCTGTATATAATTATATATGTACAGCTGGTATAACCTGGGCATCTCCTGTATATAATTATATATGTACAGCTGGAATAACCTGGGCATCTCCTGTATATAATTATATATGTACAGCTGGTATAACCTGGGCATCTCCTGTATATAATTATATATGTGCAGCTGGTATAACCTGGGCATCTCCTGTATATAATTATTTATGTACAGCAGGTATAACCTGGGCATCTCCTGTATATAATTATATATGTACAGCTGGTATAACCTGGGCATCTCCTGTATATAATTATTTATGTACAGCAGGTATAACCTGGGCATCTCCTGTATATAATTATATATGTACAACTGGTATAACCTGGGCATCTCCTGCATATAATTATATATGTACAGCTGGTATAACCTGGGCATCTCCTGTATATAATTATTTATGTACAGCAGGTATAACCTGGGCATCTCCTGTATATAATTATATATGTACAGCTGGTATAACCTGGGCATCTCCTGTATATAATTATTTATGTACAGCAGGTATAACCTGGGCATCTCCTGTATATAATTATATATGTACAGCTGGTATAACCTGGGCATCTCCTGTATATAATTATTTATGTACAGCTGGTATAACCTGGGCATCTCCTGTATATAATTATAGATGTACAGCTGGTATAACCTGGGCATCTCCTGTTTATAATTATATTTGTACAGCCGGTATAACCTGGGCATCTTCTGTATATAATTATATATGTACAGCTGGTATAACCTGGGTATCTCCTGTATATAATTATATATGTACAGCTGGCATAACCTGGACATCTCCTGTATATAATTATATATGTACAGCTGGTATAACCTGGGCAACTTCTGTATATAATTATATATGTACAACCGCTATAACCTGGGTATCTCCTGTATATAATTATATATGTACAGCTGGTATAACCTGGTCATCTCCTGTATATAATTATATATGTACAGCTGGTATAACCTGGGCATCTCCTGTATATAATTATATATGTACAGCTGGTATAACCTGGGCATCTCCTGTACATAATTATATATGTACAGCTGGTATAACCTGGGTATCTCCTGTATATAATTATATATGTACAGCTGGTATAACCTGGGCATCTTCTGTATATAATTATATATGTACAGCCGCTATAACCTGGGTATCTCCTGTATATAATTATATATGTACAGCTGGTATAACCTGGGCATCTCCTGTATATAATTATAGATGTACAGCTGGTATAACCTGGGTATCTCCTGTATATAATTATATATGTACAGCTGGTATAACCTGGGCTTCTCCTGTATATAATTATATATGTACAGCTGGTATAACCTGGGCATCTCCTGTATATAATTATATATGTACAGCTGGTATAACCTGGTCATCTCCTGTATATAATTATATATGTACAGCTGGTGTAACCTGGGCATCTTCTGTATATAATTATATATGTACAGCTGGTATAACCTGGGCATCGCCTGTATATAATTATATATGTACAGCTGGTATAACATGGGCATCGCCTGTATATAATTATATATGTACAGCTGGAATAATCTGGGCATCTCCTGTATATAATGATATATGTACAGCTGGTATAACCTGGACATCTCCTGTATATAATTATATATGTACAGCTGGTATAACCTGGGTATCTCCTGTATATAATTATATATGTACAGCTGGTATAACCTGGGCATCTCCTGTATATAATTATATATGTACAGCTGGTATAACCTGGGCATCTCCTGTATATTACTATATATGTACAGCTGGTATAACCTGAGCATCTCCTGAACATAATTATATATGTACAACTGGTATAACCTGAGTATCTCCTGTATATAATTATATATGTACAGCTGGCATAACCTGAATATCTCCTGTATATAATTATATATGTACAGCTGGTATAACCTGGGCATCTCCTGTATATAATTATATCTGTACAGCTGGTATAACCTGGGCATCTCCTGTATATAATTATATATGTACAGCTGGTATAACCTGGGCATCTCCTGTATATAATTATATATGTACAGCTGGTATAAACTGGGCATCCCCTGTATATAATTATATATGTACAGCTGGTATAACCTGAGCATCTCCTGTATATAATTATATATGTACAGCCGATATAACCTGGGCATCTCCTGTATATAATTATATATGTACAGCTGGTATAACCTGGGCATCTCCTGTATATAATTATATATGTACAGCTGGTATAACCTGTGCATCTCCTGTATATAATTATATATGTACAGCTGGTATAACCTGGGCATCTCCTGTATATAATTATATATGTACAGCTGGTATAACCTGGGCATCTCCTGTATATAATTCTATATGTACAGCTGGTATAACCTGGGCATCTCCTGTATATAATTCTATATGTACAGCTGCTATAACCTGGGCATCTCCTGTATATAATTATATATGTACAGCTGGTATAACCTGGGCATCTCCTGTATATAATTATATATGTACAGCTGATATAACCTGGGCATCTGCTGTATATAATTATATATGTACAGCTGGTATAACCTGGTCATCTCCTGTATATAATTATATATGTACAGCTGATATAACCTGGGCATCTCCTGTATATAATTATATATGTACAGCTGGTATAACCTGGGCATCTGCTGTATATAATTATATATGTACAGCTGATATAACCTGGGCATCTGCTGTATATAATTATATATGTACAGCTGGTATAACCTGGGCATCTCCTGTATATAATTATATATGTACAGCTGATATAACCTGGGCATCTGCTGTATATAATTATATATGTACAGCTGGTATAACCTGGGCATCTCCTGTATATAATTCTATATGTACAGCTGCTATAATCTGGGCATCTCCTGTATATAATTATATATGTACAGCTGGTATAACCTGGGCATCTCCTGTATATAATTATATATGTACAGCTGATATAACCTGGGCATCTGCTGTATATAATTATTTATGTACAGCTGGTATAACCTGGGTATCTCCTGTATATAATTATATATGTACAGCTGGTATAACCTGGGCATCTCCTGTATATAATTATTTATGTACAGCTGGTATAACCTGGGCATCTCCTGTATATAATTATATATAATACATGGTTTATCTGGGAAGGATCGGAGACTGGCTTAACAAGATTAATGGACCAACTAAATAAAAATGATTTGAAGATAAAGATTACATACCAACATGGAAGAACAGTGAATTTTTTAGATTTACATATCAGTGCTACTGCAAATGGTCTTATTGTAATAGATATCTTCCGAAAGCCCACGGCCACTAATACATTATTGCATGGGACATCATCTCATCTTCCTTCCACTATTAGGGGGATACTGATGGGTCAATTTTTGCTTTTAAAGATTAGTACTAGTGAGGAATCTTTCCAGGTGCAAGCTCAGGATCTCACACGACGCTTCTAAGATAGGGGGTATAGTAATAGGAGTATCAGAGAAGGATTCAAGAGAGTAGGGAACAGCTCCTTTACTGAAAAAGGATGAAAAATGAGAGTAAATACCCTATTAGATTTAGTACCAATTATAACAGTCAGTGGCCAGAATTAACCAATATTATTAAAAAGTATTGGAACATACTGCTGATGGATCCGGTGTTACAAAATACTCTTCTCCCAGCTCCATCAATTGTAGCTAGACGTTCTAAGAATTTAATAGATGCTCTGGTACGTAGCCATTTTGAGTCCAATCTAGAACCAGAAGACAAGTCTAAATACTTTTTGTTTTTACCTGCGGAAGGTGCGAAGCTTGTAAAAACCTAGTAAGGTGCAAAAACTTCTGCAACCACGATAATAGCAGGACATTTGAGATCAGGAAAACTCGATATTGCACTTCTAAAGGGGTAATATATCATGCCCAATGCCCATGCAAAAAAGTGTATGTGGCTTTAACAACTCGTGAGCTCAAAATAAGATATTGAGAAGTCAACCGCAACAAATGATATTGCCTCTCTAAGAACACTTTAAGCTACATCATAAAAGTGACCCTAAAGGATTACAAATAAGGGGAATCGACCAAATAGATATGGGCATTAGAGGGGGAGATCTGGGCAAGGCACTCGCCCAGCTTGAGAGCAAATGGATTTTTAGGCTGGGTACTCTATCTCTACAGGGGCTTATCGAGCACTTCGGTTTTGGTGCCTAGCTATGATTTTGGGATCTCACTGGGATGTTATATAATGGGTGATACCCTGGTTATTGCCACGCTTGGAACTCTTCACATTTGTGGTTCCTTTTCTCCTACGTTCTGCTTTGCATTCTTAGAAACCGTTTTTATCTGTAGATTTTAATTGTATTTTAATTATTTAGATCTTCCCTGTTATTGCTGTCCTTACATCATGATGTACGCATGAAGTGGTGGAGCCCCCTTTTTGGAGTTGTGGCCAGGAGAGAGAATCCAGTTCGGGTGACATCACGCATAAAAGGAAAATTGAAGTTTTGGAGTGCAGAGTTGGAGGATGAAGAACACTTCCTTATGGTTAATGGGACATTATGTGGAATCTTTTTGGTTACTGTAATTTTAAATTAGAATGTTGGAAAAACCCTCTCTCCCCTTCTTTTTTGGGGGATATTGATCATTATGTTTTAAACTGCATTTGGTATGGATTGGGCCTATTATATCTAAGTCTTTATGTATTTTATTGGAATGGGCTCAGCAGATGGAAGCAATTTTGTATTTATGGAATTCCCTATGAGATATTTTCCTTTTTTATTATTAGTATGGAGATATCATGCTTCCACATTTTTATTTTCCCTTCACATTGTAATTTTAGCACTTTATTCTTTTATCCATGCTTCACACGTGCACACACACATTCCCATGCCCTTCAGAACCTCACCTTTGGTCATTTTATTACGCACTATACCTTACACACTCATACACCCTCCAGAACCTCACCTTGGTCATTTTATTACGCACTATACCTTACACATTCAAACACCCTCCAGAACCTCACCTTTGGTCATTTTATTACGCATTATACCTTACACATTCATACACCCTCCAGAACCTCACCTTGGTCATTTTATTGCGCACTATACCTTACACATTCATACACTCTTCAGAACTCACCTTGGTCATTTTATTACGCACTATACCTTACACATTCATACACCCTTCAGAACCTCACCTTGGTCATTTTATTACGCACTATACCTTACACACTGATACACCCTTCAGAACCTCACCTTGGTCATTTTATTACGCACTATACCTTACACATTCATACACCCTTCAGAACCTCACCTTGATCATTTTATTACGCACTATACCTTACACACTCATACACCCTTCAGAACCTCACCTTGATCATTTTATTACGCACTATACCTTACATATTCATACGCCCTTCAGAACCTAACCTTGGTAATTTTATTACGCACTATACCTTACACATTCATACACCCTTCAGAACCTCACCTTGGTCATTTTATTACGCACTATACCTTACACATTCATACACCCTTCAGAACCTCACCTTTGGTCATTGTATTACGCACTATACCTTACACACTCATACACTCTTCAGAACCTCACCTTTGGTCATTGTATTACGCACTATAGTTTACACACTCATACACCCTTCAGAACCTCACCTTTTGGTCATGGTATTACACACTATACCTTACACATTCCCATACCCTTCAGAACCTCACCTTTGGTCATTTTATTACGCACTATACCTTACACATTCATACACGCACCTGATTGATTCTTTTATATAATGGTCACACCTTCATACACGCACTTGATTGGCACATTCACGTCATTTTTTTAGTTATATTTTCACACAATTCACCATTATTCTTTCTTTCCACATCTTTTGACTTGCACCTTATATTTACCTTTTCACTTATACATATTCCCAGATTCACTTTCACATTGCACATCCTCAGTTATTCACATTTTCATACAAGCACCTTTATGGATATATGGATTTCACAAGGATTCTTTACATTTCACTTTCACGTTATAGCACTTTATTATTCTTTAGTTTATTTTATTGCATCATTGCATGTTTTGTATTCTTTTTCATAGAAGAGTTTTTTTTTATATGAAAAATTCTTCATTTAGATTGTAAAGTCCTGTTTCAATAATTATTATACTTTAGTTATTCCCACTTTATATTGCGTGCCAGGGCCATATGGGGAATCTATGTTCACTTTGTACTGCACCACTGCCATATGGGGAATCAAGGCAATGAGTGCACATGGGGTTACCCAGAAACCCCTTTAGAGATGGGTTGTCATATAAAATTCTCTAGTTGCTCGTAAAACCCTTTCCCAGTAATCACTGTACCTTAGTCACGCCCACTTCATACGGCGCCACTGCTATATGGGGAACCTAGGCAATGAGTGCGCATGCGATGACCCACAAATCCTCTTGACTTCCGGACCTGCGCAGTGAACACAGCATACGCTCCATTGCATGCGTGTCAAGCGCGGCGCCACAGGAAGTCCCTTTGGCATACAGGGGTATGGAGTGATCGACGCATGCGCCGCCATCTTTGCCTATGTAGGTTAATTAAGGACAGCTGCTAAATAGCGTATATATAGTTACACGAGCGGGACTTTCTTACACCCCCTTTTGCAAGAAGCCCAAGGCGAAACGGCGGTGTCGGGCTAAAGACCAGCACCACCATCCACTCTCTGACACTACTAATCTGTAAGTACATTCTCTACATCATTGGTCACACAGATGATAATGATGCGCCCCCTGGGCCGTGGGGTACTCGGTGCCGGGCCGGTCGTTGCTAGGGGAGATGTCACAGTGGCGGTGACGCGGTCTGTGACCCAGGGCGGTCAGTAAAAAGGGGAATTTTATAGTTTTTATGTACAAAGTTTGTGACGCCACCTGTGGTATGCGGCTATGTGGAGCCGCCGCTGCTGCGGAGTAGGTCCTCTGGAGCTGGTGTTAATGCAGCAGAGTTGGTTCAGCTCTCCACAGGTAGAGCTTAGCTCCAGGGCAGTGTAGATGGTATAGGTTGTGCTGGGCGTTGTAGTGCAGGGGTTGATGGCGCGGATAATAATCACAGAGACAGTGGGATGCAGTCTTCCGAGTTTACTCACAGTTGTTAAGTTCCTCAGGTTACAGGTTCCGGACTACAACCTCCCACGTCGTGCTGCGTTCACCAGGAAGGGGTTCAGCAATTCCTCAGGTAATTCAAGAGTGCCTGACACGACCCCTTTCTGTGTGCCTTCCTCAGTCGACCTCCTGCGCTGGCTCTCGCCCTCCTGCCCTGCGCCTCGCAATCAGTGTCCCAATCCGGTAACCTCAGACCTTGGCGGGCGACCTGCAGTCCCCTGGACTCTCTGTGGCCACCTTCTCGGCGATGTAATTGCGGATGTGGCCACTGCACCTTACAAGTACAGCAGCCTCCGGTTCCTAGCTGAGCCTTGTAGTTCTCCACTAGTTTAGGGGCCGGTCCCCTCTGTGGCTCGATCCCTCCACCGCCTGGCAGATTCGGGCGTACGGGTGGCCTCCAGCACTTCCCGTACCCCTGGGATCCCTTCTGTTCCTGGAGCCTTTCTCCTGCTCCCTCTCCTCTTCTCTCTCTCCTTCTCTTGGGCCTCTTACTAGGCCCGCCTCTGGAGCAGAGCTCCTGCAGACCCTCTGCTCCACAAACTCTCCTCCTCTGACTGATCTGATCTTTCAAGATGGTTCCCCCTTTTTATATCACTCCCTCACAAGTGCTCCCCTGATCTACGTCCTCCACCCACACCCACTACATGGTTCCCCCTCACTAGGTTCCCCTCCACTCCAGCCAGGGACCAGGGACTGTGCTTTCCCGTAGGAGCAATCTCGCCCTGCCCTACTGAAGTGGATGTGTTGGATACAGGTGTTAGGGTCCCGGGCAGCACTCTATCCTTACCTGAGAGTGGGATACCACACCTCTGCATGAGATGCAGTACCTCTGTGGTGACAGAACCCGCAGTGGCGCCACATACCCCCTTGGTAAAACACAGCACGTCCGCGGGCTGGAACAGAGTAAAAACAGGGTATATTACAGACATGCAAACTTTTAGAATTCATTCGCATAGAAGACAATAAAGAAACTTTTTCTTCCCTTTATGGGAGGCACATCACTTGAACATTACTGGTTTCTTTGTCAAAACATTCTAAGAATTTTTAAATAACATTTCTCTTCACATATAAAACAATTTTCATATAAAACATTTGTCAACAGGCTACAGTATGATCTGCAACCGGGTGTCCATTTTCATTATCAAGGTGCAAACTAGCAAACATGAACATGAGGGACCCGTCCGAAAACCCTCAACGTAGGCCCTGGGCGTGGCTGTAGGGCATAGGTGATCCAGGTGTTGGACCATGTCTTCGGCCACGCCAAATGGGTTTTTGTTCTGAGGTAATTCATTGATACATAAAAGGGGCAATAAGGGGCACTTTAAGAAGTGCAATTATTTACAATGGAGAGTTTTTGGCTGCTCACAGTCCTCAGCCTACAAGTTCTGGTAACCTTACTGGGTAATCAAATAAACACACACATAAATCTGTCAAACTTGCAGTGTCTCTGCCATACCTTTCCAGGTAACTATATACAAGCAGCTTTTAGAGCAAACAGTTCAGCAGTGAGGTTCCCTCCAGGGAGGAAATTCCTGATTCTTACAGGCTGACCCAGCCGGGTCTTCAGCCTGAGGCTGCGGGGTCAGGTCTCTTCTTCTTGCCACCTGGTACACCTGAAAGGCGTACCACCCGCGTTCGCCTTTGTGGCGTGTGAAGGTAACGTAGTCGCCGGGGTATAGATCCCGGCCAGGATGCCCCTGTTGGAGGTGGGGTTCTACATCCCACCTGTTAACGAATACGTCCCTATCAGTGTGGGGCTCCCTTACAAAGCCCCACCCAGCGTCCAAGTCAAACTTGACCACTATCCCCTCCAGATGGGGACTGGGTGTGGTGGACTTTACCTGGCGGGCCTCCATGTGCTCCCACCGCACCTGCCGGTTATATCGCTCCTTTTCCAACTGCAGGAGCTCCCTCCTGCAGTGCTCTTCCCTCTGGAGGGCCTGGGCCTGCATCTCCCTCGGGAACCCCATGAGGTCCCCTTCCCGGTCGTCCCACCGGAACTCCTCTCCTCTTGGGCAGGCGACCGGGGGTGCAGGCGTGGGCGTCAGAGGGAGTCCCTGCTGGTCCTCATTCCTGGCAGACCAGTCATAAGTGGGGCCTCCATATGCCCACTCAGGTGCGGGGGCTGGTGGCTCCGGTAGGGGGCCCAGAAGCAGGTCAGCTGAGCAGGCGCCCGGGTATGAGGACTCCGCCTGGAGATCGAGGAGCAGATTAGCGGAGCAGGCCAGGTGGTATGGGGATTCCGCCAGGGGATCTTGGAGCTGGTCGGCGGAGCAGGCGCCCAGGTACAGAGATTCCGCCAGGGGCTCGAGGAGCTGGTCGGCGGAGCAGGCACCCGGTGTAGGATATTCTGGGCTTGGGAGCAAGTCGGGAGCGTGCACACCCGGGTATGGAGGTGCCGTCAGGGGGCCCAGGAGCAAGTCAGCGCGGTCTGCGCCCGGGACAGGGAAACTATTCCTACCTGCTCCCGCGGCAGCTCCTGGGCTGCGCTCTTCCTCCTGGTCCTGGTTAGGCTCCGCCGGGGCTGGGGCGCTGCCGGTGGACTCCGGTGCTTGCTGCCGTCTGGTCTGCATCTTCTCCAGCACCTCTCTTTTCCAGCTGGCAATGGCTGTTTGGTGGGCCTCTCCCACCCGCCGACTTAGCTCACACATCTCGGAGTGGAGGAACTCCGCATCCTCCAGGGACAGCTTACTGATCACCTCTCCCAGGGTAAGAGATGTCTCATCTTGCTGCAGGCCGCAGGCCAGAGTGCCAGGCTCACCTCCTTGCATCTTGCCTGCCGGGTGTGGTCTGTCTGGTCTGCTTAAGACCACACCCTGTCTCCCAGTCTTCTTCTTTCTTCCTCTCCCCTTTCGGGGGCGGTCCCATGGCTGCTTGCTGTCGGCCACACATGGGGGCAGCTCCCCCACCTTGATGGACACATCCACGTTCATGGTCATTGCTGCTTGGGGCGTGCTCCATTTTTGGCGCCATTCTGGGACCCGGCCCACGATGGGAGGCGGTCTCTTGTTGTCTTTTGGTTCGCACATAATGGCGCCCGTTCTTCTGGGGCGGGCGCCACATTCAGTAGAAAACACAGTCTCTAGGCGCACAATACAGGGTGATAACGGGTGGGTTCATATCCTGTTTGTGACGCCAAGTTGACGCGCCCCCTGGGCCGTGGGGTACTCGGTGCCGGGCCAGTCATTGCTAGGGGAGATGTCACAGTGGCGGTGACCCAGTCTGTTACCCAGGGCGGTCAGTAAAAAGGGGAATTTTATGGTTTTTATGTACAAAGCTTGTGACGCCACCTGTGGTATGCGGCTAAGTGGAGCCGCCGCTGCGGAGTAGGTCCTCTGGAGCTGATGTTAGTGCAGCAGAGTTGGTGTGGCTCTCCACAGGTAGAGCTTAGCTCCAGGGCAGTGTTGATGGTATAGGTTGTGCTGGGCGTTGTAGTGCAGGGGTGATGGCGCAGATATTAATCACAGAGACAGTGGGGTGCAGTCTTCCGAGTTTACTCACAGTTGTTAAGTTCCTCAGGTTACAGGTTCCGGACTACAACCTCCCACGTCGTGCTGCGTTCACCAGGCAGGGGTTCAGCAATTCCTCAGGTAATTCAAGAGTGCCTGACAGGACTCCTTTCTGTGTGCCTTCTTCAGTCGTCTTCCTGCGCTGGCTCTCGCCCTCCTGCCCTGCGCCTCGCAATCAGTGTCCCATTCCGGTAGCCTCGGGTCTTGTCGGGCGACCTGCAGTCCCCTGGACCCTCTGTGGCCACCTTCTCGGCGATGTAATTGCGGATGTGGTCACTGCACCTTACAAGTACAGCAGCCTCTGGTTCCTAGCTGAGCCTTGTAGTTCTCCACTAGTTTAGGGGCCGGTCCCCTCTGTGGCTCGATCCCTCCACCGCCTGGCAGATTCGGGCGTACGGGTGGCCTCCAGCACTTCCCGTACCCCTGGGATCCCTTCTGTTCCTGGAGCCTTTCTCCTGCTCCCTCTCCTCTTCTCTCTCTCCTTCTCTTGGGCCTCTCGCTAGGCCCGCCTCTGGAGCAGAGCTCCTGCAGACCCTCTGCTCCACACACTCTCCTCCTCTGACTGATCTGATCCTTCAAGATGGTTCCCCCTTTTTATATCACTCCCTCACAAGTGCTCCCCTGATCTACGTCCTCCACCCACACCCACTACATGGTTCCCCCTCACTAGGTTCCCCTCCACTCCAGCCAGGGACCAGGGACTGTGCTTTCCCGTAGGAGCAATCTCGCCCTGCCCTACTGAAGTGGATGTGTTGAATGCAGGTGTTAGGGTCCCGGGCAGCACTCTATCCTTACCTGAGAGTGGAATACCACACCTCTGGGTGAGATGCAGTACCTCTGTGGCGACTGCACCCGCAGGGGCGCCACAATAACATGGCAGGAACACCAACAGAAAAGCCCTCGCCTGACCCCTGTATATATCTGACTACTCAATGGCTTATACTGGAATAGATTTTGGCACTTGCACTTTATATTTGTATACGAAATTGTGTTTTTCACGTACTATAACTGCTACTGATGGTCAATGGGACAGGGGGCATGAAAGGGCCTTTTGCTCAATGAACTTGGCATTTGCACTTTATAGTTTTTTGCACCTTTAATATGGAGATAGGTGCAATCAAACATTAATTGATAGAATACAAATCTGTGGCAGTCATTGTGATTTCAGCTTGTGGTTGGTAGTGGTTGAATTTTGAAACTACCTGGATTTTTCTAATGTTTGTTCCTATTTTGAAACTAGTGTAATAGGATACTAACTTCTTGACATTGTATAATTATATACGTACAGCTGGTATAACCTGGGCATGTCCTGTATATAATTATATATGTACAGCTGGTATAACCTGGGCATCTCCTGTATATAATTATTTATGCACAGCTGGTATAACCTGGGCATCTCCTGTATATAATTATATATGTACAGCTGGTATAACCTGGGCATCTCCTGTATATAATTATATATGTACAGCTGGTATAACCTGGGTATCTCCTGTTTATAATTATATGTACAGCTGGTATAACCTGGGCATCTCCTGTATATAATTATATATGTACAGCTGGTATAACCTGGGTATCCTTGATATATAATTATATATGTACAGCTGGTATAACCTGGGCTTCTCCTATATATAATTATATATGTACAGCTGGTATAACCTGGGCATTTCCTGTATATAATTATATATGTACAGCTGGTATAACCTGGGTATCTCCTGTATATAATTATATATGTACAGCTGGTATAACCTGGCATTTCCTGTATATAATTATATACGTACAGCTGGTATAACCTGGGCATTTCCTGTGTATAATTATATATGTACAGCTGGTATAACCTGGACATCTCCTGTATATAATTATATATGTACAGCTGGTATAACCTGGGTATCTTTTGTATATAATTATATATGTACAGCTGGTATAACCTGGGCTTCTCCTGTATATAATTATATATGTACAGCCGGTATAACCTGGGCATCTGCTGTATATAATTACATATGTACAGCCGGTATAACCTGGACATCTCCTGTATATAATTATATATGTACAGCTGGTATAACCTAGGAATCTCCTGTATATAATTATATATGTATGTAGCACCCTGAGGATTCGGCTGCTACAGGGGTATTCCACCTCAATCCAGAGGTGTGATATTCCACTCCCGGGTAAGGATGGAGTGTGGAACTGAGCTCGGTAGGCTGCATGCACTACACACATCCCATTTCCGAGGAACAGGCCGACGGTACTCCCACTTAGAAATGTGCAGGTACGACCGAGTCTGTTCCTGGCTGGAGTGGGAGGGGGGTGGTACATCCCAAGTAGTGTAGGGGCAGATAGGGGGAGCAGCCTGGGTAAAGATAGGAGCTCATTGGGTGCTGGTCACCTGAGCTCACACATAGAGGGTGTATATAAGGTGGGCACCATCAGAGAACAGGGTCAGTCAGCCACAGTCAGTCAGGCTGTGAGTCTTTGCAGAGAGAAGTCAGAGGAGCAGAGAAGCCCCAGAGAGAGAGAGAGGAGAAAGCAAGAGAGACCCAGAGGGGGAAGCAGAAGAGAGGACTCTGAGACCCCAAATCCAATCCACGGGTGAAGAGTCGGCATCAGGGTACCGGAACCCAAGCTGGTGGGGGCAAAAACACACCCCAGCCAGAGACCGGAGGCCGTGGGCAGCGTCTGCCACGGCCACCCACCACATCCACCACGAAGGCATACCACGTGGAGGGTCAGGGAACCCAAGGCCAAGGGTCACCCAACAGAAGGCCCGAGGGAGCTGGACCTGGGTGGATCAATAGTGGGGACGGCCAGAGAAAGGACAGAAGGAGAGCTCAGGGTCACGCTCCGGACTCGCTTGGGGGTTGGCTGGATCCAGGACCTGGTGGACGCAGCACGGCTCGGGAGGTCACTTGAAGCTGGAGTGACCGGAACATCAGCAGTGAGTAAATACCCTAAACTGCACAACCCGACTCTGTCTTCCTTTAACATCTATGCTGCACCACCACAACCCCCATCCTCTGCACCTGACCCCCTGAGGCTATACCCCACCCGTTGGGGGTTATACCACCAAAAGCTGCACCTACACCATCAGCCTCAGCGGACCCTGCTGCAGCGGCGGCCATAGTGACCGCAATACAACGGGTGGCGTAGTCGACAATAAAGAACTTTATAACATCTGTAGGACTGCCACATACAACTGAGTTTGACACCCTGGGCACGGACCGGGTCACAGCCACTCGGAAGACTACAACTCCCATCTGATCCGGCTCCGGATATTCCCCCTAAAGAATATGGCCCAGGGGGCGCGTCAACTTTGGCGTAGTCGGCAGGATTACGTGCCCGCAACACCCGGGTACTGCGTGCCTGAAGAAAAGAACGAGTTTACCTCAAAAAGAAGTCTCCTGCCGGTTCCGGAGGGTCCCCGCCATCGGACCCCATCACCAGTCGATTCCCGCCGGTTGTCCGCCATTAACAGCTTTTTCCCGCCATCTGCAGAGTTTCCCGCCACTGGGAGACGATTCCCGCCATTTCCAAAGGTTTCCCGCCTTGGAAGAGCGGACGCCATTATGGGCGTGCCAGAGGATGGCGAGAAGCCACCTCCCATCGTGGGCCAGGACCGAAAATGGCGCCAAAAGTGGAAACCGCCCCCACCAACAGGGACTGTGATGCTAGAGGTGTCTGTCAGCGTGAAAGAACAGCCCCTGGAGCTGACAATCACCAAGTGGCCCCGGGACCGCCCTCGAGGTGGGAGGAGACGAAAGGAGAGAGCAAAGATGGGTGCCGCCTGGAGCAGTCTAGAGCGAGCGCACCCGGAGGCAAGAAGCCGGGAGAAGAATATCGGAGGAGCTTACCCGGAGATGGCGAGAAAGCAGAGCAGCACCGGCCCGTTGGCCAGGAGCCTGCTAGAAACAGAAGAGGGAGAGCAGAGCAGCACCGGCCCGCTGGCCAGGAGCCTGCTGGAGACAACTGTAGGAGAGCAGAGCAGCACCGACCCGTTGGTCAGGAGCCTGCTGGAAACAACGACCCCACTAGGCCTAGTGGAGGTCCTAGCACAGCTCCCCCGAGACCGGGAGTGTGCGCAGACCTCTCTGGAGGGCCTCGCAAGGAGGATGGCCCGGGTGCAGCGAGAGACGTTGGCGGAGTGGAGCCGTGAGATGGCCCAGCAGACCGAGACCTGTCAGCGGAGCACGCCACCCAAGACGAAGAGACCGACCGCCTCTGAGGATGGCGCGGGAGGATTGAAGGCCGGAGACGGCGCCGAGAAGTGAGCCGAACGAGTGGAGGCAGGTAAAGGGGACGTCTATACCCCAAACCGGGAAACCGCGAACCTGCCCCAGCTCCCCGTCGCAGAGCCCGAAGTCTATCCTGCCGTGCCCGTCGCTGCAACGTCACCGCCGCAGACTAGGCCTCAAACGGGAGCCGCGACCCCTGTGACGTCACACGCCTCGACCCCGGGCGTGACCAAGCAGGAAGTACCACCAGCCTGGTCGCAAGGCCTAGTACCCCCGGGCGCCGCAATACCAACAGCGCCCCCTACCTCCGCGGAGCCCCCGGCCTGGTCGCAGGGCCAAGTAGCCCAGGGCGCCGCCGTCCTTACGGTGCCCTTCACCTTCCAGATACCCCAGGCCTGGCCGCAAGGCCCGGGCAACCCGGGCGCTAACACCACCGCGCCCATAAGACCTAAAGTGCCGCATCTGGGAGAGGACCTGTACGCCCAGCATACGTGCCCGGATGGGCAGCCATTTATATGGCCACCGGAGTTCCACCATCCCCGACTCCGGAGAGAGAGAGACCCCTGGATGAACCCCTGATCCCGGCTCCAAAGCCCGTAAAGAGGATCTCGCCCCCGCTAGCAGAAGCGCAGTTCGAGTGGGACCCCACCGGAGAAGATCTCATGGGGTTCACTCAAGAGACTCGGGCAGCTGCAGCGGAGCGTGCTGAGTGCTGCCGCCAACAGCTCGAGGACTTTGAGAGGGAGCGGAGAGAGAGGCGGGTCCGGGAACAGCAAGCTCAAGTAAGGAGCGCGGAGCAGAAGAGCCGGGCCAGGAGAGACCCCCGTGCAGCGCATAGTCCCCGCACCACCGGGACTGTGATAAAGTTTAATATACAGCATGGGTGGGGCTTCATCCGAGACCACCGCACCCTAGGCGACGTCTTCGTGACCAGGAGAGACGTTGAGTCCCACCTACCGGAGGGACACAGAGGTCGTGACCTTTACATCGGGGACGAGGTCACTTTCACCCGGCACAAGTGTGCCAAAGGACCCTACGCCCTCCATGTGCATCGTCTGACGGAGGAAGAGCTGCGGTGTGAGGAGGAAGAACAAGAGGACCCGGACGGGTCTGAAACTAGAGCCAAAGGTAACAATAAAGAAAAAGCAGGAGGACGCCGTCGTTAAGTACAGCGAAGCAGGAGCTGTATATAGTTGCCCGTCGGGGCACCATAAACTGAAACTGTTGCTGTTGCTAAAAATAGTCCCCGTTGGGACCAGCAAGTGTGAACTGTTACCCGTTTAACCCCTAAATCCCCCTGGCCGAGGACTGAGAGCGGCCATATCCCTGTATATAGTTGCGCGTCCTAAAGCGCCCCCTACCGGTTTTGTAGGAAAACCAGTTTTCCAGAGAGACTGTCGCACTTTACCCGGTCACACGTTGCACAGTGACCGGAGGAGGAGCCTGAGGCGACGAGAATGATTATATGAAAAGTTTTATATGATGTTTTATTATGTTTATGTTTATAAAAAAAAAATGTATGTTTGTGGATGTTATGTCTTACAGCCCGAGGACGTGCTGTGATTTACCAGGGGGGAATGTAGCACCCTGAGGATTCGGCTGCTACAGGGGTATTGCACCTCAATCCAGAGGTGTGATATTCCACTCCCGGGTAAGGATGGAGTGTGGAACTGAGCTCGGTAGGCTGCATGCACTACACACATCCCATTTCCGAGGAACAGGCCGACGGTACTCCCACTTAGAAATGTGCAGGTACGACCGAGTCTGTTCCTGGCTGGAGTGGGAGGGGGGTGGTACATCCCAAGTAGTGTAGGGGCAGATAGGGGGAGCAGCCTGGGTAAAGATAGGAGCTCATTGGGTGCTGGTCACCTGAGCTCACACATAGAGGGTGTATATAAGGTGGGCACCATCAGAGAACAGGGTCAGTCAGCCACAGTCAGTCAGGCTGTGAGTCTTTGCAGAGAGAAGTCAGAGGAGCAGAGAAGCCCCAGAGAGAGAGAGAGGAGAAAGCAAGAGAGACCCAGAGGGGGAAGCAGAAGAGAGGACTCTGAGACCCCAAATCCAATCCACGGGTGAAGAGTCGGCATCAGGGTACCGGAACCCAAGCTGGTGGGGGCAAAAACACACCCCAGCCAGAGACCGGAGGCCGTGGGCAGCGTCTGCCACGGCCACCCACCACATCCACCACGAAGGCATACCACGTGGAGGGTCAGGGAACCCAAGGCCAAGGGTCACCCAACAGAAGGCCCGAGGGAGCTGGACCTGGGTGGATCAATAGTGGGGACGGCCAGAGAAAGGACAGAAGGAGAGCTCAGGGTCACGCTCCGGACTCGCTTGGGGGTTGGCTGGATCCAGGACCTGGTGGACGCAGCACGGCTCGGGAGGTCACTTGAAGCTGGAGTGACCGGAACATCAGCAGTGAGTAAATACCCTAAACTGCACAACCCGACTCTGTCTTCCTTTAACATCTATGCTGCACCACCACAATCCCCATCCTCTGCACCTGACCCCCTGAGGCTATACCCCACCCGTTGGGGGTTATACCACCAAAAGCTGCACCTACACCATCAGCCTCAGCGGACCCTGCTGCAGCGGCGGCCATAGTGACCGCAATACAACGGGTGGCGTAGTCGACAATAAAGAACTTTATAACATCTGTAGGACTGCCACATACAACTGAGTTTGACACCCTGGGCACGGACCGGGTCACAGCCACTCGGAAGACTACAACTCCCATCTGATCCGGCTCCGGATATTCCCCCTAAAGAATATGGCCCAGGGGGCGCGTCATGTACAGCTGGTATAACCTAGGAATCTCCTGTATATAATTATATATGTACAGCTGGTATAACCTAGGCATCTCCTGTATATAATTATATATATAAAGCTGGTATAACCTGGGTATCTCCTGTATATAATTATATATGTACAGCTGGTATAACCTGGGCATCTCCTGTGTATAATTATATATGTACAGCTGGTATAACCTGGGCATCTCCTGTATATAATTATATATGTACAGCAGGTATAACCTGGGCATCTCCTGTATATAATTACATATGTACAGCTGATATAACCTGGGCATCTCCTGTATATAATTATATATGTACAGCTGGTATAACCTGGGCATCTCATGTATATAATTATATATGTACAACTGGTATAACCTGGACATCTTCTGTACATAATTATATATGTACAGCTGGTTTAACCTGGGCATTTTTTGTACATAATTATATTTGTACAGCTGGTATAACCTGGGAATCTCCTGTATATAATTATATATGTATAGCTGGTATAACCTAGGCATCTCCTGTATATAATTATCTATATAAAGCTGGTATAACCTGGGTATCTCCTGTATATAATTATATATGTACAGCTGGTATAACCTGGGCATCTCCTGTATATAATTATATATGTACAGCTGGTATAACCTGGGTATCTCCTGTATATAATTATACATGTACAGCTGGTATAACCTGGGCATCTTCTGTGCATAATTATATATGTACAGCTGCTATAACCTGGGCATCTTCTGTATATAATTATATATGTACAGCTGGTATAACCTGGGCATCTACTGTACAGAATTATATGTGTACAACTGGTATAACCTGGGCATCTCCTGTATATAATTATATATGTACAGCTGGTATAACCTGGGTATCTCCTGTGTATAATTATATATGTACAGCTGGTATAACCTGGGCATCCTCGGTATATAATTATATATGTACAGCTGCTATAACCTGGGTATCTCCTGTATATAATTATATATGTACAGCTGGTATAACCTGGGTATCTCCTGTATATAATTATATATGTACAGCTGGTATAACCTGGGCATCTCCTGTATATAATTATGTATGTACAGCTGGTATAACCCGGGCATCTCCTGTTTATAATTATATGTACAGCTGGTATAACCTGGGCATCTTCTGTATATAATTATATATGTACAGCTGGAATAACCTGGGTATCTTCTGTATATAATTATATATGTACAGCTGGTATAACCTGGGTATCTCCTGTATATAATTATATATGTACAGCTGGTATAACCTGGGCATCTCCTGTATATAATTATGTATGTACAGCTGGTATAACCCGGTCATCTCCTGTTTATAATTATATGTACAGCTGGTATAACCTGGGCATCTTCTGTATATAATTATATATGTACAGCTGGAATAACCTGGGTATCTTCTGTATATAATTATATATGTACAGCTGGTATAACCTGAGTATCTTCTGTATATAATTATATATGTGCAGCTGGTAGAACCTGGGCATCTCCTGTATATAATTATATATGTACAGCTGGTATAACCTGGGTATCTCCAGTATATAATTATATATGTACAGCTGGTATAACCTGGGCATCTTCTGTTTATAATTATATATGTACAGCTGGTATAACCTGGGCATCTCCAGTATATAATTATATATGTACAGCTGGTATAACCTGGGCATCTCCTGTACATAATTATGTATGTACAGCTGGTATAACCTGGGAATCCCCTGTATATAATTATATATGTACAGCTGGTATAACCTAGGCATCTCGTGTATATAATTATATATATAAAGCTGGTATAACCTGGGTATCTCCTGTATATAATTATATATGTACAGCTGGTATAACCTGGGCATCTCCTGTATATAATTATATATGTACAGCAGGTATAACCTGGGCATCTCCTGTATATAATTATATATGTACAGCTGATATAACCTGGGCATCTCCTGTATATAATTATATATGTACAGCTGGTATAACCTGGGCATCTCATGTATATAATTATATATGTACAACTGGTATAACCTGGGCATCTTCTGTACATAATTATATATGTACAGCTGGTATAACCTGGGCATATTTTGTACATAATTATATGTCTACAGCTGGTACAACCTGGTCATCTCTTGTATATAGTTATATATGTACAGCTGGTATAACCTGGGTATTCTCTGTATATAATTATATATGTACAGCTGGAATAACCTGGGCATCTCCTGTATATAATTATATATGTACAGCTGGTATAACCTGGGCATCTTCTGTATATAATTATATATGTACAGCTGGTATAACCTGGACATCTCCTGTATATAATTATATATTTACAGCTGGTATAACCTGGGCATCTCCTGTATATAATTATATATGTACAGCTGGTATAACCTGGGAATCTCCTGTATATAATTATATATAAAGTTGGTATAACCTGGGTATCTCCTGTATATAATTATATATGTACAGCTAGTATAACCTGGGCATCTCCTGTATATAATTATATATGTACAGCTGGTATAACCTGGGCATCTTCTGTATATAATTATATATGTACAGCAGGTATAACCTGGGCATCTCCTGTATATAATTCTATATGTACAGCTGATATAACCTGGGCATCTCCTGTATATAATTCTATATGTACAGCTGGTATAACCTGGGCATCTCATGTATATAATTATATATGTACAACTGGTATAACCTGGGCATCTTCTGTACATAATTATATATGTACAGCTGGTATAACCTGGGCATTTTTTGTACATAATTATATGTGTACAGCTGGTATAACCTGGGCATCTCTTGTATATAATTATATATGTACAGCTGGTATAACCTGGGCATCTCCTGTATATAATTATATATGTACAGCTGGTATAACCTGGGTATCTCCTGTATATAATTATACATGTACAGCTGGTATAACCTGGGCATCTTCTGTACATAATTATATATGTGCAGCTGGTATAACCTGGGCATCTTCTGTGCATAATTATATATGTACAGCTGTTATAACCTGGGCATCTTCTGTATATAATTATATATGTACAGCTGGTATAACCTGGGCATCTACTGTACAGAATTATATGTGTACAGCTGGTATAACCTGGGCATCTCTTGTATATATTTATATATGTACAGCTGTTATAACCTGGGCATCTCCTATATATAATTACATATGTACAGCTGGTATAACCTGGGTATCTCCTGTGTATAATTATATATGTACAGCTGGCATAACCTGGGCATCCTCGGTATATAATTATATATGTACAGCAGCTATAACCTGGGTATCTCCTGTATATAATTATATATGTACATATGGTATAATTTGGGCATCTCCTGTATATAATTATATATGTACAGCAGGTATAACCTGGGTATCTCCTGTATATAATTATATATGTACAGATAGTATAACCCGGGCATCTCCTGTTTATAATTATATGTACAGCTGGTATAACCTGGGCATCTTCTGTATATAATCATATATGTACAGCTGGAATAACCTGGGTATCTTCTGTATATAATTATATATGTACAGCTGGTATAACCTGGGTATCTTCTGTATATAATTATATATGTGCAGCTGGTAGAACCTGGGCATCTCCTGTATATAATTATATATGTACAGCTGGTATAACCTTGGTATCTTCTGTATATAATTGTGTATGTGCAGCTGGTATAACCTGGGCATCTCCTGTATATAATTATATAGATACAGATAGTATAATCCGGGCATCTCCTGTTTATAATTATATGTACAGCTGGTATAACCTGGGCATTTTCTGTATATAATTATATATGTACAGATAGTATAACCTGGGCATCTTCTGTATATAATTATATATGTACAGCTGGTATAACCTGGGCATCTCCAGTATATAATTATATATGTACAGCTGGTATAACCTGGGCATCTCCTGTATATAATTATATATGTACAGATAGTATAACCTGGGCATCTTCTGTATATAATTATATATGTACAGCTGGTATAACCTGGGCATCTCCAGTATATAATTATATATGTACAGCTGGTATAACCTGGGTATTCTCTGTATATAATTATATATGTACAGCTGGTATAACCTGGGCATCTTCTGTATATAATTATATATGTACAGCTGGTATAACCTGGGTATCTCCTGTATATAATTATACATGTACAGCTGGTATAACCTGGGCATCTTCTGTGCATAATTATATATGTACAGCTGCTATAACCTGGGCATCTTCTGTATATAATTATATATGTACAGCTGGTATAACCTGGGCATCTACTGTACAGAATTATATGTGTACAACTGGTATAACCTGGGCATCTCCTGTATATAATTATATATGTACAGCTGGTATAACCTGGGTATCTCCTGTGTATAATTATATATGTACAGCTGGTATAACCTGGGCATCCTCGGTATATAATTATATATGTACAGCTGCTATAACCTGGGTATCTCCTGTATATAATTATATATGTACAGCTGGTATAACCTGGGTATCTCCTGTATATAATTATATATGTACAGCTGGTATAACCTGGGCATCTCCTGTATATAATTATGTATGTACAGCTGGTATAACCCGGGCATCTCCTGTTTATAATTATATGTACAGCTGGTATAACCTGGGCATCTTCTGTATATAATTATATATGTACAGCTGGAATAACCTGGGTATCTTCTGTATATAATTATATATGTACAGCTGGTATAACCTGGGTATCTCCTGTATATAATTATATATGTACAGCTGGTATAACCTGGGCATCTCCTGTATATAATTATGTATGTACAGCTGGTATAACCCGGTCATCTCCTGTTTATAATTATATGTACAGCTGGTATAACCTGGGCATCTTCTGTATATAATTATATATGTACAGCTGGAATAACCTGGGTATCTTCTGTATATAATTATATATGTACAGCTGGTATAACCTGAGTATCTTCTGTATATAATTATATATGTGCAGCTGGTAGAACCTGGGCATCTCCTGTATATAATTATATATGTACAGCTGGTATAACCTTGGTATCTCCTGTATATAATTATATATGTACAGCTGGTATAACCTGGGTATCTCCTGTATATAATTATATATGTACAGGTAGTATAATCCGGGCATCTCCTGTTTATAATTATATGTACAGCTGGTATAACCTGGGCATCTTCTGTTTATAATTATATATGTACAGCTGGTATAACCTGGGCATCTCCAGTATATAATTATATATGTACAGATAGTATAACCCGGGCATCTCCTGTTTATAATTATATGTACAGCTGGTATAACCTGGGCATCTTCTGTATATAATCATATATGTACAGCTGGAATAACCTGGGTATCTTCTGTATATAATTATATATGTACAGCTGGTATAACCTGGGTATCTTCTGTATATAATTATATATGTGCAGCTGGTAGAACCTGGGCATCTCCTGTATATAATTATATATGTACAGCTGGTATAACCTTGGTATCTTCTGTATATAATTGTGTATGTGCAGCTGGTATAACCTGGTCATCTCCTGTATATAATTATATAGATACAGATAGTATAATCCGGGCATCTCCTGTTTATAATTATATGTACAGCTGGTATAACCTGGGCATTTTCTGTATATAATTATATATGTACAGATAGTATAACCTGGGCATCTTCTGTATATAATTATATATGTACAGCTGGTATAACCTGGGCATCCTCGGTATATAATTATATATATACAGCTGCTATAACCTGGGTATCTCCTGTATATAATTATATATGTACAGCTGGTATAACCTGGGCATCCTCGGTATATAATTATATATATACAGCTGCTATAACCTGGGTATCTCCTGTATATAATTATATATGTACAGCTGGTATAACCTGGGTATCTCCTGTATATAATTATATATGTACAGCTGGTATAACCTGGGCATCTCCTGTATATAATTATGTATGTACAGCTGGTATAACCCGGGCATCTCCTGTTTATAATTATATGTACAGCTGGTATAACCTGGGCATCTTCTGTATATAATTATATATGTACAGCTGGAATAACCTGGGTATCTTCTGTATATAATTATATATGTGCAGCTGGTATAACCTGGGTATCTCCTGTATATAATTATATATGTACAGCTGGTATAACCTGGGCATCTCCTGTATATAATTATGTATGTACAGCTGGTATAACCCGGTCATCTCCTGTTTATAATTATATGTACAGCTGGTATAACCTGGGCATCTTCTGTATATAATTATATATGTACAGCTGGAATAACCTGGGTATCTTCTGTATATAATTATATATGTACAGCTGGTATAACCTGAGTATCTTCTGTATATAATTATATATGTGCAGCTGGTAGAACCTGGGCATCTCCTGTATATAATTATATATGTACAGCTGGTATAACCTGGGCATCTCCTGTACATAATTATGTATGTACAGCTGGTATAACCTGGGAATCCCCTGTATATAATTATATATGTACAGCTGGTATAACCTAGGCATCTCGTGTATATAATTATATATATAAAGCTGGTATAACCTGGGTATCTCCTGTATATAATTATATATGTACAGCTGGTATAACCTGGGCATCTCCTGTATATAATTATATATGTACAGCTGGTATAACCTGGGCATCTCCTGTATATAATTATATATGTACAGCAGGTATAACCTGGGCATCTCCTGTATATAATTATATATGTACAGCTGATATAACCTGGGCATCTCCTGTATATAATTATATATGTACAGCTGGTATAACCTGGGCATCTCATGTATATAATTATATATGTACAACTGGTATAACCTGGGCATCTTCTGTACATAATTATATATGTACAGCTGGTATAACCTGGGCATATTTTGTACATAATTATATGTCTACAGCTGGTACAACCTGGTCATCTCTTGTATATAGTTATATATGTACAGCTGGTATAACCTGGGTATTCTCTGTATATAATTGTATATGTACAGCTGGAATAACCTGGGCATCTCCTGTATATAATTATATATGTACAGCTGGTATAACCTGGGCATCTTCTGTATATAATTATATATGTACAGCTGGTATAACCTGGACATCTCCTGTATATAATTATATATTTACAGCTGGTATAACCTGGGCATCTCCTGTATATAATTATATATGTACAGCTGGTATAACCTGGGAATCTCCTGTATATAATTATATA
Organism: Phyllobates terribilis; assembly: GCF_046119375.1. NCBI lineage: Eukaryota > Metazoa > Chordata > Amphibia > Anura > Dendrobatidae > Phyllobates > Phyllobates terribilis. The sequence continues at coordinate 671,078,172 of NW_027362763.1, read as the reverse complement.
TAAAGTTGGTATAACCTGGGTATCTCCTGTATATAATTATATATGTACAGCTGGTATAACCTGGGCATCTTCTGTATATAATTATATATGTACAGCAGGTATAACCTGGGCATCTCCTGTATATAATTCTATATGTACAGCTGATATAACCTGGGCATCTCCTGTATATAATTCTATATGTACAGCTGGTATAACCTGGGCATCTCATGTATATAATTATATATGTACAACTGGTATAACCTGGGCATCTTCTGTACATAATTATATATGTACAGCTGGTATAACCTGGGCATTTTTTGTACATAATTATATGTGTACAGCTGGTATAACCTGGGCATCTCTTGTATATAATTATATATGTACAGCTGGTATAACCTGGGCATCTCCTGTATATAATTATATATGTACAGCTGGTATAACCTGGGTATCTCCTGTATATAATTATACATGTACAGCTGGTATAACCTGGGCATCTTCTGTACATAATTATATATGTGCAGCTGGTATAACCTGGGCATCTTCTGTGCATAATTATATATGTACAGCTGTTATAACCTGGGCATCTTCTGTATATAATTATATATGTACAGCTGGTATAACCTGGGCATCTACTGTACAGAATTATATGTGTACAGCTGGTATAACCTGGGCATCTCTTGTATATATTTATATATGTACAGCTGTTATAACCTGGGCATCTCCTGTATATAATTACATATATACAGCTGGTATAACCTGGGTATCTCCTGTGTATAATTATATATGTACAGCTGGCATAACCTGGGCATCCTCGGTATATAATTATATATGTACAGCAGCTATAACCTGGGTATCTCCTGTATATAATTATATATGTACATATGGTATAATTTGGGCATCTCCTGTATATAATTATATATGTACAGCTGGTATAACCTGGGTATCTCCTGTATATAATTATATATGTACAGATAGTATAACCCGGGCATCTCCTGTTTATAATTATATGTACAGCTGGTATAACCTGGGCATCTTCTGTATATAATCATATATGTACAGCTGGAATAACCTGGGTATCTTCTGTATATAATTATATATGTACAGCTGGTATAACCTGGGTATCTTCTGTATATAATTATATATGTGCAGCTGGTAGAACCTGGGCATCTCCTGTATATAATTATATATGTACAGCTGGTATAACCTTGGTATCTTCTGTATATAATTGTGTATGTGCAGCTGGTATAACCTGGGCATCTCCTGTATATAATTATATAGATACAGATAGTATAATCCGGGCATCTCCTGTTTATAATTATATGTACAGCTGGTATAACCTGGGCATTTTCTGTATATAATATTATATGTACAGATAGTATAACCTGGGCATCTTCTGTATATAATTATATATGTACAGCTGGTATAACCTGGGCATCTCCAGTATATAATTATATATGTACAGCTGGTATAACCTGGGCATCTCCTGTATATAATTATATATGTACAGATAGTATAACCTGGGCATCTTCTGTATATAATTATATATGTACAGCTGGTATAACCTGGGCATCTCCAGTATATAATTATATATGTACAGCTGGTATAACCTGGGTATTCTCTGTATATAATTATATATGTACAGCTGGTATAACCTGGGCATCTTCTGTATATAATTATATATGTACAGCTGGTATAACCTGGGCATCTCCTGTATATAATTATATATGTACAGCTGGTATAACCTGGGCATCTCCTGTATATAATTATATATGTACAGCTGGTATAACCTGGGCATCTCCTGAATATAATTATATATGTACAGCTGGTATAACCTGGGCATCTCCTGAATATAATTATACATGTACAGCTGGTATAACCTGGGCATATCCTGTATATAATTATATATGCACAGCTGGAATAACCTGGGCATATCCTGTATATAATTATATATGTGCAGCTGCTATAACCTGGGCATATCCTGTATATAATTATATATGTACAGCTGGTATAACCTGGACATCTCCTGTATATAATTATATATGTACAGATAGTATAACACGGGCATCTTCTGTATATAATTATACATATACAGCTGGTATAACCTGGGTATCTCCTGTATATAATTATATATGTACAGCTGGTATAACCTGGGTATCTCCTGTATATGATTATATATGTACAGCTGGTATAACCTGGGTATCTCCTGTTTATAATTATATGTACAGCTGGTATAACCTGGGCATCTCCTGTATATAATTATATATGCACAGCTGGTATAACCTGGGCATCTCCTGTATATAATTATATATGGACAGCTGGTATAACCTGGGCATCTCCTGTATATAATTATATATGTACAGCTGGTATAACCTGGGCATCTCCTGTATATAATTATATATGGACAGCTGGTATAACCTGGGCATGTCCTGTATATAATTATATATGCACAGCTGGTATAACCTGGGCATCTCCTGTATATAATTATATATGGACAGCTGGTATAACCTGGGCATGTCCTGTATATAATTATATATGCACAGCTGGTATAACCTGGGTATCTCCTGTTTATAATTATATGTACAGCTGGTATAACCTGGGCATCTCCTGTATATAATTATATATGTACAGCTGGTATAACCTGGGCCTCTCCTGTATATAATTATATATGTACAGCTGGTATAACCTGGGCATCTCCTGTATATAATTATATATGCACAGCTGGTATAACCTGGGCATCTCCTGTATATAATTATATATGGACAGCTGGTATAACCTGGGCATCTCCTGTATATAATTATATATGTACAGCTGGTATAACCTGGGCATGTCCTGTATATAATTATATATGGACAGCTGGTATAACCTGGGCATGTCCTGTATATAATTATATATGCACAGCTGGTATAACCTGGGTATCTCCTGTATATAATTATATATGTACAGCTGGTATAACCTGGGCATCTCCTGTATATAATTATATATTTACAGCTGGTATAACCTGGTCATCTTCTGTTTATGATTATATATGTACAGCTGGTATAACCTGGGCATCTCCTGTATATAATTATATATTTACAGCTGGTATAACCTGGGCATGTCCTGTATATAATTATATATGTACAGCTGGTATAACCTGGGCATCTCCTGTATATGATTATATATTTACAGCTGGTATAACCTGGGCATCCTCAGTGTATAATTATATATGTACAGCTGGTATAACCTGGGCATCTCCAGTATATAATTATATATGTACAGCTGCTATAACCTGGGCATCCTCAGTGTATAATTATATATGGACAGCTGGTATAACCTGGGCATCTCCTGTGGATCAGCGGCTGGTGATGGCATATGCATATACTGTTTAGTGCTGGTTTTGCATGTTACTGACACTTTGCTTTTATTTCTTTCGTCTTGTATATTGCCTTATTTTGCTTTTACTTCTTTCTATATGTGAAAAAGAGTTTCCGCCAATTGTTATTGCCTGTCTTTACTTCTTATTGGTTTTGTGCTTGTTTTTAAAAGTTTGCATTGATAAATTGTAAACCATCATCATGCAGGCTGTGGTGTATATGAATACAGAGGATACCGCAGCTTCGGGGCGCACATATCATTGCTGCAGCCGCACAGGGGCCCAAGAGGTCAGGGGCCCATTTTGACCTCCAAAGCAAGTGATATTGTGTATTATAATGAGCTATTGGACTCCAAAGGGCCCATAAATTGTTCTTGCACAGGGGCCATCGTCTGTCTGTGCCCACCAGTGCCGCAGCTCATAGCACAGAAATGCCTGATGCTCCAGGTATTTGCCCCCAAAGTCAGACACTAGGCTCGGGAATATAATTCCACGAGGTAAACTTTTGCAAAGTGGTTTATATCCTCCTCTTTTTTCCCATCCTATTGCTATGTGTGTCAGTCTTCACTGCAGATTTTGCATTATATTCAGAAGCTTGCCTCACATTTTAGAAAGCGATTTATTGGGTGATATCACATTATCTTATCAAGTCCTGTATATGTAGCACCCTGAGGACTCGGCTGCTACAGGGGTATTAAACCTCAAGCCAGAGGTGTGGTATTCCACTCCCGGGTAAGGATGGAGTGTGGAACTGAGCTCAGTTAGCTGCGTACACTACATACATCCCATTTCCGGGGGACAGACCGACGGTACTCCCACCAGTTTATGTGCAGGTACGATAGTGTCTGTCCCTGGCTGGAGTGGGAGGGGGGTGGAACATCCCAGTAGTGTAGGGGCAGATAGGGGGAGCAGTCTGGGTAAGGCTAGGAGCTCATTGGGTGCTGGTCACCTGAGCTCACACATAGAGGGAGTATATAAGGTGGGCACCATCTTAGATCAGGGTCAGTCAGTCTTTGTAGAGTCAGAGGAGCAGAGCAGAGAAGCTCAGCCAGAAGGGCTGACAGGGAGTTGTGGTTCCGGCTGGGCCCAGCTCCAAGGCCAAGTCTGAGAGAGAGAGAGGAGTCAGAAGGACCCAGAGAGAAGAAGAAGGAACCCCAAGACCCCTGAATACAAACAGCAGGGTGAATGGTTGGCACCCAGGGTACCGGATCCCAAGCTGGTGGAGGCCACTAATCCTCAGCCAGAGATCGGAGGTCGTGGGCAGGATCTGCCACGACCCTCACAAAATCCACTAGGAGGGCATACCAAGTATAGGGTCAGGGAACCTAGAAGAGGTGCACCCACCAAGAGACCCGAGGGAGCCGGACATAAGTGGATCCCTAGTGAGAACGGCCAGAAGAGAGGGGAAGTCAGACAGGAGCTCAGGACCACGCTCCAGAATTGCTTGGGGGTTGGCCGAGTCCAGGACCTGGTGGACGCAGCACGGCTCGGGTGGTCGCTTCAGGCCAGAGTGACCATAAGAACACCCGTAAGTAAAAACCCCTGAACTACACAGCCCGACTCTGAGTCTTCTTGCTTAGCTCTCCTGCACCTTCACAACCACCATCCTCTACATCTGACCCCCTGAGGCTATACCCCTCCCGTTGGGGGTTATACTACCACAGCTGCACACATACCAACAGCCTCAGCGGACCCTGCTGCAGCGGCGGCCTTTTGACCGCAAATCAACGGGTGGCGTAGTCGACACTAAGAACAACTATAACATCTGTAAAGACTGCCACACACTGAGTTTGGCACCCTGGGCACGGACCGGGTCGCCGCCACTCGGAGACTACAACCCCCATCAGATCCGGCTCCGGGTAATCCCCAAACAGCACTGGCCCAGGGGGCGCGTCAACTTTGGCGTAGTCGGCAGGATTTCGTGCCCGCAACCACCGGGTACTGCGTGCCTGAAGAAAAGTTCACATTTACCTCAAAAAGAAGTCTCCCGCCCGTTCCAGAGGGTCCCCGCCATGGGACGCCATCACGGATCGTTTCCCGCCGGTTGCCCGCCATCTGCAGCTTTTTCCCGCCATCCACGGAGTTTCCCGCCACTGGGAGACGATTCCCGCCATTTCCAGAAGATTTCCCGCCTTGGAAGGGCAGACGCCATTATGGGCGTGCCAGAGGGTGGCAAGAGGTCACCTCCCATCGTGGGCCAGGTCAAGGAATGGCGCCAAAAGCGGAAACCGCCCCCACCAACAGAGACTGTGATGCTAGAAATGTCCATCAGCGTGAGAGAACTGCCCCTGGAACTGACAATCACAAAGTTGCCCCGGGACCACCCCCAATGTGGGCGGAGACAGAACAAGAGAGAGAAGATGGGTGCAGCCTGGAGGAGTCTGGAGAGAGCGCACCCGGAGACAAGAAGTCTGGAGAGGACTCCGGAGAAGTCGTACCCGGAGATGGAAGGAGAGTCAGGCAGCACCGACCCAGTGGTCAGGAGCCTGCTGCAAGCAACAACCCCACTAGGCTTAGTGGAGATCCTGGCACAGCTCCCCCGAGACCGGGAGTGTGCGCAGACCGCGCTGGAGCGCCTCGCATGGAGGATGGCCCAGGTGCAGCGAGAGACGCTGACGGAGTGGAGCCGAGAGATGGCCCTGCAGGCAAGAACCCGCCAGCGAAGCACGCCACCCGAGACGAGGAGACAGACCGCCTCTGAGGATGGTGCAGGAGGAGTGAAGGCCGGAGACGGCGCCGAAGAGGGAGCTGAACAGATGGAGGCAGGTAAAGGGGACGTCCCTACCCCGAGCCGAGAAACCGCGTGCCTGCCCCAGCTCCCCGTCGCAGAGCCCGAAATTCCCCCTGCCGTGCCCGTCGCTGCATCGTCACCGCTCCAGACAAGGCCTCAAGCAGAAGCCGCGGCCGCGACCCCTGTGACGTCACGCGCCTCAACCCTGAGCGCGGCAAAGCAGGAAACACCACCGGCCTGGTCGCAAGGTCTAGTACCCCCGGGCGCCGCAGTACCAACAGCGCCCTCTACCTCCACTGAGCCACCGGCCTGGCCGCTGGGCCAAGTAACCCCGGGCGCCGCCGTCTTCACGGTGCCCTTTACGTTCAGGGTACCCCAGGCCTGGTCGCAAGGCCTGGTCAATCCGGGCGCCGCTTCCACCACCGCGCCCTCAACATCTAGAGTGCCGCACCTGGGTGAAGACTTATTTGCCCAGCATACGTGCCCGGATGGGCAGCCCTTTATATGGCCACCGGAGTATTACCAACTGGAACTCCAAAAAGCAAGGTCCCTGTGCGAGCCCCTGATTCCGGCTCCGAAGCCCGTTAAGAGGACCCCGCTCCCGCTGGAAGAAGCGCAGTTCGAGTGGGACCCCACCGGAGGAGACCTCATGGGGTTCACTCAGGAGACTCGGGCAGCCGCAGCTGAGCGTGTGGAGTGCTGCCGCCAGCAGTTGGCAGTCTTCGAGCAAGAACGGAGAGAGAGGCGGGTCCGTGAGCAGCGGCTGCAGGAACAGAGCGCAGGGCAGAAGAGCAGGACCAGGAGAGACCCCCGTGCAGCTCATGGTCCCCGTACCACCGGGACTGTGATTAAGTTTCAATTGCAGCACGGGTGGGGCTTCATCAGGGATCACCACACCCCCGGCGACGTCTTTGTGACCAGAAGAGACGTGGAGTCCCATCTGCCGGAGGGACACAGAGGTCGTGACCTATACGTAGGGGACGAGGTCACGTTCACCCGGCACAAGTGTGCCAAAGGACCCTACGCCCTCCATGTACACCGGCTGACGGAGGAGGAGCTACGGTGTGAAGAGGAGGAAGAGGATCCGGACGGGTCTGAAGGAGGAGCAGGAGTACGCCGTCATTAAAGTACGGTAAAGAGACTGTACATAGTTACCCGTCAGGGTATAAGAACTGTTACTGCTGCTAGTTAAAATATAGTCCCCGTTGGGACCAGCAAATTGAACTGAAACCCGTGTGTCCCTATTCCCACTGACCGAGGACTGAGAGCGGTCATTCCTTTCCTAATACCTGGCCGAGGACTGAGAGCGGCCATATTTCCCCTTGTATATAGTTGCGTTTTTTTAAGGCGCCCCTACCGGTTTTATAGGAAAGCTGTGTTTTTCTTTCCAGAAGAGACTGTCGCACTTTACCCGGTCACAAGTTGCACCGTGGCCGGAGGAACAAAAATGTTTATATGAAAAAGTTTTATGCTGATAGTATATATATTGTTTTATATGTTTATGTTTTATGAAAAAAATTGTATGTTTATGGATGTTTATTCTTTTACAGCCCGAGGACGTGCTGTGATTTACCAGGGGGGAATGTAGCACCCTGAGGACTCGGCTGCTACAGGGGTATTACACCTCAAGCCAGAGGTGTGGTATTCCACTCCCGGGTAAGGATGGAGTGTGGAACTGAGCTCAGTTAGCTGCATACACTACATACATCCCATTTCCGGGGGACAGACCGACGGTACTCCCACCAGTTTATGTGCAGGTACGATAGTGTCTGTCCCTGGCTGGAGTGGGAGGGGGGTGGAACATCCCAGTAGTGTAGGGGCAGATAGGGGGAGCAGTCTGGGTAAGGCTAGGAGCTCATTGGGTGCTGGTCACCTGAGCTCACACATAGAGGGAGTATATAAGGTGGGCACCATCTTAGATCAGGGTCAGTCAGTCTTTGTAGAGTCAGAGGAGCAGAGCAGAGAAGCTCAGCCAGAAGGGCTGACAGGGAGTTGTGGTTCCGGCTGGGCCCAGCTCCAAGGCCAAGTCTGAGAGAGAGAGAGGAGCCAGAAGGACCCAGAGAGAAGAAGAAGGAACCCCAAGACCCCAGAATACAAACAGCAGGGTGAAGGGTTGGCACCCAGGGTACCGGATCCCAAGCTGGTGGAGGCCACTAATCCTCAGCCAGAGACCGGAGGTCGTGGGCAGGATCTGCCACGACCCTCACAAAATCCACTAGGAGGGCATACCAAGTATAGGGTCAGGGAACCCAGAAGAGGTGCACCCACCAAGAGACCCGAGGGAGCCGGACATAAGTGGATCCCTAGTGAGAACGGCCAGAAGAGAGGGGAAGCCAGACAGGAGCTCAGGACCACGCTCCAGAATTGCTTGGGGGTTGGCCGAGTCCAGGACCTGGTGGACGCAGCACGGCTCGGGTGGTCGCTTCAGGCCAGAGTGACCATAAGAACACCCGTAAGTAAAAACCCCTGAACTGCACAGCCCGACTCTGAGTCTTCTTGCTTAGCTCTCCTGCACCTTCACAACCACCATCCTCTACATCTGACCCCCTGAGGCTATACCCCTCCCGTTGGGGGTTATACTACCACAGCTGCACACATACCAACAGCCTCAGCGGACCCTGCTGCAGCGGCGGCCTTTTGACCGCAAATCAACGGGTGGCGTAGTCGACACTAAGAACAACTAATAACATCGGTAAAGACTGCCACACACTGAGTTTGACACCCTGGGCACGGACCGGGTCGCCGCCACTCGGAGACTACAACCCCCATCAGATCCGGCTCCGGGTAATCCCCAAACAGCACTGGCCCAGGGGGCGCGTCATATATCTAGAGAAGGGCCCAGCTGCCCTCCAAGGTTTTCTACCCGTCTGTGGAAAGATGACATGTGCCAAAGGACTAATCACACGGATCATAATGGAAAAGGTGATTCGTCCGCTGGAAAGATAGAACACAAAGAAAGCGGCTTATAGCAGAGATTACAGAGGTGACATTTATAGACGCTGGTCACCAGCATGTGACTGACGAGGTAATGACATAGAAGGTTAGATAGATAGATAATAGATAGATAATAGATAGATAATAGATGATAGATAGATAATAGATAGATAATAGATAGATAATAGATAGATGATAAATAATAGATAGATAATAGATAGATGATAGATAATAGATAGATAATAGATAGATGATAGATAGATAATAGATGATAGATAGATGATAGATAGATGATAGATAATAGATAGATAATAGATAGATGATAAATAATAGATAGATAATAGATAGATGATAAATAATAGATAGATAATAGATAGATGATAGATAATAGATAGATAATAGATAGGTAATAGATAGATAGATGATAGATAATAGATAGATGATAGATAATCACAAGATCCTCACAAGATCTCCTTCTCTACTCCCCTCTTATCTCCTCCTCCCACAATTGCATACAAGATTTCTCCCGTGCTTCCCCCCTACTCTGGAACTCTCTACCCCAACACATCAGACTCTCGCCTACCGTGGAAACCTTCAAAAAGGAACCTGAAGACCCACATCTTCCGACAAGCCTACAACCTGCAGTAACCACCTCTCCACCACACCGCTGCATGACTAGCTCTACCCTCACCTGCTGTACCCTCACCTATCCCTGGTAGATTGTGAGCCCTCGCGGGCAGGGTCCTCTCCGCCTGTACCAGTCGCTGTCACATTGTGTTCAAGATTATTGAAATTGTTCTTGTATTATACCCCTTTTTCACATGTAAAGCGCCATGGAATAAATGGCACTATAATAATTAATAATAATAATAATAATAGATAGATAATAGATAGATATAGATAATAGATAGATAATAGATAGATATAGATAATAGATAGATAATAGATAGATGATAAATAATAGATAATAGATAGATAATAGATAGATAATAGATAGATAATAGATAGATAGATAATAGATAGATGATAGATGATAGATAGATAATACATAGATAATAGATAGATAATAGATAGATGATAAATAATAGATAATAGATAGATGATAGATAATAGATAGATAATAGATAGATAATAGATAGATGATAGATGGATAATAGATAGATAATAGATAATGGATAGATAATAGATAGATAATAGATAGATAATAGATAGATAATAGATAGATAATAGATAATGGATAGATAGATAATAGATAGATAATAGATAGATGATAAATAATAGATAATAGATAGATGATAGATAATAGATAGATAATAGATAGATAATAGATAGATGATAGATGGATAATAGATAGATGATAGATAATAGATAGATAATAGATAGATAATAGATAGATAATAGATAATGGATAGATAGATAATAGATAGATAATAGATAGATGATAGATAATAGATAGATAGATAATAGATAGATAGATAATAGATAGATGATAGATAATAGATAGATGATAGATAGATAGATAAATGATAGATAGATAATAGATAGATAATAGATGATAGATAGATTATAGATAGATAATAGATAGATGATAGATAGATAATAGATAGATAATAGATAGATAGATGATAGATAGATAATAGATAGACAATAGATAATAGACAGATAATAGATAGATAGATAATAGATAGATGATAGATAATAGATAGATAGATAATAGATAGATGATAGATAATAGATAGATGATATATAGATGATAGATAATAGATGATAGATAGATAATAGATAGATGATAGATGGATAATAGATAGATAATTGATAGATAATAGACAGATGATAGATAATAGATAGATAATACATAGATAATAGAAAAGAGATAGTGTAGTAGATCGGCTCGCTTGGTTGCACATAAAGGTACACAGGAACACTGTCTCTTTAAATATTCTGCTGAGTTTATTAAGAGCACTGCATAAACTACAGCAATGTTAGCAAAAACAAACATGGCCTTCCTGGCCTAACAGGAAAAACAAAACTTAACCATAACATATGGCACAGTCCTTGTTGCTACAGGTAATCGCCCGCTTCAGTAACAAACAATCCCAGGTTTGTCTTTCCTTCATATGACCAAAACAGCTCAGAGCTTTCACCTCCAGGCCCTCCCCACACCTAATGCTCTAAAGGCTGTAATTTTATCCTCTGAGTTCCTCCCTCTCTACAATGTGTATAATCACGCTAGCACTAAACATGGCTGATTAACCCCCTTGTGTGCTGGAACCTTTCTCCTATGTTTAATTACTGGAGCTATTAATCTCAGTGCTACAGATCTCCCCTCCAGTACTCTGCCAGTGACTTTGTCACATATCCCCCCCCTCTGCCCAAAGCCGTAAGTTTTGGCATCTTCAGTCATCAAACAGGGGAGTCTAAACTGGCATATGAGTTATTGTGCAGCTTCCCAGGCCTGTGTTCACATGAAACATGAATTCCTGTAGCCCAGAGTTTCAACTCTTGTAACGCCATCTCTGCTTCAAGAGACCATTTGGCCATTGACGTCTTGGTGCCTTTAAGAAGGTCAGTCAGGGGTGCAGCAATCATGGCGAAATTCGGCATATACCATTGATAGTATCTCACCATTCCCAGAAATGCCTGAAGCTGTTCCTTGGAGACCGGTTTCGGCCAATTTTGGATTGCCTCCACCTTATTCACTTGCAGCTTTACTTTACTTCTTCCAACGATGTAACCCAGGTATTTTCCCTTATTTTTCCCCATGGTACACTTCTTTGGGTTTATGGTAAACCCCACTTTCCTCAGTGCATCCAGCATGGTCTGGACCTTCTGCAGATGACTTCCCCAATCCGGGCTGAATATCACAATATAGCCGAGGTAAGCTGCGGCATGCTTTTTGTGAGGGGCTAAGGTCCGGTCTATGGCCCTCCAGAATGTAGCTGGAGCTCCTTGTAGCCCGAAAGGAATTCTGGTATACTGGAAGCAACCATCAGGCTGAAGTAGTTCTCGGCACTGTTGTTTCTGGGCCGGTGACAGTGTCTCTGCCACTGTGACAACATCAGTATCCCCTTCTGGCTTGTCCAGCCCACATGGAGTTTCAACGGGATCCGTCTGTTACCTTGATGGATATCGGCATGAGAGGATTTAGGAAGAGAGAGGTGGTAGCAGTTAACTGGCAGGTGGGACAGGACTTGTGTGACATGCAGAAGTAGTGCTGTTGCTTCAAAAGCATCCAGCAACTGTTACAAATAACAAAAGCACAGGAGACAGGAAGTGTTGTGCTTCAGAAGCATCCATCAACTAGAGGGGTTAACACAGTCACAGGAGGCAGGGAGTGTTTTAGTAGAGCCCAGGGGGATTGTGGGGAACTTGTTATCATAGTCTGGCTGAAGCCGAAGAGAAAGGTAGTGTGTTATCTGGATCTGAAAGAAGGCAACTGAACAGGATTCAGATCAGGAGAGAAACTAAACACAGGTCAGATAAACTCCCTGAACTAACAGTGCAGAGTATTATCGGGCAGGAAGATAAGGACTGGAAGGAATTGTGTCACAGGGATCATCTCCCTCATCAAACCCTCTTCCCCCTCCATCTCCATGCAGGATAAAGAATGTTGTGTACTAGTGAGTCCTTGTGATTGTGTATGCCTGTGGTTGTGTATGCATTGAAGTGTGCTGCTAATAGATCTAATCTATGCAGAATTATGCTACTGTAGAGACTGTAAAACTGTGCCTTGTGAAGAAACTACTGTATTGTTACTGGAGCCGGTTGCTCAAGAAACTCAGACTGTACTGTAATGAAGATTGTTGCTGTAATATCCCTGAATTGCACTGGTCGTGCTTCAGATTAAATTCCACTTTTAAACTGTTGAAAAAGACTCTTGTCAGATGTGTCTGGTCAGCAATTGAATCTATCATGTGCCTGAGAGAAGCTGCAGCCTATGGTCGCCCTGAGTAACGTTTCCCCCAGGATTCCAAAGAATTCATGAAACCCGTCTCGCCCTATCTGAACCTAGCGGCGTGTGTGTAACACTTGCAATATCTTAGGATTTCTATGTGACATCTGGGCCAATAGAACCTCTGCATGACCCGTTCTTGACATGTGAATGGGTTCTATCCAACACCCTTTGTCTATAGGGTCCTGGTACCAATAATTGCTCCACTATCTCCTCCCTCACTTTATTAACTCTGTACATAAGTCCCCACTCAACATAAAATAGGGAAACCTGGTGCCAGCTGCCCCCGACTCCTGTGCTATGCCGTTTATGTCGGTTACCTTATTGAATGCTTCTTTCAGCAAAAGGTCTCTATGTTGGGTGAACTCCAAATTTTCTCCGGTCACCCCATCTCAAGAATATCTGCCTCAGGGAATACTACTTTATCCTCTTTTTTTTCCCATCACACAGAAAGGAAACTCGTCAGACTTTGGAGTTGGTTAGACTTTTTTAGGTCCAACCCGTTTCTTACCTGAGTAACCCAGGTCTCTGCCCCTCCCCCACAAGTCCCAAAACAACACAAAGTCCTGGTCTATGATGATTGGGTGCAACAAATCCAGGATCTAGCCGACCTCATGGGACTCCGTACCTCGGGCCGTCTCAATGACCACTCTGGCCACCGGATAGTTTTTAGCATCCCCATGAATGCAGCAAACACCCACCTTCTTCCCAGGGATCAATTGGAGAGGGAGCGCGTCACTCACGAGGGTTACCAAACTCCCTGAATCTAGTAGTCCAGTCATTTGAAGGCCATTCAGTTTGACAAGACAAGTTTGGGGTCCCTCACCAGGTGGACTGTTCCCACTGCAAGCTGGATATGCGTAGAAGGAACACCGTCGTTCCACGCTACAGTCCATTTTCTTGGTGGTCTGGGGACAATGGGCAGCTATATGACCTGGACCGTGACATCTCCAGCAAATTGCATCCACTGATGAGGGCCTTGGCATGACCTCTGCCGCCCCCTTGGACTTTGGACACCCCACCCCCTTTTTAACCTCCGGCCCTAGTATGGAATGGGTTGCCTCCCCACGGATCCGTCGACCCCCTGATACCTTTCGACCAGTCCGACCAAGTCATCAGCGTTCCGGGGATCTCCCTGGGCAACCCAAGTCTGTATCGGGCTCGGAAGGGAGTGCACAAACCGATCCATTACGAGTTACTCCACCATCTGTGCTGGTGTAGAGGACTCCGGCTGTAACCACTTTTGGACGAGGTGCAGCAGATCAAACATTTGGGTGCGAGGCAGTTTGTCACGGTGATATGCTTAGCGGTGGACCCATTGTGCCTTGACAGACATTGTCACCCCCAAGTACGCCAAAATTTCTGTTTTCAATTTTTCATATTCTTTGGCGTCCTCTAAGGCTAAATCATAGTAGACCTTTTGTGGCTCCCCTGTTAAGTATGATGCCAGGACTTTCGCCCACTTCTCTGGCGGGAGTTTCTCCCTATTGGCGACCCTTTGAAAAATGGCCCCGTTGTGCCTTGATAGACATTGTCACCCCCAAGTGCACCAAAATTTCTGTTTTCAATTTTTCATATTCTTTGACGTCCTCTAAGGCTAAATCATAGTAGGCCTTTTGTGGCTCCTCTGTTAAGTATGACGCCAGGACTTTCGCCCACTGCTCTTGCGCGAGTTTCTCCCTATTGGCCACCCTTTGAAAAATGGTTAAAAAGGCTTCGATATCGTCAGACGGTATCATTTTCTGCAAGGCTATCCTATTCTGGATAGAAAAATCACCAGCTGACCTTGTAGTCAGAGCTGCCGATGTGCCCCGAACCGCCTGTGAGCAAATCAATCTGCTGCTGTTGTCGGTTCTGTTGCTGGAACTATTGCATAAACAGTTTAATTGACTCTTGTTGTGCCAGCTGTTGCTGCTGGAGCAGTTGCTGCTGTAGCTGTTGCTGGTGCTGCTGTAGCTGTCGCTGGTGCTGCTGCTGGACTTGCACCAGGTGTTTAATCAGGTCCTCCATGCTGTCTGACGTTGCTCCCTGGCCTATAGCCGCCTTCACCCACGACATTCAGTACTTCTGTAGCAGTCATATGTGTTCCCTGGGAACGAAGCCTGCACTTCTAACACCAAATGTAACAATGCTACTCACTTGGGAGTGACCTGAGGTATCACAGGAACAGTTTCTGTTTAAAAGTTCGGCTGTTTTATTGCAGTCCTCATAAACTGCATCACTGAAAAAAAAATCAAATACAGCCATTGTCCGGCGCAAATTGAAACATAAAGTGAAAAGTCCATACAATATTGCTGGTTCGCCCGCCTGGCTTAGAGTCCAGTTTCTTAGTCTTTTAGCAAAGCCACACAATCCAGGAGATCTGCACACCTCCACTCACACAGATGTGTGAGACAAACAGACCTCATTTTACAATGTGAACCACACACCCAGGGGTGGAGATATGGTGAGCAGACATCTCTCCCAACTCTTCAGCTGTTCACAATCAACCTGTCATGGCCAATTAACCCCTTTTAGTCCTATATGTACTAAAGCATTTCATCAGGTTTATCTCCCATCCACTATGTGACAGCCATCTTACAATATATATAGGGATAAAACATTGTTTTTATTCCTTCCTTAAAATCACAGTCAGGGTACAAAAATGAGTTAGACGGTGTGACGTTTCAGCCATAAGGCTATGTTCACATGTTGCGTTTTTGCTGCGTTTTGTTCTGCAGGCAAAACCTGCTTTCTTGTCAGTAAATAAACGGCTTATAAAAAGCAAGTTTTGCTGTGGGTTTTTTTTCTGTGAATTTGCTGCCTTTTTGCTGCATTTTTATTGTTTCTTGTGCATGCTGATAAAGTTTAGTGCTAAAAAAAAAAGATAATTCATCTTCCGTAGGTTTTTGCACCAAAAACGCAGTAAAACCTGATACCTAAGTTTTTTGCTACTTTTTTTTTTTTTTTGCACTTACTCATTGCTTTCTATGAGTGAAAAAATGCTGCAAAAACACTTAAAGAAGTGACATGCAGCAGTTTTCCAAATCAGTCAGGAAAAAAAAAACAATGTGTGTGCATGATATTTCTGAAGTCGAATAGGTTTTTCTGGGACTGTAAAAGGAGCTTAAAATTTGCATAAAAAACGCAGCTAAAATGCAACATGTAAACATAGCCTTATAGGCCTCTATCAAGCCAGAAACACGTGGCTGTCTGTCTATGTGATGTTAAGGATGGAATAAATGCTACGTTTTATCCCTATATCTATTCTCTGGTGCCTCGGAATTTTTGGAATTTTGAAGCGATTGTGTGTTGTTACATTTCCGCCGACAGATGTTCGTTCTGGTGAAAATTGTCCATTTTCATCCCTTTAGTGCCGTGTGTGTGTGGGGGGCACTCTGGTGACCAGGGCGAGAGGCTCTCTGGTGACCGGGCCGGGGGGCTCCTTGGTGACTGGGGCGGGTGCTCTCTGGTGACCAGGGCGGGTGCTCTCTGGTGACCGGGCCGGGGGGCTCCTTGGTGACTGGGGTGGGTGCTCTCTGGTGACTGGGGCGGGGGCTCTCTGGTGACCAGGGCGAGAGGCTCTCTGGTAACCGGGGCAGGGGGCTCCTTGGTGACCGGGGCGGGTGCTCTCTGGTGACCGGGGCAGGGGGTTCCTTGGTGACCGGGGTGAGGGGCTTGTGACTGGGGCGGGGGGCTTGTGACTGGGGCGGGGGGCTCTCTGGTGACCGGGGCGGGGGGCTCTCTGGTGACCGGGGCTCCCTGGTGACCGGGGCAGTGATATAGACCGCCGGCAGCAGCTGTGCCTACAGAAGCCAATCTCACACAATATTTCCTGGTGTTTCATGCGCCCGGCTCCCTTTGCCCGTGCGGTGTGGCACAGAGCCCTGCGGTATATTGAATTCTGCAGTCTCTATCCCTGTGTTTCACCCTTTGTCTTGTGATAATCGGTGCAATCCTTGGCCAAGCAATATTCCTTATTACTGATAATTTATAAATTTATATTAACCTCTTCCCACTACACTGCGTGCCATGACGTCATGCAGCGGGCTCACCATACCCAGCAGATTGTTTATCAGCAGCGACTGGAGCTAGGCCCTGATTGCTGCTGTTATCCCCATAAATTCTACGGTTAGTCTCTGACAGCGGCATTTATGGCATGTGGTCCTGAGGGTGTGACCACACTATTGCGGGGTCCTGATGCGCTCCCATGGTAGTTGCTGTCAGTGCTCCTGTGCTGCCCAGACGCACTTTGGGCTTCATAAAAAATGGTGATTTTAGCTCTGGACTGCAATAATATGGTATTATAGGTTCAAGTCCCCTAAGCAAGGGCGTAATGACCGTGGTCGCAGAGGTCGCGACTGCAACAGGGCCCATGTGGGTGGGAACACATGCGGGTGAGAGGTCCCCCGATGCCAGCAGAAACTTCAGCTGGATGTGCGTCCTCGGAAGTGCGTCCAGTTGAAGTGTATTGGTGCACGCAGACCCATCGGGTCAGTACACGGCAATATATGCTGCTGACCAATCAGAGGCAGAGGGGTAAAAAATAATGTGAATCGACCTTCTTTTCCTCCAATTAGAAATAAAGATATTAACAATAACACTAATAATAGTCATATTCGGTATTGTCGCCTCTGTGGAAGTTTAATCTATCAAGATAAAAAAATTGTTTAATCCGTAATGTAAACTTATTTGGCAAAAATCCCATAAATCCCCCCCAAAAAATAGAAAAAACTAAATTGCCATTTTTTGGTTGCAACATTTACCACAAATAAAATGCAAAAAATGTGATCAAAATATTCCATGTAGTGTACCCCAATATGACATCACTAAAAGCCTCAAACAGCTTCATCAGCAGAAAAGCAAAAAACTTACAGTCGCAGATTTTTTTCCCTTTAAAATAAAGAAAACAAACGATATAAGTTTAATATCGCTGTAATCGCACTGATCGGGGGGAATCAGGCAGCAGCTGGTTTTTATCATACAATGAACGCTGCAAAAACAAAACCCATCAAGCAATGGCGGAATATCCCGTTTTCCAGTACATTATATGATAAAATCAGCGGTGTCATCCAAAACTGCAACTTGTCCAACAGAAAAAACAGAAGCCATATGGATGGGAAAAAAAAAGAGTTATGGCTTCAAGAAGATGGGAGGTTCGTCATAATTTACACCACTAAAGTGATGAACTCCGGTCCCTCCTCGGAGCTCAGCACCTGGTGGCACACGGATCCATTAAGAGGAGCATGAACTTTAAAGAATTTGCCAGATTAATTTTAGCCCATTATACAGTAAGGAAAAAAAGTATTTAGCCAGCCACCAATTGTGCAAGTTCTCCCACTTAAAAAGATGAGCGAGGCCTGTAATTGACATCATAGGTCGACCTCGACTATGAGAGACAAAATGAGAAAACAAATCCTGAAAATCACATTGTCTGATTTGGAAAGAAATTTTTTTCAAATTTTGGTGGAAAATAAGTATTTGGTCAATTACAAAAGTTCATCTCGATACTTTGTTATTTATCCTTTGTTGGCAATGACAGAGGTCAAACGTTATCTGTAAGTCTTCACAAGGTTGGCACATACTGTTGCTGGTATGTTGGCCCATTCCTCCATGCAGATCTCCTCTAGAGCAGTGATGTTTTGGGGCTGTCGCTGGGCAACACGGACTTTCAGCTCCCTCCAAAGGTTTTCTATAGGGTTTAGATGTGGAGACTGGCTAGGCCACTCCAGGACCTTGAAATGCTTCTTACGAAGCCACTCCTTCATTGCCCTGGCGGTGTGCTTGGGATCATTGTCATGCTGAAAGACCCAGCCACGTTTCATCTTCAATGCCCTTGCTGATGGAAGGAGATTTGCACTCAAAATCTCACGATACATGGCCCCATTCATTCTGTCATGTACACGGATCAGTCGTCCTGGTCCCTTGGCAGAGAAACAGCCCCAAAGCATGATGTTGCCACCCCCATGCTTCACAGTAGGTATGGTGTTCTTTGGATGCAACTCGGCATTCTTTCTCCTCCAAACATGACGAGTTGTGTTTCTACCAAACAGTTCTACTTTGGTTTCATCTGACCATATGACATTCTCCCAATACTCTTCTGGATCATCCAAATTCTCTCTAGCAAACTTCAGATGGGCCCGGACATGTAATGGCTTAAGCAGGGGGACACGTCTGGCTCTGCAGGATCTGAGTCACTGGCGGCGCAGTGTGTTACTGATGGTAGCCTGTGTAACTTTGGTCCCAGCTCTCTGCAGGTCATTCACTAGGTCTCCCCTTGTGGTTCTGGGATTTTTTCTCACCGTTCTTGAGATCATTTTGACCCCACGGGGTGAGATCTTGTGTGGAGCCCCAGATTGAGGGAGATTATCAGTGGTCTTGTATGTCTTCCATTTTCTAATTATTGCTCCCACAGTTGATTTCTTCACACCAAGCTGCTTGCCTATTGCAGATTCAGTCTTCCCAGCCTGGTGCAGGGCTACAATTTTGTTTCTGGTGTCCTTCGACAGCTCTTTGGTCTTCACCATAGTGGAGTTTGAAGTGTGACTGTATGAGGATGCGGAAAGGTGTCTTTTATACTGATAACAAGTTCAAACAGGAGCCAGTACTACAGGTAATGAGTGGAGGACAGAGGAGCCAGTACTACAGGTAATGAGTGGAGGACAGAGGAGCCAGTACTACAGGTAATGAGTGGAGGACAGAGGAGCCAGTACTACAGGTAATGAGTGGAGGACAGAGGAGCCAGTACTACAGGTAATGAGTGGAGGACAGAGGAGCCAGTGCTACAGGTAATGAGTGGAGGACAGAGGAGCCAGTACTACAGGTAATGAGTGGAGGACAGAGGAGCCAGTACTACAGGTAATGAGTGGAGGACAGAGGAGCCAGTACTATAGGTAATGAGTGGAGGACAGAGGAGCCAGTACTACAGGTAATGAGTGGAGGACAGAGGAGCCAGTACTACAGGTAATGAGTGGAGGACAGAGGAGCCAGTACTACAGGTAATGAGTGGAGGACAGAGGAGCCAGTACTACAGGTAATGAGTGGAGGACAGAGGAGCCAGTACTACAGGTAATGAGTGGAGGACAGAGGAGCCAGTACTACAGGTAATGAGTGGAGGACAGAGGAGCCAGTACTACAGGTAATGAGTGGAGGACAGAGGAGCCAGTGCTACAGGTAATGAGTGGAGGACAGAGGAGCCAGTACTACAGGTAATGAGTGAAGGACAGAGGAGCCAGTACTACAGGTAATGAGTGGAGGACAGAGGAGCCAGTACTACAGGTAATGAGTGGAGGACAGAGGAGCCAGTACTACAGGTAATGAGTGGAGGACAGAGGAGCCTCTTAAAGAAGAAGTTACAGGTCTGGGAGAGACAGAAATCTTGCGTGTTTGTAATTGACCAAAATTTGAAAAAAATGTCTTTCCAAATCAGACAATGTGATTTTCAGGATTTGTTTTCTCATTTTGTCTCTCATAGTTGAGGTCGACCTATGATGTCAATTACAGGCCTCGCTCATCTTTTTAAGTGGGAGAACTTGCACAATTGGCTGCTGACTAAATACTTTTTTTTCCCCACTGTAAACTATTGTACCAGCAATGTTCCCCCTATAAAAGTGTGACATCAGAGCGTCTCCTATACACAATAGTGCTGGTGAAGTAGATTGTATTGATATTATCTAGGGGGGTCTATGGTCTAAAGCAGAGGTCCCCAACCGCCGGTCCGCGGACCAGGACCGGGCCGTTGGGGTTTTTCAGCCGGTCCGCGGGGAGAGGGGGCCCCTCCAGCCTCCAGCAGGGCCGCCATCAGGGCATGACTGCCCTGACTCCAGTATGGGGCCCGGCCGGTAGGAGCCCCCTCGGAGCCCCCCTCTTGTGCGTCTCTCTCCTCATGGGGCCCCCGGCCGCATGCTAAGCGCCGGGTCCGGGACATCTTAGCGCTGCGCTGCTGCGGCAGCACCTTCATGATTCCCCTGACTTCCGGTCATGTGACGGCGCCGTCACATGGCCGGAAGTCAGGAGAACCTGGTGTCAGCGATTTGGACGAGCGCCAGGATTCTGCAGGGATCGCATGGGGGTAAGTATAACAAGTTTTATTTTTTTTTAAATACAATTAACTAGGAGTGGGGGGAATGGGAGATGCACATGGGGGGAGGGGAGAGATGAGAGATGCACATGGGGGAGGGGAGAGATGAGAGATCCACATGGGGGGGAGGGGAGAGATGAGAGATGCACATGGGGGAGGGGAGAGATGAGAGATCCACATGGGGGGGAGGGGAGAGATGAGAGATGCACATGGGGGAGGGGAGAGATGAGAGATCCACATGGGGGGGAGGGGAGAGATGAGAGATGCACATGGGGGAGGGGAGAGATGAGAGATCCACATGGGGGGGAGGGGAGAGATGAGAGATGCACATGGGGGAGGGGAGAGATGAGAGATGCACATGGGGGGAGGGGAGAGATGAGAGATGCACATGGGGGGAGGGGAGAGATGAGAGATGCACATGGGGGGAGGGGAGAGATGAGAGATGCACATGGGGGGAGGGGAGAGATGAGAGATGCACATGGGAGGGAGGGGAGAGATGAGAGATGCACGGGGGGGTGAGATGCACGGGGGGGTGAGAGATGCACAGGGGGATGAGAGATGCACGGGGGGTGGATGAGAGATGCACGGGGGGGTGAGAGATGCACGGGGGGGATGAGAGATGCACGGGGGGTGGATGAGAGATGCACGGGGGGGTGAGAGATGCACGGGGGGGATGAGAGATACACGGAGGGGATGAGAGATGCACGGGGGGTGGATGAGAGATGCACGGAGGGGGATGAGAGATGCACGGAAGGGGATGAGAGATGCACGGAGGGGGATGAGAGATGCACGGGGGGTGGATGAGAGATGCACGGGGGGTGAGAGATGCACGGGGGGGTGAGAGATGCACGGAGGGGATGAGAGATGCACGGGGGGTGGATGAGAGATGCACGGGGGGGTGAGAGATGCACGGGGGGGTGAGAGATGCACGGGGGGGATGAGAGATGCACGGAGGGGGATGAGAGATGCACGGGGGTGAGCTGCACATGGGGGGGTGAGAGATGCTCATGGGGGGGTTATGTTTACATAACTTTGTTGCCTTATGAAGGGCAGGGGGGGCCCCAAAAAATTTCTTGCACAGGGGCCCACTACAGTCTGTGTCCGCCCCTGGGATGAAGTAAATGCAGCTGAACAGCAGCTGTCAGGACAGCTGCCCTGTCCTGCTGCAGGGCGTGATGGGGCCTCAGTGATGCGGCTCCTGGCACAGCACATTATGTGGGGCTCCTGGCATAGCTCCTGGCGGGGACCTGGTCTACACTATATGATAAGTATGCACTAAACTCCAAATCCCTCCATTACCCCGCCCCCATATGACCAAAGCCCCGCCCACCCCACCCCCTCCTTGCTGGGCCATGGAAAAATGATCTTGCTTCAAGCCGGTCCCTGGTGCAAAAAAGGTTGGGGACCACTGCCCTAGACCACCAGGGATGTTCTCATTACTTCTTTCGTGTGTTTAGACCACGAGGGCTGAACTCATTGTGTCTTTTCTGTAAATATACCACCAGTAATGTATGGTCCTTTAGACCAGTGGTCCCCAACCTTTTTTGCACCAGGGACTGGCTTGAAGCAAGATCATTTTTCCATGGCCCAGCAAGGAGGGGGTGGGGTGGGCGGGGCTTTGGTCATATGGGGGCGGGGTAATGGAGGGATTTGGAGTTTAGTGCATACTTATCATATAGTGTAGACCAGGTCCCCGCCAGGAGCTATGCCAGGAGCCCCACATAATGTGCTGTGCCAGGAGCCGCATCACTGAGGCCCCATCACGCCCTGCAGCAGGACAGGGCAGCTGTCCTGACAGCTGCTGTTCAGCTGCATTTACTTCATCCCAGGGGCGGACACAGACTGTAGTGGGCCCCTGTGCAAGAAATTTTTTGGGGCCCCCCCTGCCCTTCATAAGGCAACAAAGTTATGTAAACATAACCCCCCCATGAGCATCTCTCACCCCCCCATGTGCAGCTCACCCCCGTGCATCTCTCATCCCCCTCCGTGCATCTCTCATCCCCCCCGTGCATCTCTCACCCCCCCGTGCATCTCTCACCCCCCCGTGCATCTCTCATCCACCCCCCGTGCATCTCTCATCCCCTCCGTGCATCTCTCACCCCCCGTGCATCTCTCATCCCCTCCGTGCATCTCTCATCCCCCCCGTGCATCTCTCATCCCCCTCCGTGCATCTCTCATCCCCCCCGTGCATCTCTCATCCCCTCCGTGCATCTCTCATCCCCCCCGTGCATCTCTCATCCCCCTCCGTGCATCTCTCATCCACCCCCGTGCATCTCTCATCCACCCCCCCGTGCATCTCTCATCCACCCCCCGTGCATCTCTCATCCACCCCCCGTGCATCTCTCATCCCCCTCCGTGCATCTCTCATCCCCCTCCGTGCATCTCTCATCCCCCTCCGTGCATCTCTCATCCCCCCCGTGCATCTCTCATCCCCTCCGTGCATCTCTCATCCACCCCCCGTGCATCTCTCATCCACCCCCCGTGCATCTCTCATCCACCCCCCGTGCATCTCTCATCCACCCCCCGTGCATCTCTCATCCACCCCCCGTGCATCTCTCATCCCCCCCGTGCATCTCTCATCCCCTCCGTGCATCTCTCACCCCCCCGTGCATCTCTCATCCACCCCCCGTGCATCTCTCATCCCCTCCGTGCATCTCTCATCCACCCCCCGTGCATCTCTCATCCACCCCCCGTGCATCTCTCATCCACCCCCCGTGCATCTCTCATCCACCCCCCGTGCATCTCTCATCCACCCCCCGTGCATCTCTCATCCCCCCCGTGCATCTCTCACCCCCCCGTGCATCTCTCATCTCTCCCCTCCCTCCCATGTGCATCTCTCATCTCTCCCCTCCCCCCATGTGCATCTCTCATCTCTCCCCTCCCCCCATGTGCATCTCTCATCTCTCCCCTCCCCCCATGTGGATCTCTCATCTCTCCCCTCCCCCATGTGGATCTCTCCCCTCCCCCCCATGTGCATCTCTCATCTCTCCCCTCCCCCCCATGTGGATCTCTCATCTCTCCCCTCCCCCATGTGCATCTCTCATCTCTCCCCTCCCCCCCATGTGGATCTCTCATCTCTCCCCTCCCCCATGTGCATCTCTCATCTCTCCCCTCCCCCCATGTGCATCTCCCATTCCCCCCACTCCTAGTTAATTGTATTTAAAAAAAAATAAAACTTGTTATACTTACCCCCATGCAATCCCTGCAGAATCCTGGCGCTCGTCCAAATCGCTGACACCAGGTTCTCCTGACTTCCGGCCATGTGACGGCGCCGTCACATGACCGGAAGTCAGGGGAATCATGAAGGTGCTGCCGCAGCAGCGCAGCGCTAAGATGTCCCGGACCCGGCGCTTAGCATGCGGCCGGGGGACCCATGAGGAGAGAGACGCACAAGAGGGGGGCTCCGAGGGGGCTCCTACCGGCCGGGCCCCATACTGGAGTCAGGGCAGTCATGCCCTGATGGCGGCCCTGCTGGAGGCTGGAGGGGCCCCCTCTCCCCGCGGACCGGCTGAAAAACCCCAACGGCCCGGTCCTGGTCCGCGGACCGGCGGTTGGGGACCTCTGGTCTAGGATAATAGAGATGTAATGAGGACATCCCTGGTGGTCTAGGGCAATAAAGATTTAATGAGGACATCCCTGGTCGTCTAGGGTAATAAAGATGTAATGAGGACATCCCTGGTGGTCTAGGGTAATAGAGATGTAATGAGGACATCCCTGGTCGTCTAGGGTAATAAAGATGTAATGAGGACATCCCTGGTGGTCTAGGGTAATAGAGATGTAATGAGGACATCCCTGGTGGTCTAGGGTAATAAAGATGTAATGAGGACATCCCTGGTGGTCTAGGGTAATAGAGATGTAATGAGGACATCCCTGGTCGTCTAGGGTAATAGAGATGTAATGAGGACATCCCTGGTCGTCTAGGGTAATAGAGATGTAATGAGGACATCCCTGGTGGTCTAGGGTAATAGAGATGTAATGAGGACATCCCTGGTGGTCTAGGGTAATAAAGATGTAATGAGGACATCCCTGGTGGTCTAGGGTAATAGAGATGTAATGAGGACATCCCTGGTGGTCTAGGGTAATAGAGATGTAATGAGGACATCCCTGGTGGTCTAGGGTAATAGAGATGTAATGAGGACATCCCTGGTGGTCTAGGGTAATAAAGATGTAATGAGGACATCCCTGGTGGTCTAGGGTAATAGAGATGTAATGAGGACATCCCTGGTCGTCTAGGGTAATAGAGATGTAATGAGGACATCCCTGGTCGTCTAGGGTAATAGAGATGTAATGAGGACATCCCTGGTGGTCTAGGGTAATAGAGATGTAATGAGGACATCCCTGGTGGTCTAGGGTAATAAAGATTTAATGAGGACATCCCTGGTGGCCTAGGATAATAAAGATTTAATGAGGACATCCCTGGTGGCCTAGGATAATAAAGATTTAATGAGGACATCCCTGGTCGTCTAGGCCAGTGATTTTCAACCAGTGTTCCGCGGCACGACACATGGTCGGGTGTGCCGCGGGGAAAGTTCCCCAAACTATGGTGCCCCCTGTGTTTTGTTTCCCGGCAATGCGCTCGATGCGCAGTCACGCCTTCTTACAATGTAGGAGACGTGTACAATAACACATGCGCAAGCTTTGAACCTTGCGCGACTTAATGACGTCACCGAGGCCGACGCGTCATCCTGAGAGCGGAGAGACTCTCGCATTTGCCCGCCGCCAAGGTAATGCCCGCCAATAATGCTGACTATATGAGCTTTTGCCTGAGTATATGAACTGTTGGCAGAATACTCAGCATATGAGCTGGTACTTTTAGTACTCCAGCAGTATACTGCATATAACAATGAGAAATGTAAAATGAGAAATACTATAGTCATGAGGCTGGAGTACTACAAGTAGCAGCTCTTATGCTGAGTATATGAGCTGGCACTTGTACTCTGGCCTCATGGCCATATTACTTCTCATTGTACCCCTTTATATTGCAGCATATGAGCCACATAATAATCAGCACCATATACTGTGGCGCTGTACAGTGCACATCACCACAGTATATGATGCTGATAATCATGTGCTCATATACGTGGGACTGTATTTATGAGGTTACATGGGATTGAATATATGAGGGGGTTATCCTTTTTTATAATAAATAATTTATTGAAAGGACCTTTGCCAGGCATATTTCACTCTTGAGGGCTAAAAAAGTAGCTCTTGTGGTGGTAAGAAGCTGATTTAAAACCCCCAAGAGTGAACTCCGTGAGAGTTGTATGTATGGAATAATAAATGATATTAGTACCGTTCTTCAGCAGTCATGTCCTGCTTGAATTGACTCTAGTGGCGTAGCACTTGGCAGCCGGCTCTATTCTACTTATAGAGAAAGCTGAGTGCTACGTCACTAGTGTCAATTCAAGCAGGAAATGCAGACCGTAGTAATAGAAGTTATTATCACACACATACAGCTCTCGCGAAGTTCACTCTTGGGGGGTTTAAATCAGCTTCTTGTCACCACGAGAGCTGCTTTTTAAGCCCTCAGGAATGAAATATGCCTAGCAGAGGTCCTTTAAGTGTGGCAGATAATGTAATACTCTTCTATTTTAGTGTGTGGCTGCGCACACTATCTCAGCAGTGATGGAGAAGTATTTGAGAATGGAAAAGGCAAATGCCGAACAGGACCCTGGACACAATTCTAACCCAAATGAAGGCCCTAGTATGAGAGTTCGACAAAAGAAAAAAAGACAAGACGGTGAGCTCAAGGCAATACAGTGAAAGCTATCTTTCATTTGGATTTACTTCCACTGGGGATGCGACAGCACCAACACCACTGTGCTTGGTGTGCGGTGAGAAGCTTTCCAATAGCGCTATGGTGCCAAGCAAACTTAAACGCCATCTCCAAACGAAACACCCTTCCGTTCAAAATAAACCGATGGAGTATTTTGTACGCTTACGTACAAACAACGAGAAAGGGGCAACTTTTTTGAGAAAAAGCACAAAGGTAAATGAGAGAGCCCTCAAAGCTAGCTACCTTGTTGCTGAACTCATAGCTAAATCAAAAAAGTCCCACACTGTGGCAGAAACATTAATACTACCAGCTTGTAAAGCTATTGTAAATGAGATGCTTGGCCCTGAAGCAGCTAAAGAGATAGCTAAAGTGCCTCTCTCTGATAACACAATTGCCAGACGGATTGATGACTTGTCTGCGGACATTGAAACAGTTGTTTTGGAAAAGGTGCGCATCAGTAAGAAATTTGCCTTGCAACTTGATGAGTCGACGGATATCAGTGGACACTGTCAGTTGTTGGCCAATGTGTGTTTTGTGGATGGTGAAGCCATTAGAGAAAACTTCCTATTTTGCAAGGCACTGACAGAAAAATCAACAGGAGAGGCAATATTCCAAGTCACATCGGAATATCTTGATAAAAGTGGACTTACATGGGAAAACTGCACAGGTGTCTGCACTGATGGAGCCGCAGCCATGGTCGGGCGCATCAAAGGCTTTGTAAGAAGGGTTAAAGAAAGAAACCCAGATGTTCTTGCTACCCACTGTTTCTTGCACCGTGAGGCCCTCGTTGCAAAGACCTTACCAGCAGATCTAGCTCCTGTGTTGGATGATGTTGTGCGCATAGTGAACTTTGTGAAGACGCGACCTTTGAGATGTCGCTTATTTGCGTCTTTGTGTACAGAAATGGGAGCGGAACATAAAATCTTATTGCTCCACACGGAGGTCAAGCGGCTGTCACGTGGCAAAGTGCTGGCCCGTGTGTATGAGTTGCGAGAGGAACTTAAAATATTTCTTACAAACGAGAGGTCCGATTATTCAAAGCTGCTTGCAAGTGATGAGTGGTGTGCAAAGCTGGCATACCTGGCTGATATATTTCAATATCTGAATGAACTAAACACACGGATGCAAGGTCGAAATGAAAACCTGCTTACAAGCACTGATAAAATGAACGGATTCCGTTTAAAGGTGCAGCTCTGGCAACAACATGTGCAGGGTGGCAACCTTCAGATGTTCCCACTCACCGAGAAACTGCATGATGACAATACTGCTGCAATGTGCGAAGCGATTGGCAGACATTTGAAAACTCTTGAGGAGAAGTTATCGTTCTATTTCTCTTCAGCCTTCACAGAATGCCTTGACTGGGTTAGGGACCCATACAGCTCATTATCCATTGCTGGAAAGGACATGACTTTAAAGGAGCAAGAGGAACTCGTTGAACTGAAGCAAGATCGCGGTTTAAAGCTAAAGTTTGCTGATCTTCTTTTGGACAGTTTTTGGTTATCTGTTGCCAAGGAGTTCCCCATTCTGGCCAACAAAGCTATTTTGACATTGCTCCCATTTTCAACCACATATCTATGTGAGCTGGGCTTCTCAAGCTTGACTGCGATAAAAGCTAAAAACAGGGAGAAACTGAGAACTGTTGAGGAAGAGCTTCGTGTGTGTCTTTCCACCATTCCTGCCAGGATATCCCTTTTGTGTTTATCGAAACAGGCCCAGGTTTCACACTGAATGAGTAAAATAAATTTAGAATCTATATTATTAACTATATGTATAATATGACTGTTTTAGTGTCATTTTGTGCTATTTTAGTTGGTGGTGTGCCCCAGGATTTTCTAAGTATAAAAAGTGTGCCACGGCTCAAAAAAGGTTGAAAATCACTGGTCTAGGGTAATAGAGATGTAATGAGGACATCCCTGGTGGCCTAAGATAATAAAGATTTAATGAGGACATCCCTGGTGGTCTAGGGTAATAAAGATTTAATGAGGACATCCCTGGTGGTCTAGGGTAATAGAGCTGTAATGAGGACATCCCTGGTGGTCTAGGGTAATAGAGATGTAATGAGGACTTCCCTGGTGGTCTAGGGTAATAAAGATTTAATGAGGACATCCCTGGTGATTTAAGAAAATAAAAATGTGAAAGAGACTATCCCTGTCAGTTTAAGATAGTAGAGGAGTTATTGATCTATTGCGGTCTGAGTACATCCATTCTAATGGTCAAGATTGATAAAGGAGTTAATCAGCAGATCTCTGGTGGTCTAGGATTAAAAAAAACTAATGAGTAAATTACTAGTAGGGATAGGGATAGTAAAGGAGTTTATGAACACATTCCAGGCAGTCTAGGGTGGCAAAGGAGTTTATCAGTACATCCCTGATAATCTAAAGTAATCTAAGGTAGTAAATGAATTAACAAATACACCCCTGGTTGCCCTGGGCAGTAAAGGAGTTAATAGCTACATCCCTTGGTGGTCTAGAGAAGTAAAAAGTTAATGAGTTCATCCTTGGTGATCTAGGATACTAGAGAAGATAATGACTAAATCCCTGGTGGTCTTCAGCAGTAAAGGAGTTTTTGAGTAAATCCCTGCTGGTCTAGGGTAATAAAAAATGTATTATTACATCTCTGGTGGTCTAGGGTAATAAAAAATGTATTATTACATCTCTGGTGGTCTAGGGTAATAAAAAATGTATTATTACATCCCTGGTGGTCTAGGGTAATAAAAAATGTATTATTACATCCCTGGTGGTCTAGGGTAATAAAAAATGTATTATTACATCCCTGGTGGTCTAGGGTAATAAAAAATGTATTATTACATCCCTGGTGGTCTAGGGTAGTAAAGGAATTAATGAGTACATTACTTGTGGTCTAACTTAGTAGCAAAGTTTATTAGTACATCACTGGTGCCTAGTGTAATAAAGGAATATGAGTACATCCCTGGTGGTAAAGGTTAGTAGAAAAGTTAATTAGTACATCCCTGGTGGTCTAGGGTGGCAAAGGAATTAATGAGTACATCCCTGATGGTTTTGCATAGAAAACTCTTGAGGTGTACTCCTTCATATACTAGATTTTCCTCCAGCAAGACTCCAGCAAACAAGAGGTTAACGGAGAAGGAGAGATCAGAGACACGAGCAGTAAGATTCCTGCAGTCTTTGTGTCCGATAATTCCAAGCGGCTCAGGGTTATTTCAAAGGCCAACAGCAAAACAAATCAATATGTCAGATTGAGCCAAGTCATTAATTAAAGCCCATGTAATTCCCAGCCCAGGAGTGAGGTTCGGGGGGACCCCCGCAGCCCCGGGGTGCGCGCCGCCTGCTCCTTATAATTATGGAACCTGATGGAATTTATAATGCACTTACTCTGCTGCTGTGGAGGATGATGATGATGATGATGATGATGATGGGCGTCCAGCAGATACTACGCGCCATGAATCCCAATCTGGCTAAAGAAAAATCAATTATTTGAATTGCAAAAAAACGATTGGATGATTGTTGTGGATCGGACCCCCGGGATCCGCCATGTCCACGTATTACAGGGGACCCCTGGAGTGAGAGCTGCTTATATATCCTGAAAATCAGCAGGGAGTTCCTGATTTGGAGGCAGTTCTTGTCCAGTTTAACGAGGGGCTACACTCCTTGTAGGTGCCGCTAAGTGAAACACATCCATATAGACACCACTAACCACCAGGGCCCTGATGTCACTAACCACAGGTTAATGACGTCATCCGCTATTATCAAGTAATAAAGGTTTCATCTACCACTAGGACCTGGACGGCACTAATCGAGGCTGCAGGCTATTATTATGTGATGGAGAGTTCACCCACCACTAACCACCAGGACCTGGATATCAATGATCTCAGGAAATCGAAGCTTCATGCTATTATCAAGATTAATCTAATCCCCACAGAATTTCATCCCTTCCACAAAATTACCTGCTTACATAATTTCAGTGATTTCTCGTTAGCCCAGGAGAAAGTGTTATCGAGGACAAGGCAGCTGATATCCCTCTGTCATTCTGATTTTAGTTATCAGAGCAGACTGGTCGCTTTATGATGGGGTCTGGTGCTTGAAATCATTGTCTTCTTCTGTTAATGGTTAGCTTAAAGGAATCACGTACAGTCGTCAATGGTTTATATCAAAAAGGCTTTACAGTTAAGGACATTGCTGCTTGTAAGATTGCCCCTAAATCAACCATTTATCGGATCATCAAGAATTTCAAAGAGAAAGATTCCATTGTAAAGAAGGCTTTGGGGAACTCAAGAAAGTCCAGCAAGTGGCAGGAACGTCTCTTAAAGATGATTCAACTACGGGATCGGTTCAGCACCAGTGCAGAGCTTGCTCAGGAACGGTAGCAGGCAGGTGTCAGTGCATCTGCACACACAGTGAGGCGAAGGATTTTGGAAACTGACCTGGGGGTCAAGAAAGGCAGCAAAGAAGACACTTCTCTCCAAGAAAAAAAATCAAAGACAGACTGATATTCTGCAGGAAGTACAGGGATTGGACTGCAAAAGACAGGGAAGGGGGGTATAAAGTTATTCTCTCTGATGAAGCCCCTTAAGACTGTTTGGCACATCTGGAAGAATGATTGTTTATAAACTTACACACCTTGGTTTTTCCTGTTTTACGTTATTTTTATTTTACTTTTTTTTTATTACATTTTTTTATGTAAAAAATGCATTACCCTACCCCTAAACCTTACCCTATAACCAAGCCCTAAGCCTAACCCTAACCCTAAACCAATCTCTAACCCTAAGGGCTTTGTGCACACAGTGAGTATTTGCAGCAGATTTTTCAGGAGCAAAAATCAGAGAGTTGGCAGGAAAAACGCTGAGTAAACTATGTTATTTTACATGTTTTTTACACCCGTTTTTGTTGCGTTTTTACTTTGCAATTTTTCTGCAATCATTTTAATGGGTTAAAAATGACCCAAAATCACTGAAAGAATTGGCGATTAAATAAAAAAAGATGGTTCAAATCCGCAAGTAAAAAATAAGCAGCAAGCGTATGACATTTCAGAAATCTCATTCACTTTGCTGGTACTGTAAAATGCTGAGTTTTTAATCAGAGGAAAAAGCTGCGGCTAAAATGCAGTGTCTGAACAAGCTGTAAGGAATCATCGTTGCTGTCTTTCAGCGTTTTTTCACGCATTCAAATGAATACATAAAAAACACAAGTAAAAAGGCAACAAAATCCTATTAAAATGATGTGAATATTGAACACTGTGTTTTTCCTGCGAAGAGACGCGTTTTATTCTAGAAAAATCTGCTGCAAACACCAACATGTGAACATAACCTAAAACTGAAAATATGTGCCCCCTTAGACTGTGGCCCTTGGGGCAACCTGCCCCCCCGGGGTCTGAATGGAGTCTGAATTTGTCACTGGTCTGTATGGAAGCCTATCATTAATTAAAAAATATATATATATAAAAAAGTATATAATTGATTACATATTAAATAAAATAATAAATATATAAAAACAAAAAATAATAAAAATATCTAATAAAATAAAAACCAGTCTCTGCGTACAGCACTTCCTCATGCGTTAAGTGACAATGTATTCATGTATTATATAGAGAACTAGTAAAAAAGTTTAGAAAGTGAGAAAAAAAAAATAGAAGAAAATTTAATTTCTTATTGTATCTGCCGTTTGGACAGAATTTGTTTTCGCGGCCTTGATCCAATATAAACAGCGTCAGCGGCAGATTGACAGATGGGAGCGTGCGAGGCCGGCACCGTCCTGGGAGATGGATTCTGCGTTCTCGTATCTGTCGGTGAGGGGCGGTATAATAAATCAGGCGCTGCAGCGGGACGCCCAGATCCTGTCCCAAAATTCAGCAATGAAACATCCGCAGGGAGCAAGGACGGCGGCGGATTGTGAGGCTTTGTGTATATCGATCTCACCTTGGGGATCTGCCATGATATTGTCTATAGGGGCTTTCTATAGATCCTGAATGGCACACACAATGTACCCACCCTGTATGGCGGCACACACAATGTACCCACCCTGTATGGCGGCACACACAATGTACCCACCCTGTATGGCGGCACACACAATGTACCCACCCTGTATGGCGGCACACACAATGTACCCACCCTGTATGGCGGCACACACAATGTACCCACCCTGTATGGCGGCACACTGCAATGTACTCACCCTGTATGGCGGCACACTGCAATGTACCCACCCTGTATGGCGGCACACACAATGTACCCACCCTGTATGGCGGCACACTGCAATGTACTCACCCTGTATGGCGGCACACACAATGTACCCACCCTGTATGGCGGCACACACAATGTACCCACCCTGTATGGCGGCACACTGCAATGTACTCACCCTGTATGGCGGCACACACAATGTACTCACCCTGTATGGCGGCACACACAATGTACTCACACTGTATGGCGGCACACTGCAATGTACTTGACTCGCCCCCTGGGCCGTGGGGCACTCGGATCCGGGCAATAGGGAAACGGTGGGGGTAGTAGTGGCAACCCAGTTCCGTGGCTCAGGGTGGTCAGGCCAGTGGTAGTCCGCTATGTGATGTTGATTATGTCAGACTACGCCACCCGTGGATTTGCGGTCATTAGGAACCGCCGCTGCAAGGCAGACCACTGGGGCTGATGATGTATGCAGCTGGGATGGTGTGACTCCCCACGGGAAGAGTGCGGCCCCAGGGCAGTGTAGTGGATGTTGGGAGTGATGGTAGTGAGAGTCCCAGTGCTGATAGTGCTGGAGGAGCAAGGAGCACGCAGACAACAGGTTGCAGTCCAGGGTCTTTACTAGAACAGGTAAATTGACCCACAAACAGTCCCGGCTAGGAGGGGACCTGGATGTCTGAGAGCAACGGGGAAATTGGCCCTGGTCAGGGTGAGGGTGTAGGCCTACCGTGCTTTCTGCGCTTCTTCTGGCTATCTCCTCGTTATAGGGTAACAGCCCACGTTTCCGAGCTTTCCGTGTACTCTCCCCTGTATGGCCTGCGACGTGGGTTCCTTTCTGCTCCCAGCCTTGTACGGCTTTACTGGTCCCTTCGGTTGTGGCAGGGCCTCCAGGCTTCTTAGGCCAAGGAATATACAGTCCCCTGCGAACTGGTTCTCTGCTGGGGGATGTGGAATCCTTCCAGCCTCAGACACCAAAGTCTGGTAAATTAAGTCCGTGATCTGCCAAGACAGGCTCTCTTCGCCTCTTGTCTCTGGCTTGTGGCTCTCCTCCTGCCACACTTCCTCTTAGGTGCAATACAACTGTCTGTCCCTGCTCTGCTCTGGGACAAGTCTCAGTCCTGAGACAGGCCGTCAAGTTCTCTAACCCTGCCCCCAGCACCAGCTTTTATAGGGGCAGCCAGCTCCCCCTACTGGCCTGAGACAGGAGGTACTACATGCTAATGTTCCCCTGACTAGAGAACCTCCCCCTTGCTCTCAGACACAGCTTTATTACATTTTGTGGCATCCAGGCCAGGGTGACACATACTCACCCTGTATGGCGGCACATAATGTACTCACCCTGTATGGTGGCACACCGCAATGTACCCACCCTGTATGGCGGCACACAATGTACTCACCCTGTATGGTGGCACACCGCAATGTACCCACCCTGTATGGCGGCACACACAATGTACCCACCCTGTATGGCGGCACACTGCAATGTACCCACCCTGTATGGCGGCACACTGCAATGTACCCACCCTGTATGGCGGCACACTGCAATGTACCCACCCTGTATGGCGGCACACCGCAATGTACTCACCCTGTATGGCGGCACACA
Source organism: Phyllobates terribilis (assembly GCF_046119375.1). Classification (NCBI taxonomy): domain Eukaryota; kingdom Metazoa; phylum Chordata; class Amphibia; order Anura; family Dendrobatidae; genus Phyllobates; species Phyllobates terribilis. The sequence continues at coordinate 671,043,638 of NW_027362763.1, read as the reverse complement.
CAATGCACCCACCCTGTATGGCGGCACACTGCAATGTACCCACCCTGTATGGCGGCACACCGCAATGTACCCACCCTGTATGGCGGCACACCGCAATGTACCCACCCTGTATGGCGACACACCGCAATGTACTCACCCTGTATGGCGGCACACACAATGTACCCACCCTGTATGGCGGCACACCGCAATGTACTCACCCTTTATAGCGGCACACTGCAGTGTACTCACCCTGTATGGCGGCACACACAATGTACCCACCCTGTATGGTGGCACACACAATGTACCCACCCTGTATGGCGGCACACACAATGTACCCACCCTGTATGGCGGCACACCGCAATGTACCCACCCTGTATGGCGGCACACACAATGTACCCACCCTGTATGGCGGCACACTGCAATGTACCCACCCTGTATGGCGGCACACTGCAATGTACCCACCCTATATGGCGGCACATCTCAATGTACCCACCCTGTATGGCGGCACACACAATGTACCCACCCTGTATGGCGGCACACTGCAATGTACTCACCCTGTACGGCGGCACACACAATGTACCCACCCTGTATGGCGGAACACCGCAATGTACCCACCCTGTATGGCGGCACACTGCAATGTACTCACCCTGTATGGCGGCACACACAATGTACCCACCCTGTATGGCGGAACACCGCAATGTACCCACCCTGTATGGCGGCACTCTGCAATGTACTCACCCTGTATGGCGGTACACCGCAATGTACCCACCCTGTATGGCGGCACACCGCAATGTACCCACCCTGTATGGCGGCACACCGCAATGTACCCACCCTGTATGGCGGCACACCACAATGTACTCACCCTGTATGGCGGCACACCGCAATGTACTCACCCTTTATAGCGGCACACTGCAATGTACTCACCCTGTATGGCGGCACACACAATGTACCCACCCTGTATGGCGGCACACACAATGTACCCACCCTGTATGGCAGCACACGCAATGTACCTACCCTTTATGGTGGCACACACAATGTACCCACCCTGTATGGCGGCACACACAATGTACCCACCCTGTATGGTGGCACACACAATGTACCCACCCTGTATGGCGGCACACACAATGTACCCACCCTGTATGGCGGCACACCGCAATGTACCCACCCTGTATGGCGGCACACACAATGTACCCACCCTGTATGGCGGCACACTGCAATGTACCCACCCTGTATGGCGGCACACTGCAATGTACCCACCCTATATGGCGGCACATCTCAATGTACCCACCCTGTATGGCGGCACACACAATGTACCCACCCTGTATGGCGGCACACTGCAATGTACTCACCCTGTACGGCGGCACACACAATGTACCCACCCTGTATGGCGGAACACCGCAATGTACCCACCCTGTATGGCGGCACACTGCAATGTACTCACCCTGTATGGCGGCACACACAATGTACCCACCCTGTATGGCGGAACACCGCAATGTACCCACCCTGTATGGCGGCACTCTGCAATGTACTCACCCTGTATGGCGGTACACCGCAATGTACCCACCCTGTATGGCGGCACACCGCAATGTACCCACCCTGTATGGCGGCACACCGCAATGTACCCACCCTGTATGGCGGCACACCACAATGTACTCACCCTGTATGGCGGCACACCGCAATGTACTCACCCTTTATAGCGGCACACTGCAATGTACTCACCCTGTATGGCGGCACACACAATGTACCCACCCTGTATGGCGGCACACCGCAATGTACTCACCCTTTATAGCGGCACACACAATGTACCCACCCTGTATGGCAGCACACGCAATGTACCTACCCTTTATGGTGGCACACCGCAATGCACCCACCCTGTATGGCGGCACACACAATGTACCCACCCTGTATGGCGGCACACCGCAATGTACTCACCCTGTATGGCGGCACACCGCAATGTACTCACCCTGTATGGCGGCACACCGCAATGTACCCACCCTGTATGGCGGCACACACAATGTACCCACCCTGTATGGCGGCACACTGCAATGTACCTACCCTGTATGGCGGTACACCGCAATGTAATCACCCTGTATGGCGGCACACACAATGTACCCACCCTGTATGGCGGTACACCGCAATGTACTCACCCTGTATGGCGGTAGACCGCAATGTACTCACCCTGTATGGCGGTACACCGCAATGTACTCACCCTGTATGGCGGTACACCGCAATGTACTCACCCTGTATAGCGGCACACCGCAATGTACCCACCCTGTATGGCGGCACACACAATGTACCCACCCTGTATGGCGGCACACTGCAATGTACCCACCCTGTATGGCGGCACACCGCAATGTACTCACCCTGTATGGCGGCACACCGCAATGTACTCACCCTTTATGGCGGTACACCGCAATGTACTCACCCTGTATAGCGGCACACCGCAATGTACCCACCCTGTATGGCGGCACACACAATGTACCCACCCTGTATGGCGGCACACTGCAATGTACCCACCCTGTATGGCGGTACACACAAAGTACCCACCCTGTATGGCGGTACACCGCAATGTACTCACCCTGTATGGCGGCACACACAAAGTACCCACCCTGTATGGCGGTACACCGCAATGTACTCACCCTGTATGGCGGCACACACAATGTACCCACCCTGTATGACGGCACACACAATGTACCCACCCTGTATAGTGGCACACACAATGTACCCACCCTGTATGGCGGCACACCGCAATGTACCCACCCTGTATAGTGGCACACACAATGTACCCACCCTGTATGGCGGCACACACAATGTACCCACCCTGTATGGCGGCACACACAATGTACCCACCCTGTATGGCGGCACACCGCAATGTACTCACCCTGTATGGCGGCACACCGCAATGTACTCACCCTGTATGGCGGCACACACAATGTACCCACCCTGTATGACGGCACACACAATGTACCCACCCTGTATAGTGGCACACTGCAGTGTACTCACCCTGTATAGTGGCACACACAATGTACCCACCCTGTATGGCGGCACACCGCAATGTACCCACCCTGTATGGCGGCACACACAATGTACCCACCCTGTATGGCGGCACACTGCAATGTACCCACCCTGTATGGCGGCACACCGCAATGTACTCACCCTGTATGGCGGCACACCGCAATGTACTCACCCTTTATGGCGGTACACCGCAATGTACTCACCCTGTATAGCGGCACACCGCAATGTACCCACCCTGTATGGCGGCACACTGCAATGTACCCACCCTGTATGGCGGTACACCGCAATGTACTCACCCTGTATGGCGGCACACACAAAGTACCCACCCTGTATGGCGGTACACCGCAATGTACTCACCCTGTATGGCGGCACACCGCAATGTACTCACCCTGTATGGCGGCACACACAATGTACCCACCCTGTATGACGGCACACACAATGTACCCACCCTGTATAGTGGCACACACAATGTACCCACCCTGTATGGCGGCACACTGCAATGTACCCACCCTGTATGGCGGCACACACAATGTACCCACCCTGTATGGCGGCACACCGCAATGTACTCACCCTGTATGGCGGCACACACAATGTACCCACCCTGTATGACGGCACACCGCAATGTACTCACCCTGTATGGCGGCACACACAATGTACCCACCCTGTATGGCGGCACACACAATGTACCCACCCTGTATGGCGGCACACACAATGTACCCACCCTGTATAGTGGCACACACAATGTACCCACCCTGTATGGCAGCACACCGCAATGTACTCACCCTGTATGGCGGCACACACAATGTACCCACCCTGTATGGCGGCACACACAATGTACCCACCCTGTATGGCGTCACGGGCAGTCATCATCTCAGCACTGATCCGCACACGAGGCCCTGTACATATACGGATGGCTTTACGGATGTGAAACTGTGTAAGCGGCAGGACTGTGGGTTTCTAGGACATCCCTGAAGCTGAGCAACTAAAAATCACCTGGTGAAATAGAGCAGAGCATGGCGGTATTATTTATGAGCTGAACTGCAGTATTATGTGAGCTCTCTAAGGCTCTAAGGGGTTATCTGGTTGCTACAAATTACATGAGCACTGTGGAGTTATCATCTCGTCACTATATGGTGGCGTTATGTTCCCAGTATATGGCAGTATTACATTTAGCTGCAAATGTATTCTGCAGCCGGACAATGACCCCCAACATCCAGCCCATATTATTAAGAATGAGGAATCCTGGAGGTGATGATCCGACCACGGAGCCCTGATCTCACATCATCCCATCTGTCCGGGATCACATGAAGACACAGAAGGATCCGCACAAGCCTCATACACAGAAGATCTGGGGTCAGGTCTCCAAGATGTTTAGCACAACCTCCTGCCGAGATCCTCCACAACCTGTATACAAGTGACGAGAAGAAGTGATGGAGGGGACGGGCGGTCACCAGATACTGATGATGGAGGGGACGGGCAGTCACCAGATACTGATGATGGAGGGAATGGGCGGTCACCAGATACTGATGATGGAGGCGACGGGCAGTCACCAGATACTAATGATGGAGGTAACGGGCGGTCACCAGATACTGATGATGGAGGTAACGGGCGGTTAGCAGATACTGACAATGGAGGCGACGGCCGGTCACCAGATACTGATGATAGAGGTGATGGACTTTCACCAGATACTGATGATGGAGGCGACGGGCGGTCACCAGATACTGACGAAGGAGGGGACGGGCAGTCACCAGATACTGATGATGGAGGCGACGGGTGGTCACCAGATACTGATGATGGAGGCGACGGGCTGTCACCAGATACTGATGATGAAGGTGATGGGCGGACACCAGATACTGATGATGAAGGTGATGGGCGGACACCAGATACTGATGATGAAGGTGATGGGCGGACACCAGATACTGATGATGGAGGTGATGGGCAGACACCAGATACTGATGGGATTTAATTGATAAAAATAAACTCTTAACACTGATATTTTTAAAAGCTTCTTACTTAGCAGCATTTAAAACTTTGTACAGTACTGTATATATATATATATATATATATATATATATATATACACACACACACACACACACGCGCGTGCATATATATATTATACATTCAGCTTGCGCCCTCCAGTGGCGACATTGATATCTGCGTTCCTATCTGCAGGGTTTACATCTTTTCCTCATCCCCTTCCTTGCCCGGCCGGGGTTACACACAGGGTGATAGCAGGCCGGCAGCTGGCACAGTAAACGCTGGGAGTTGTAGTTTCACAAGAACTGGAGACACAAATACAATTCCTCTTTTCTTCATGTCCTTTATTATTCCTGGATCGTGCGCACAGAACATCACATTATATTACAGGGTCCATTAGAAACACATTATCAGGCTGCGGCATTAATTACGGCACTTTTTACTTATTTACAGACGCCCGGGGTGTAAACTCTCATCATTATTCCCTGTTCTGGGGGCTGAATGCAGAGAGGATCTGTGGAGTTGTGGTACAATTACAGTCCAGGTGCACCCACAAAATGGGAACCTTGGAGGGGGGTCCTGAGGGGTGGGGGGTGTACAGACAACTCCCTTAATATACGGGGTTGGGCGGTGATCTGTTTTGCAGATTTATTGCGCTCACTACTCATCTGGTTACCTCTTGCGCTTCGCTAATTGTCGGCTCCCCTGCTTGTTCAGTGTCTGCACGGTCTACACCCTGCTGTACTGCATCCATGGAGATGTAGAGCTTACACCACACATTGTATCATAGCCCAATGCTGAAAAACTACACAACGCAGCACAGCAGCCCACGAGAGGGCAATTTGATTTTACAGCTAATGGATTCCAAGTGGTATCTAGCAGAATTATGAACGCAGCTCTGGATGTGGCTGAAGCGTGATAGGTGGCTACACGGTGCCCTATGGGGGTGTAATTCTACAGGTGAATAAAGACCTTTTCAGTTATCAGTCCAAGTTCTTATCATGGGATTTGACATTTCCGGGGTGAATATTATGTACAAATATTTTGGGGTCACCTATATTGTGCCCTTGTTCTTGACGATGTCCCTCGCCCCTCAGAAGGAGGAGCCGCTCTCACTCATCCGCTTCTTCTTATTAGATCTCCTCCTGTTCTTTAGACAGACCGCGATCCCGACCACGGCACAACCCAGAGCCACGCCGCCGATGGAGGCCACAATCACCGACCACATCGGCACCTGGTCACCGTCGTCACTGTCACCATCTGCTTCAGGTGGGAGATCAACATCTGGGAGACCACTGTTCTTCAGGGTGTAGAGGTACGGGTGGTCCTGAGACAGAAGAGGAGACATTACATGTGGGCGATACTCCAAAATGTCACAGGGTATAAGGTCCTCTACGGTGAGAGCAAGAAGGAAACCTCAGATATAGGGGGAGGGGAGATAGAATGAGGAGGCGCAACTATGGACACCGATAATCAGTGCAGGGTCAGTAATGTCAGCGATCAGTGATCTTGAACTTGGAGAACAAAACTGTTACAATAGTTTACCAGGATACATGAGTCAAGGCTTAGATCCAAGATCAGCAAAGCTTGGTTAGTATCCCATACTGTTGTACTTACGTTGGTCGGACACTTTACTTTGGAGCGGCTGCGGGTGAAGTTGTTGTAGGTCAGTTTTTGACCTACTGGTTCAATCTGAGGACAAAACAGAGGAAGAAACGTCTCATCACTCGTCCAGTCAGATATTTGTATTGGAATACAAGAAAGTTGGTGAATTTCAGATATTATTATTCGGCTTGGACACATGAGACATGTAGAGCGCCCCCCGCAGGTGTTACCATATTGTTCCACAGGGCGATGGCCATCTCAGCCTGTCCTCTCTCTGAGAAATGGAAGCAATCTGCTGCGAAGTAGGAATGGTCTGGAGCCCCGTCCTGCGGTAAAGAGACGACATCTTAAGATGGGGAAAACTACTCCTCCAGGACTAATCCAGAAATCTATACGACTCCCCCAGGACTAATCAAGAAATCTACACGACTCCTCCAGGACTAATCCAGAAATCTACACTCATCCTCCAGGACTAATCAAGAAATCTACACGACTCCTCCACGACTAATGAAGAAATCTACACTACTCCTCCAGGACTAATCAAGAAATCTACATGACTTCCCCAGGACTAATACAGAAATCTACACTACTCCTCCAGGACTAATCAAGAAATCTACATGACTCCTCCAGAACTAATCCAGAAATCTATACTACTCCTCCAGGACTAATCCAGAAATCTACAGGACTCCTCCAGGACTAATCCAGAAATCTATACTACTCCTCCAGGACTAATACAGAAATCTACAGGAATCCTCCAGGACTAACCCAGAAATCTACAATATTCCTCCAGGACTAATCCAGAAATCTACACCATTCCTCCAGGACTAATCCAGAAATCTACACTCCTCCTCCAGGACTAATCCAGAAATCTACACTCCTCCTCCAGGACAAATCCAGAAATCTACACTCCTCCTCCAGGACTGATCCAGAAATCTACATTACTCCTCCAGTACTAATCCAGAAATCTACATTCCTCCTCCAGGACTAATCCAGAAATCTACACTCCTCGTCCAGGACTAATCCAGAAATCTACACGACTCCTCCAGGACTAATCAAGAAATCTACAGGACTCCTCCAGGACTAATCCAGAAATCTATACTACTCCTCCAGGACTAATCCAGAAATCTACAGGACTCCTCCAGGACTAATCCAGATATCTACAGGACTCCTCCAGGACTAATCCAGAAATCTATCCTACTCCTCCAGGACTAATCCAGAAATCTACACTATTCCTCCAGGACTAATCCAGAAATCTACACGACTCCACCAGGACTAATCCAGGAATCTACACGACTCCTCCAGGACTAATCCAGAAATCTACATGACTCCTCAAGGACTAATCAAGAAATCTACACGACTCCTCCAGGACTAATCCAGAAATCTACATGACTCCTCCAGGACTAATCCAGAAATCTACACGACTCCTCCAGGACTAATCCAGAAATCTATACTACTCCTCCAGGACTAATCAAGAAATCTACACTATTCCTCCAGGACTAATCCAGAAATCTACACGACTCCTCCAGGACTAATCCAGGAATCTACACGACTCCTCCAGGACTAATCCAGAAATCTACACGACTCCTCCAGGACTAATCCAGAAATCTACACTACTCCTCCAGGACTAATCAAGAAATCTACACTACTCCTCCAGGACTAATCCAGAAATCAACACGACTCCTCCAGGACTAATCCAGGAATCTACACGACTCCTCCAGGACTAATCCAGAAATCTACACGACTCCTCCAGGACTAATCAAGAAATCTACACTACTCCTCCAGGACTAATCAAGAAATCTACACGACTCCTCCAGGACTAATCCAGAAATCTACAGGACTCCTCCAGGACTAATCCAGAAATCTACAGGACTCCTCCAGGACTAATCCAGAAATCTATCCTACTCCTCCAGGACTAATCCAGAAATCTACACTATTCCTCCAGGACTAATCCAGAAATCTACACGACTCCACCCGGACTAATCCAGGAATCTACACGACTCCTCCAGGACTAATCCAGAAATCTACATGACTCCTCAAGGACTAATCAAGAAATCTACACTACTCCTCCAGGACTAATCAAGAAATCTACACGACTCCTCCAGAACTAATCCAGAAATCTATACTACTCCTCCAGGACTAATCCAGAAATCTACAGGACTCCTCCAGGACTAATCCAGAAATCTATACTACTCCTCCAGGACTAATACAGAAATCTACAGGACTCCTCCAGGACTAACCCAGAAATCTACAATATTCCTCCAGGACTAATCCAGAAATCTACACCATTCCTCCAGGACTAATCCAGAAATCTACACTCCTCCTCCAGGACTAATCCAGAAATCTACACTCCTCCTCCAGGACTAATCCAGAAATCTACACTCCTCCTCCAGGACTGATCCAGAAATCTACACTACTCCTCCAGTACTAATCCAGAAATCTACACTCCTCCTCCAGGACTAATCCAGAAATCTACACTCCTCATCCAGGACTAATCCAGAAATCTACACGACTCCTCCAGGACTAATCAAGAAATCTACAGGACTCCTCCAGGACTAATCCAGAAATCTATACTACTCCTCCAGGACTAATCCAGAAATCTACACGACTCCTCCAGGACTAATCCAGAAATCTACACTATTCCTCCAGGACTAACCCAGGAATCTACACGACTCCTCCAGGACTAATCCAGGAATCTACACTATTCCTCCAGGACTAATCCAGAAATCTACACTATTCCTCCAGGACAAATCCAGAAATCTACACTATTCCTCCAGGACTAATCCAGAAATCTACACTATTCCTCCAGGACTAATCCAGAAATCTACACTATTCCTCCAGGACTAATCCAGAAATCTACACTATTCCTCCAGGACTAATCCAGAAATCTACACTCCTCCTCCAGGACTAATCCAGAAATCTACATTCCTCCTCCAGGACTAATCCCGAAATCTACACTACTCCTCCAGTACTAATCCAGAAATCTACACTCCTCCTCCAGGACTAATCCAGAAATATATACTACTCCTCCAGGACTAATCCAGAAATCTACAGGACTCCTCCAGGACTAATCCAGGAATCTACACTATTCCTTCAGGACTAATCCAGAAATCTACACTCCTCCTCCAGGACTAATCCAGAAATCTATACTACTCCTCCAGGACTAATCCAGAAATCTACACTATTCCTCCAGGACTAATCCAGAAGTCTACACTATTCCTCCAGGACTAATCCAGAAATATACAGGACTCCTCCAGGACTAATCCAGAAATCTATACTACTCCTCAAGGACTAATCCAGAAATCTACAGGACCCCTCCAGGACTAACCCAGAAATCTACAATATTCCTCCAGGACTAATCCAGAAATCTACACCATTCCTCCAGGACTAATCCAGAAATCTACACTCCTCCTCCAGGACTAATCCAGAAATCTATACTACTCCTCCAGGGCTAATCCAGGAATCTACACTACTCCTCCAGGACTAATCCAGGAATCTACACGACTCCTCCAGGACTAATCCAGAAATCTACACTCCTCCTCCAGGACTAATCCAGAAATCTATACTACTCCTCCAGGACTAATCCAGTAATCTATACTACTCCTCCAGGACTAATCCAGGAATCTACACTACTCCTCCAGGACTAATCCAGGAATCTACACTCCTCCTCCAGGACTAATCCAGAAATCTATACTACTCCTCCAGGACTAATCCAGTAATCTATACTACTCCTCCAGGACTAATCCAGGAATCTATACTACTCCTCCAGGACTAATCCAGGAATCTATAGTACTCCTCCAGGACTAATCCAGAAATCTACAGTACTCCTCCAGGACTAATCCAGAAATCTACACTACTCCTCCAGGACGAATCCAGGAATCTACACGACTGCTCCAGGACTAATCCAGGAATCTACACTACTCCTCCAGGACTAATCCAGGAATCTACACTACTCCTCCAGGACTAATCCAGGAATCTACACTCCTCCTCCAGGACTAATCCAGAAATCTATACTACTCCTCCAGGACTAATCCAGGAATCTACACGACTCCACCAGGACTAATCCAGGAATCTACACGACTCCTTCAGGACTAATCCAGGAATCTACACTCCTCCTCCAGGACTAATCCAGAAATCTACACTACTCCTCCAGGACTAATCCAGGAATCTACACTCCTCCTCCAGGACTAATCCAGAAATCTATACTACTCCTCCAGGACTAATCCAGGAATCTACACGACTCCTCCAGGACTAATCCAGAAATCCACACTACTCCTCCAGGACTAATCCAGAAATCTACACTACTCCTCCAGGACTAATCCAGAAATCTACACTACTCCTCCAGGACTAATCCAGAAATCTATACTACTCCTCCAGGACTAATCCAGAAATCTACACTACTCCTCCAGGGCTAATCCAGAAATCTACACTATTCCTCCAGGACTAATCCAGAAATCGACACGACTCCTCCAGGACTAATCCAGAAATCTACACTACTCCTTCAGGACTAATCCAGGAATCTACACTACTCCCGCAGGACTAATCCAGAAATCGACATGACTCCTCCAGGACTAATCCAGGAATTTACACGACTCCTCCAGGACTAATCCAGAAATCTACACTATTCCTCCAGGACTAATCCAGAATTCTACACTCCTCCTCCAGTACTAATCCAGAAATCTATACTACTCCTCCAGGACTAATCCAGGAATCTACACTACTCCTCCAGGACTAATACAGAAATCTACACTCCTCCTCCAGGACTAATCCAGAAATCTATACTACTCCTCCAGGACTAATCCAGGAATCTACACGACTCCACCAGGACTAATCCAGGAATCTACACGACTCCTTCAGGACTAATCCAGGAATCTACACTCCTCCTCCAGGACTAATCCAGAAATCTACACTACTCCTCCAGGACTAATCCAGGAATCTACACTCCTCCTCCAGGACTAATCCAGAAATCTATACTACTCCTCCAGGACTAATCCAGGAATCTACACTCCTCCTCCAGGACTAATCCAGAAATCTATACTACTCCTCCAGGACTAATCCAGGAATCTACACGACTCCACCAGGACTAATCCAGGAATCTACACGACTCCTTCAGGACTAATCCAGGAATCTACACTCCTCCTCCAGGACTAATCCAGAAATCTACACTACTCCTCCAGGACTAATCCAGGAATCTACACTCCTCCTCCAGGACTAATCCAGAAATCTATACTACTCCTCCAGGACTAATCCAGGAATCTACACGACTCCTCCAGGACTAATCCAGAAATCCACACTACTCCTCCAGGACTAATCCAGAAATCTACACTACTCCTCCAGGACTAATCCAGAAATCTACACTACTCCTCCAGGACTAATCCAGAAATCTATACTACTCATCCAGGACTAATCCAGAAATCTACACTACTCCTCCAGGGCTAATCCAGAAATCTACACTATTCCTCCAGGACTAATCCAGAAATCGACACGACTCCTCCAGGACTAATCCAGAAATCTACACTACTCCTTCAGGACTAATCCAGGAATCTACACTACTCCCGCAGGACTAATCCAGAAATCGACATGACTCCTCCAGGACTAATCCAGGAATTTACACGACTCCTCCAGGACTAATCCAGAAATCTACACTATTCCTCCAGGACTAATCCAGAATTCTACACTCCTCCTCCAGTACTAATCCAGAAATCTATACTACTCCTCCAGGACTAATCCAGGAATCTACACTACTCCTCCAGGACTAATACAGAAATCTACACTCCTCCTCCAGGACTAATCCAGAAATCTATACTACTCCTCCAGGACTAATACAGAAATTTACAGGACTCCTCCAGGACTAATCCAGAAATCTACACTATTCCTCCAGGACTAATTCAGAAGTCTACACTATTCCTCCAGGACTAATCCAGAAATCTACACGACTCCTCCAGGACTAATCCAGAAATCTATACTACTGCTCAAGGACTAATCCAGAAATCTACAGGACCCCTCCAGGACTAACCCAGAAATCTACAATATTCCTCCAGGACTAATCCAGAAATCTACACCATTCCTCCAGGACTAATCCAGAAATCTACACTCCTCCTGCAGGACTAATCCAGAAATCTATACTACTCCTCCACGGCTAATCCAGGAATCTACACGACTCCTCCAGGACTAATCCAGAAATCTACACTCCTCCTCCAGGACTAATCCAGAAATCTATACTACTCCTCCAGGACTAATCCAGTAATCTATGCTACTCCTCCAGGACTAATCCAGGAATCTACACTACTCCTCCAGGACTAATCCAGGAATCTACACGACTCCTCCAGGACTAATCCTGAAATCTACACTACTCCTCCAGGACTAATCCAGTAATCTATACTACTCCTCCAGGACTAATCCAGGAATCTATACTACTCCTCCAGGACTAATCCAGGAATCTATAGTACTCCTCCAGGACTAATCCAGGAATCTATAGTACTCCTCCAGGACTAATCCAGAAATCTACACGACTCCTCCAGGACTAATCCAGAAATCTATACTACTGCTCAAGGACTAATCCAGAAATCTACAGGACCCCTCCAGGACTAACCCAGAAATCTACAATATTCCTCCAGGACTAATCCAGAAATCTACACCATTCCTCCAGGACTAATCCAGAAATCTACACTTCTCCTCCAGGACTAATCCAGAAATCTATACTACTCCTCCAGGGCTAATCCAGGAATCTACACGACTCCTCCAGGACTAATCCAGAAATCTACACTCCTCCTCCAGGACTAATCCAGAAATCTATACTACTCCTCCAGGACTAATCCAGGAATCTATGCTACTCCTCCAGGACTAATCCAGGAATCTACACTACTCCTCCAGGACTAATCCAGGAATCTACACGACTCCTCCAGGACTAATCCTGAAATCTACACTCCTCCTTCAGGACTAATCCAGAAATCTATACTACTCCTCCAGGACTAATCCAGTAATCTATACTACTCCTCCAGGACTAATCCAGGAATCTATACTACTCCTCCAGGACTAATCCAGGAATCTATAGTACTCCTCCAGGACTAATCCAGAAATCTACACTACTCCTCCAGGACTAATCCAGAAATCTACACTACTCCTCCAGGACGAATCCAGGAATCTACACGACTGCTCCAGGACTAATCCAGAAATCTACACTACTCCTCCAGGACGAATCCAGGAATCTACACGACTGCTCCAGGACTAATCCAGGAATCTACACTACTCCTCCAGGACTAATCCAGGAATCTACACTCCTCCTCCAGGACTAATCCAGAAATCTATACTACTCCTCCAGGACTAATCCAGGAATCTACACGACTTCTCCAGGACTAATCCAGAAATCCACACTACTCCTCCAGGACTAATCCAGAAATCTACACTACTCCTCCAGGACTAATCCAGAAATCTACACTACTCCTCCAGGACTAATCCAGAAATCTATACTACTCCTCCAGGACTAATCCAGAAATCTACACTACTCCTCCAGGGCTAATCCAGAAATCTACACTATTCCTCCAGGACTAATCCAGAAATCTACACTACTCCCCCAGGACTAATCCAGAAATCGACACGACTCCTCCAGGACTAATCCAGGAATCTACACTACTCCCGCAGGACTAATCCAGAAATCGACATGACTCCTCCAGGACTAATCCAGGAATCTACACGACTCCTCCAGGACTAATCCAGAAATCTACACTATTCCTCCAGGACTAATCCAGAATTCTACACTCCTCCTCCAGGACTAATCCAGAAATCTATACTACTCCTCCAGGACTAATCCAGGAATCTACACTACTCCTCCAGGACTAATCCAGAAATCTACACTCCTCCTCCAGGACTAATCCAGAAATCTATACTACTCCTCCAGGACTAATACAGAAATTTACAGGACTCCTCCAGGAGTAATCCAGAAATCTGCACTATTCCTCCAGGACTAATTCAGAAGTCTACACTATTCCTCCAGGACTAATCCAGAAATCTACACGACTACTCCAGGACTAATCCAGAAATCTATACTACTGCTCAAGGACTAATCCAGAAATCTACAGGACCCCTCCAGGACTAACCCAGAAATCTACAATATTCCTCCAGGACTAATCCAGAAATCTACACCATTCCTCCAGGACTAATCCAGAAATCTACACTCCTCCTCCAGGACTAATCCAGAAATCTATACTACTCCTCCAGGGCTAATCCAGGAATCTACACGACTCCTCCAGGACTAATCCAGAAATCTACACTCCTCCTCCAGGACTAATCCAGGAATCTACACGACTCCTCCAGGACTAATCCTGAAATCTACACTCCTCCTCCAGGACTAATCCAGAAATCTATACTACTCCTCCAGGACTAATCCAGTAATCTATACTACTCCTCCAGGACTAATCCAGGAATCTATACTACTCCTCCAGGACTAATCCAGGAATCTATACTACTCCTCCAGGACTAATCCAGAAATCTACACTACTCCTTCAGGACTAATCCAGAAATCTACACTACTCCTCCAGGACGAATCCAGGAATCTACACGACTGCTCCAGGACTAATCCAGAAATCTACACTACTCCTCCAGGACGAATCCAGGAATCTACACGACTCCTCCAGGACTAATCCAGAAATCGACACGACTCCTCCAGGACTAATCCAGAAATCTACACTCCTCCTCCAGGACTAATCCAGGAATCTACACGACTCCTCCAGGACTAATCCAGAAATCTACACTACTCCTCCAGGACTAATCCAGAAATCTACACTCCTCCTCCAGGACTAATCCAGAAATCTACACTACTCCCGCAGGACTAATCCAGAAATCGACACGACTCCTCCACGACTAATCCAGGAATCTACACGACTCCTCCAGGACTAATCCAGAAATCTACACTACTCCTCCAGGACTAATCCAGAAATCTATACTACTCCTCCAGGGCTAATCCAGGAATCTACACGACTCCTCCAGGACTAATCCAGAAATCTACACTCCTCCTCCAGGACTAATCCAGAAATCTATACTACTCCTCCAGGACTAATCCAGTAATCTATGCTACTCCTCCAGGACTAATCCAGGAATCTACACTACTCCTCCAGGACTAATCCAGGAATCTACACGACTCCTCCAGGACTAATCCTGAAATCTACACTCCTCCTCCAGGACTAATCCAGAAATCTATACTACTCCTCCAGGACTAATCCAGTAATCTATACTACTCCTCCAGGACTAATCCAGGAATCTATACTACTCCTCCAGGACTAATCCAGGAATCTATAGTACTCCTCCAGGACTAATCCAGAAATCTACACTACTCCTCCAGGACTAATCCAGAAATCTACACTACTCCTCCAGGACGAATCCAGGAATCTACACGACTGCTCCAGGACTAATCCAGAAATCTACACTACTCCTCCAGGACGAATCCAGGAATCTACACGACTGCTCCAGGACTAATCCAGGAATCTACGATACTCCTCCAGGACTAATCCAGGAATCTACACTCCTCCTCCAGGACTAATCCAGAAATCCATACTACTCCTCCAGGACTAATCCAGGAATCTACACGACTCCTCCAGGACTAATCCAGAAATCCACACTACTCCTCCAGGACTAATCCAGAAATCTACACTACTCCTCCAGGACTAATCCAGAAATCTACACTACTCCTCCAGGACTAATCCAGAAATCTACACTACTCCTCCAGGACTAATCCAGAAATCTATACTACTCCTCCAGGACTAATCCAGAAATCTACACTACTCCTCCAGGGCTAATCCAGAAATCTACACTATTCCTCCAGGACTAATCCAGAAATCTACACGACTCCCCCAGGACTAATCCAGAAATCGACACGACTCCTCCAGGACTAATCCAGAAATCTACACTACTCCTCCAGGACTAATCCAGGAATCTACACTACTCCCGCAGGACTAATCTAGAAATCGACATGACTCCTCCAGGACTAATCCAGGAATCTACACGACTCCTCCAGGACTAATCCAGAAATCTACACGACTCCTCCAGGACTAATCCAGAAATCTACACGACTCCTCCAGGACTAATCCAGAAATCTATACTACTCCTCCAGGACTAATCCATAAATCTATACTACTCCTCCAGGACTAATCCAGGAATCTACACGACACCTCCAGGACTAATCCAGAAATCGACACGACTCCTCCAGGACTAATCCAGAAATCTACACTCCTCCTCCAGGACTAATCCAGGAATCTACACGACTCCTCCAGGACTAATCCAGAAATCTACACTACTCCTCCAGGACTAATCCAGAAATCTACACTCCTCCTCCAGGACTATTCCAGAAATCTACACTACTCCCGCAGGACTAATCCAGAAATCGACACGACTCCTCCACGACTAATCCAGGAATCTACACGACTCCTCCAGGACTAATCCAGAAATCTACACGACTCCTCCAGAACTAATCCAGAAATCGACACGACTCCTCCACGACTAATCCAGGAATCTACACGACTCCTCCAGGACTAATCCAGAAATCTACACTACTCCTCCAGGAATAATCCAGAAATCTATACTACTCCTCCAGGACTAATCCAGAAATCTACACGACTCCTCCAGGACTAATCCAGAAATCTATACTACTCCTCCAGGACTAATCCAGAAATCTACACTACTCCTCCAGGGCTAATCCAGAAATCTACACTATTCCTCCAGGACTAATCCAGAAATCTACACTACTCCCCCAGGACTAATCCAGAAATCGACACGACTCCTCCAGGACTAATCCAGAAATCTACACTACTCCTCCAGGACTAATCCAGGAATCTACACTACTCCCGCAGGACTAATCTAGAAATCGACATGACTCCTCCAGGACTAATCCAGGAATCTACACGACTCCTCCAGGACTAATCCAGAAATCTACATGACTCCTCCAGGACTAATCCAGAAATCTACACGACTCCTCCAGGACTAATCCAGAAATCTATACTACTCCTCCAGGACTAATCCAGAAATCTACACGACTCCTCCAGGACTAATCCAGAAATCTATACTACTCCTCCAGGACTAATCCAGAAATCTATACTACTCCTCCAGGACTAATTCAGACATCTACACTACTCCTCCAGGACTAATCCAGAAATCTACACGACTCCTCCAGGACTAATCCAGAAATCTATACTACTCCTCCAGGACTAATCCAGAAATCTACACGACTCCTCCAGGACTAATCCAGGAATCTAAACGACTCCTCCAGGACTAATCCAGGAATCTACACTACTCCTCCAGGACTAATCCAGGAATCTACACTCCTCCTCCAGGACTAATCCAGAAATCTACACTCCTCCTCCAGGACTAATCCAGAAATGTATACTACTCCTCCAGGACTAATCCAGAAATCTACACGACTCCTCCAGGACTAATCCAGAAATCTATACTACTCCTCCAGGACTAATCCAGAAATCTAAACTACTCCTCCAGGACTAATCCAGAAATCTACACTACTCCTCCAGGACTAATCCAGAAATCTACACTACTCCTCCAGGACTAATCCAGAAATCTACACTACTCCTCCAGGACTAATCCAGAAATCTACACTACTCCTCCAGGACTAATCCAGAAATGTATACTACTCCTCCAGGACTAATCCAGAAATCTACACTACTCCTCCAGGGCTAATCCAGAAATCTACACTATTCCTCCAGGACTATTCCAGAAATCTACACTACTCCCCCAGGACTAATCCAGAAATCGACACGACTCCTCCTGGACTAATCCAGAAATCTACACTACTCCTCCAGGACTAATCCAGGAATCGACACGACTCCTCCAGGACTAATCCAGAAATCTACACGGCTCCTCCAGGACTAATCCAGAAATCTACACTACTCTTCCAGGACTAATCCAAAAATCTACACTATTCCTCCAGGACTATTCCAGAAATCTACACTATTCCTCCAGGACTATTACAGAAATCTACACTACTCCCCCAGGACTAATTCAGAAATCGACACGACTCCTCCAGGACTAATCCAGAAATCTACACTACTCCTCCAGGACTAATCCAGGAATCTACACTATTCCCGCAGGACTAATCCAGAAATCGACACGACTCCTCCAGGAATAATCCAGGAATCTACACGACTCCTCCAGGACTAATCCAGAAATCTACACTACTCCCGCAGGACTAATCCAGAAATCTACACTACTCCTCCAGGACTAATCCAGAAATCTATACTACTCCTCCAGGACTAATCCAGGAATCTACACGACTCCTCCAGGACTAATCCAGAAATCGACACGACTCCTCCAGGACTAATCCAGAAATCTACACTACTCCCGCAGGACTAATCCAGAAATCTATACTACTCCTCCAGGACTAATCCAGAAATCTACACGACTTCTCCAGGACTAATCCAGGAATCTACACGACTCCTCCAGGACTAATCCAGGAATCTACACTACTCCCGCAGGACTAATCCAGAAATCGACACGACTCCTCCAGGACTAATCCAGGAATCTACACTACTCCTCCAGGACTAATCCAGGAATCGACACGACTCCTCCAGGACTAATCCAGAAATCTACACGGCTCCTCCAGGACTAATCCAGAAATCTACACTACTCTTCCAGGACTAATCCAAAAATCTACACTATTCCTCCAGGACTATTCCAGAAATCTACACTATTCCTCCAGGACTATTACAGAAATCTACACTACTCCCCCAGGACTAATTCAGAAATCGACACGACTCCTCCAGGACTAATCCAGAAATCTACACTACTCCTCCAGGACTAATCCAGGAATCTACACTATTCCCGCAGGACTAATCCAGAAATCGACACGACTCCTCCAGGACTAATCCAGGAATCTACACGACTCCTCCAGGACTAATCCAGAAATCTACACTACTCCCGCAGGACTAATCCAGAAATCTACACTACTCCTCCAGGACTAATCCAGAAATCTATACTACTCCTCCAGGACTAATCCAGGAATCTACACGACTCCTCCAGGACTAATCCAGAAATCGACACGACTCCTCCAGGACTAATCCAGAAATCTACACTACTCCCGCAGGACTAATCCAGAAATCTATACTACTCCTCCAGGACTAATCCAGAAATCTACACGACTTCTCCAGGACTAATCCAGGAATCTACACGACTCCTCCAGGACTAATCCAGGAATCTACACTACTCCTGCAGGACTAATCCAGAAATCGACACGACTCCTCCAGGACTAATCCAGGAATCTACACGACTCCTCCAGGACTAATCCAGAAATCTACACTACTCCCGCAGGACTAATCCAGAAATTTACACTACTCCTCCAGGACTAATCCAGAAATCTATACTACTCCTCCAGGACTAATCCAGGAATCTACACGACTCCTCCAGGACTAATCCAGAAATCGACACGACTCCTCCAGGACTAATCCAGAAATCTACACTATTCCTCCAGGACTAATCCAGAAATCTACACTACTCCCCCAGGACTATTCCAGAAATCTACACTACTCCCCCAGGACTAATCCAGAAATCGACACGACTCCTCCAGGACTAGTCCAGAAATCTACACTACTCCTCCAGGACTAATCCAGGAATCTACACTACTCCCGCAGGACTAATCCAGAAATCGACACGACTCCTCCAGGACTAATCCAGGAATCTACACGACTCCTCCAGGACTAATCCAGAAATCTACACTACTCCTCCAGGACTAATCCAGAAATCTATACTACTCCTCCAGGACTAATCCAGGAATCTACACTACTCCTCCAGGACTAATCCAGGAATCTACACGACTCCTCCAGGACTAATCCTGAAATCTACACTCCTCCTCCAGGACTAATCCAGAAATCTATACTACTCCTCCAGGACTAATCCAGTAATCTATACTACTCCTCCAGGACTAATCCAGGAATCTATACTACTCCTCCAGGACTAATCCAGGAATCTATAGTACTCCTCCAGGACTAATCCAGAAATCTACACTACTCCTCCAGGACTAATCCAGAAATCTACACTACTCCTCCAGGACGAATCCAGGAATCTACACGACTGCTCCAGGACTAATCCAGAAATCTACACTACTCCTCCAGGACGAATCCAGGAATCTACACGACTGCTCCAGGACTAATCCAGGAATCTACGCTACTCCTCCAGGACTAATCCAGGAATCTACACTCCTCCTCCAGGACTAATCCAGAAATCTATACTACTCCTCCAGGACTAATCCAGGAATCTACACGACTCCTCCAGGACTAATCCAGAAATCCACACTACTCCTCCAGGACTAATCCAGAAATCTACACTACTCCTCCAGGACTAATCCAGAAATCTACACTACTCCTCCAGGACTAATCCAGAAATCTATACTACTCCTCCAGGACTAATCCAGAAATCTACACTACTCCTCCAGGGCTAATCCAGAAATCTACACTATTCCTCCAGCACTAATCCAGAAATCTACACTACTCCCCCAGGACTAATCCAGAAATCGACACGACTCCTCCAGGACTAATCCAGAAATCTACACTACTCCTCCAGGACTAATCCAGGAATCTACACTACTCCCGCAGGACTAATCTAGAAATCGACATGACTCCTCCAGGACTAATCCAGGAATCTACACGACTCCTCCAGGACTAATCCAGAAATCTACACGACTCCTCCAGGACTAATCCAGAAATCTACACGACTCCTCCAGGACTAATCCAGAAATCTATACTACTCCTCCAGGACTAATCCATAAATCTATACTACTCCTCCAGGACTAATCCAGGAATCTACACGACACCTCCAGGACTAATCCAGAAATCGACACGACTCCTCCAGGACTAATCCAGAAATCTACACTCCTCCTCCAGGACTAATCCAGGAATCTACACGACTCCTCCAGGACTAATCCAGAAATCTACACTACTCCTCCAGGACTAATCCAGAAATCTACACTCCTCCTCCAGGACTAATCCAGAAATCTACACTACTCCCGCAGGACTAATCCAGAAATCGACACGACTCCTCCACGACTAATCCAGGAATCTACACGACTCCTCCAGGACTAATCCAGAAATCTACACTACTCCTCCAGGACTAATCCAGAAATCTATACTACTCCTCCAGGGCTAATCCAGGAATCTACACGACTCCTCCAGGACTAATCCAGAAATCTACACGACTCCTCCAGGACTAATCCAGAAATCTACACTACTCCTCCAGGACTAATCCAGAAATCTATACTACTCCTCCAGGACTAATCCAGAAATCTACACGACTCCTCCAGGACTAATCCAGAAATCTATACTACTCCTCCAGGACTAATCCAGAAATCTACACTACTCCTCCAGGGCTAATCCAGAAATCTACACTATTCCTCCAGGACTAATCCAGAAATCTACACTACTCCCCCAGGACTAATCCAGATATCGACACGACTCCTCCAGGACTAATCCAGAAATCTACACTACTCCTCCAGGACTAATCCAGGAATCTACACTACTCCCGCAGGACTAATCTAGAAATCGACATGACTCCTCCAGGACTAATCCAGGAATCTACACGACTCCTCCAGGACTAATCCAGAAATCTACACGACTCCTCCAGGACTAATCCAGAAATCTACACGACTCCTCCAGGACTAATCCAGAAATCTATAATACTCCTCCAGGACTAATCCAGAAATCTACACGACTCCTCCAGGACTAATCCAGAAATCTATACTACTCCTCCAGGACTAATCCAGAAATCTATACTACTCCTCCAGGACTAATTCAGACATCTACACTACTCCTCCAGGACTAATCCAGAAATCTACACGACTCCTCCAGGACTAATCCAGAAATCTATACTACTCCTCCAGGACTAATCCAGAAATCTACACGACTCCTCCAGGACTAATCCAGGAATCTAAACGACTCCTCCAGGACTAATCCAGGAATCTACTCTACTCCTCCAGGACTAATCCAGGAATCTACACTCCTCCTCCAGGACTAATCCAGAAATCTACACTCCTCCTCCAGGACTAATCCAGAAATGTATACTACTCCTCCAGGACTAATCCAGAAATCTACACGACTCCTCCAGGACTAATCCAGAAATCTATACTCCTCCTCCAGGACTAATCCAGAAATCTAAACTACTCCTCCAGGACTAATCCAGAAATCTACACTACTCCTCCAGGACTAATCCAGAAATCTACACTACTCCTCCAGGACTAATCCAGAAATCTACACTACTCCTCCAGGACTAATCCAGAAATCTACACTACTCCTCCAGGACTAATCCAGAAATGTATACTACTCCTCCAGGACTAATCCAGAAATCTACACTACTCCTCCAGGGCTAATCCAGAAATCTACACTATTCCTCCAGGACTATTCCAGAAATCTACACTACTCCCCCAGGACTAATCCAGAAATCGACACGACTCCTCCTGGACTAATCCAGAAATCTACACTACTCCTCCAGGACTAATCCAGTAATCGACACGACTCCTCCAGGACTAATCCAGCAATCTACACGACTCCTCCAGGACTAATCCAGAAATCTACACTACTCCTCCAGGACTAATCCAAAAATCTACACTATTCCTCCAGGACTATTCCAGAAATCTACACTATTCCTCCAGGACTATTACAGAAATCTACACTACTCCCCCAGGACTAATTCAGAAATCGACACGACTCCTCCAGGACTAATCCAGAAATCTACACTACTCCTCCAGGACTAATCCAGGAATCTACACTATTCCCGCAGGACTAATCCAGAAATCGACACGACTCCTCCAGGACTAATCCAGGAATCTACACGACTCCTCCAGGACTAATCCAGAAATCTACACTACTCCCGCAGGACTAATCCAGAAATCTACACTACTCCTCCAGGACTAATCCAGAAATCTATACTACTCCTCCAGGACTAATCCAGGAATCTACACGACTCCTCCAGGACTAATCCAGAAATCGACACGACTCCTCCAGGACTAATCCAGAAATCTACACTACTCCCGCAGGACTAATCCAGAAATCTATACTACTCCTCCAGGACTAATCCAGAAATCTACACGACTCCTCCAGGACTAATCCAGGAATCTACACGACTCCTCCAGGACTAATCCAGAAATCTACACTACTCCTCCAGGACTAATCCAGAAATCTATACTACTCCTCCAGGACTAATCCAGAAATCTACACGACTCCTCGAAGACTAATCCAGAAATCTATACTACTCCTCCAGGACTAATCCAGAAATCTACACTACTCCCCCAGGACTAATCCAGAAACCTACACGACTCCTCCAGGACTAATCCAGTAATCTACACGACTCCTCCAGGACTAATCCAGGAATCTACACTACTCCCGCAGGACTAATCCAGAAATCGACACGACTCCTCCAGGACTAATCCAGGAATCTACACGACTCCTCCAGGACTAATCCAGAAATCTACACTACTCCCGCAGGACTAATCCAGAAATCTACACTACTCCTCCAGGACTAATCCAGAAATCTATACTACTCCTCCAGGACTAATCCAGGAATCTACACGACTCCTCCAGGACTAATCCAGAAATCGACACGACTCCTCCAGGACTAATCCAGAAATCTACACTATTCCTCCAGGACTAATCCAGAAATCTACACTACTCCCCCAGGACTATTCCAGAAATCTACACTACTCCCCCAGGACTAATCCAGAAATCGACACGACTCCTCCAGGACTAGTCCAGAAATCTACACTACTCCTCCAGGACTAATCCAGGAATCTACACTACTCCCGCAGGACTAATCCAGAAATCGACACGACTCCTCCAGGACTAATCCAGGAATCTACACGACTCCTCCAGGACTAATCCAGAAATCTACACTACTCCTCCAGGACTAATCCAGAAATCTATACTACTCCTCCAGGACTAATCCAGAAATCTACACGACTCCTCGAGGACTAATCCAGAAATCTATACTACTCCTCCAGGACTAATCCAGAAATCTACACTACTCCCCCAGGACTAATCCAGAAACCTACACAACTCCTCCAGGACTAATCCAGAAATCTATACTACTCCTCCAGGACTAATCCAGAAATCTACACTACTCCCGCAGGACTAATCCAGAAATCTATACTACTCCTCCAGGGCTAATCCAGAAATCTACACGACTCCTCCAGGACTAATCCAGAAATCTACACTCCTCCTCAGTCACTATTCACACTGTGTTCTCGGTGTGTCTCATTGATTGTAACTTACACTGTCCACTGGCACCACGGTGTTGGTGAAGAATGGTTGAGCCACTACAGCAAAGTCTTCGCGATCTTTGAATTTTTCGGCCAGAGCAGCCACATGCACCTGATCATAAGAAGAGGAAGAATGAGAAAGTGTCCATTAATACGGATCACAATATATGATTTGTGAGGAGAATTCCAGCCCCAAAATCTGAGGTTTACATTCATTATATCTGTTTTTGGGAAAGCGGGGAGAGAACTAATTTAGTCATTGGTGCAGCTTTTCCACCAAGCATTTCCCAGACTGTGGAAAGACAGGTCTGCACGCGGTGCTAAAAGGTTTATGATTGTACCTCTCATTAATGGTCAGATTTGCTGTCAAGACTCAGGGAAAGTTTGGTGACAGTCAGATACAGATTTATAAGAATGTGTGCATGCAGCGCCACCCAGTGGTGAGTACAAGATTAACTTCAGCTGTGCGGCTATTGAGAAGCTTCTGTGAACTGGAGACCTTCCCATAGACCACGATCACACGTTCAGTATATGGTCAGTATTTTACATCAGTATTTGTAGGCAAAATCAGGAGTGGAAGAATCCGAGGAAAAGTATAATAGAAACACGTCACCACTTCTGTATTTATCACCCACTCCTGGTTTTGTCTTACAAGTACTGATGTAAAATACTGACCAAATACTGAACGTGTGAACATGGCCTTAGAGCAATGTACGGTATATATCACATCATCTCATCACCCACCTGCAAATCTCTGTTAAAGGTCTTCATTTCAATCTGTTCTGGGGATCCTTCTGGAGGGTTAATGATACAAGGACAGAAATTTCTATAAGAAAAGAACACAAATCCTCCAATATTGAGTGCATATATTTAATAAAGAACTTTCTCATTTATGCGATAAGAACTGGAAATGAATTTGACTGGATTTATGAACATTGTTGAGTATGAAGGGAACGTGTCATCATAGCATGGCCTCCGTGTAACTCAGATTTATAGGATAAATACATTTTTTTAAATGTTGACATTTTCAATTAATATATATACTGTATATAAAAAGTCGGAAATTCTGCCATTTTCACACTGGCCAATGAGGCTAATGCTAGACTCACATTTTCTGTTCTGCACAGAAGATTTTTCAGCAGTCTCATTATCATCACAGGCCACATTACAATGAAAGGTATCCACGATTCACAATAGGTGATGTCATAGCTCACCCCCTCCTCCTCCTCCTCCTGTACAATGAGTGATAACACCTCTATATACAGTAGATAACACAGGATCCACCATTCACAATAGGTGATATCACAGCTCACCTTCTCCTCCTGTACAATGAATGATAACACCTCTATATACAGTAGGTAACACAGGATCCACCATTCACAATAGGTGATATCACAGCTCACCTCCTCCTCCTGTATAATGAATGATAACAGCTCTATATACAGTAGATGACACAGGATCCACCATTCACAATAGTTGAGATCACAGCTCACCTCCTCATCCTGTACAATGACTGATAACACCTCTATATACAGTAGATGACACAGGGGACCCACCATTCACGATAGGTGATTTCACAGCTCACCTCCTCCTCCTCCAGTACAATGACTTATAACACCTCTATATACAGTAGATAACACAGGATCCACCATTCACAATAGGTGATATCACAGCTCACCTCCTCCTCCTGTATAATGAATGATAACAGCTCTATATACAGTAGATGACACAGGATCCACCATTCACAATAGGTGAGATCACAGCTCACCTCCTCCTCCTATACAATGACTGATAGCACCTCTATACACAGTAGATCACACAGGATCCACCATTCACGATAGATGATGTCACAGCTCACCTCCTTCTCCTGTACAATGGCTGATAACACCTCTATATACAGTACATCACACAGGATCCACCATTCACGATAGATGATGTCACAGCTCACCTCCTCCTCCTGTACAATGGCTGATAACACCTCTATATACAGTAGATCACACAGGATCCACCATTCACGATAGATGATGTCACAGCTCACCTCTTCCTCCTGTACAATGGCTGATAACACCTCTATATACAGTAGATAACACAGGATCCACCATTCACGATAGGTGATGTCACAGCTCACCTCCTCCTCCTGTACAATGACTGATAACACCTCTATATACAGTAGATAACACAGGATCCACCATTCACAATAGGTGATGTCACAGCTCACCTCCTCCTCCTGTACAATGACTCATAACACCTCTATATACAGTAGGTAACACAGGATCCACCATTCACAATAGGTGATGTCACAGCTCACCTTCTCACCCTGTACAATGACTGATAACACCTCTATATACAGTAGATAACACAGGATCCACCATTCACAATAGGTGATGTCACAGCTCACCTCCTCCTCCTGTACAATGACTAATAACACCTCTTTATACAGTAGATAACACAGGATCCACCATTCACAATAGATGTCACAGCTCACCTCCTCCTCCTCCTGTACAATGACTGATAACACCTCTATATACAGTAGATAACACAGGATTCACCATTCACAATAGGTGATGTCACAGCTCACCTCCTCCTCCTGTACAATAGCTGATAACACCTCTATATACAATAGATAACACAGGATCCATCATTCACAATAGGTGATGTCACAGCTCACCTCCTCCTCCTGTACAATGGCTGATAACACCTCTATATACAGTAGATAACACAGGATCCATCATTCACAATAGGTGATGTCACAGCTCTCCTCCTCCTCCTGTACAATGGCTGATAACACCTCTATATACAGTAGATCACACAGGATCCACCATTCACAATAGGTGATGTCACAGCTCACCTCCTCCTCATGTACAATGACTGATAACACCTCTATATACAGTAGATAACACAGGATCCACCATTCACAATAGGTGATATCACAGCTCACCTCCTCCTCCTGTACAATGGCTGATAACACCTCTATATACAGTAGATAACACAGGATCCACCATTCACAATTGGTGATGTCACAGCTCACCTCCTCCTCCTGTACAATGACTGATAACCCCTCTATATACAATAGATTACACAGGATCCACCATTCACAATAGGTGATATCACAGCTCACCTCCTCCTCCTGTACAATGGCTGATAACACCTCTATATACAGTAGATAACACAGGATCCAAAACTCACGATAGGTGATGTCACAGCTCACCTCCTCCTCCTGTACAATAGCTGATAACACCTCTATATACAGTAGATAACACAGGATCCATCATTCACAATAGGTGATGTCACAGCTCACCTCCTCCTCCTGTACAATGACTGATAACACCTCTATTTACAGTAGATAACACAGGATCCACCATTCACAATAGGTGATGTCACAGCTCACCTCCTCCTCCTGTACAATGACTGATAACACCTCTATATACAGTAGACAACACAAGATCCATCATTCACAATAGGTGATGTCACAGCTCACCTCCTCCTCCTGTACAATGACTGATAACACCTCTATATATAGTAGATTAAACAGGATCCACCATTCACAATAGGTGATGTCACAGCTCACCTCCTCCTCCTTCTGTACAATGACTGATAACACCTCTATATACAGTAGACAACACAGGATCCATCATTCACAATAGGTGATGTCACAGCTCACCTCCTCCTTCTGTACAATGACTGATAACACCTCTATATATAGTAGATTAAACAGGATCCACCATTCACAATAGGTGATGTCACAGCTCACCTCCTCCTCCTTCTGTACAATGACTGATAACACCTCTATATACAGTAGATAACACAGGATCCACCATTCACAATAGGTGATGTCACAGCTCACCTCCTCCTCCTGTACAATGACTCATAACACCTCTATATACAGTAGGTAACACAGGATCCACCATTCACAATAGGTGATGTCACAGCTCACCTTCTCACCCTGTACAATGACTGATAACACCTCTATATACAGTAGATAACACAGGATCCACCATTCACAATAGGTGATGTCACAGCTCACCTCCTCCTCCTGTACAATGACTAATAACACCTCTTTATACAGTAGATAACACAGGATCCACCATTCACAATAGATGATGTCACAGCTCACCTCCTCCTCCTCCTGTACAATGACTGATAACACCTCTATATACAGTAGATAACACAGGATTCACCATTCACAATAGGTGATGTCACAGCTCACCTCCTCCTCCTGTACAATAGCTGATAACACCTCTATATACAATAGATAACACAGGATCCATCATTCACAATAGGTGATGTCACAGCTCACCTCCTCCTCCTGTACAATGGCTGATAACACCTCTATATACAGTAGATAACACAGGATCCATCATTCACAATAGGTGATGTCACAGCTCTCCTCCTCCTCCTGTACAATGGCTGATAACACCTCTATATACAGTAGATCACACAGGATCCACCATTCACAATAGGTGATGTCACAGCTCACCTCCTCCTCATGTACAATGACTGATAACACCTCTATATACAGTAGATAACACAGGATCCACCATTCACAATAGGTGATATCACAGCTCACCTCCTCCTCCTGTACAATGGCTGATAACACCTCTATATACAGTAGATAACACAGGATCCACCATTCACAATAGGTGATGTCACAGCTCACCTCCTCCTCCTGTACAATGATTGATAACCCCTCTATATACAGTAGATTACACAGGATCTACCATTCACAATAGGTGATATCACAGCTCACCTCCTCCTCCTGTACAATGGCTGATAACACCTCTATATACAGTAGATAACACAGGATCCAAAATTCACGATAGGTGATGTCACAGCTCACCTCCTCCTCCTGTACAATAGCTGATAACACCTCTATATACAGTAGATAACACAGGATCCATCATTCACAATAGGTGATGTCACAGCTCACCTCCTCCTCCTGTACAATGACTGATAACACCTCTATTTACAGTAGATAACACAGGATCCACCATTCACAATAGGTGATGTCACAGCTCACCTCCTCCTCCTGTACAATGACTGATAACACCTCTATATACAGTAGACAACACAAGATCCATCATTCACAATAGGTGATGTCACAGCTCACCTCCTCCTCCTGTACAATGACTGATAACACCTCTATATATAGTAGATTAAACAGGATCCACCATTCACAATAGGTGATGTCACAGCTCACCTCCTCCTCCTTCTGTACAATGACTGATAACACCTCTATATACAGTAGACAACACAGGATCCATCATTCACAATAGGTGATGTCACAGCTCACCTCCTCCTTCTGTACAATGACTGATAACACCTCTATATATAGTAGATTAAACAGGATCCACCATTCACAATAGGTGATGTCACAGCTCACCTCCTCCTCCTTCTGTACAATGACTGATAACACCTCTATATACAGTAGATAACACAGGATCCACCATTCACAATAGGTGATGTCACAGCTCACCTCCTCCTCCTGTACAATGACTCATAACACCTCTATATACAGTAGGTAACACAGGATCCACCATTCACAATAGGTGATGTCACAGCTCACCTTCTCACCCTGTACAATGACTGATAACACCTCTATATACAGTAGATAACACAGGATCCACCATTCACAATAGGTGATGTCACAGCTCACCTCCTCCTCCTGTACAATGACTAATAACACCTCTTTATACAGTAGATAACACAGGATCCACCATTCACAATAGATGATGTCACAGCTCACCTCCTCCTCCTCCTGTACAATGACTGATAACACCTCTATATACAGTAGATAACACAGGATTCACCATTCACAATAGGTGATGTCACAGCTCACCTCCTCCTCCTGTACAATAGCTGATAACACCTCTATATACAATAGATAACACAGGATCCATCATTCACAATAGGTGATGTCACAGCTCACCTCCTCCTCCTGTACAATGGCTGATAACACCTCTATATACAGTAGATAACACAGGATCCATCATTCACAATAGGTGATGTCACAGCTCTCCTCCTCCTCCTGTACAATGGCTGATAACACCTCTATATACAGTAGATCACACAGGATCCACCATTCACAATAGGTGATGTCACAGCTCACCTCCTCCTCATGTACAATGACTGATAACACCTCTATATACAGTAGATAACACAGGATCCACCATTCACAATAGGTGATATCACAGCTCACCTCCTCCTCCTGTACAATGGCTGATAACACCTCTATATACAGTAGATAACACAGGATCCACCATTCACAATAGGTGATGTCACAGCTCACCTCCTCCTCCTGTACAATGATTGATAACCCCTCTATATACAGTAGATTACACAGGATCTACCATTCACAATAGGTGATATCACAGCTCACCTCCTCCTCCTGTACAATGGCTGATAACACCTCTATATACAGTAGATAACACAGGATCCAAAATTCACGATAGGTGATGTCACAGCTCACCTCCTCCTCCTGTACAATAGCTGATAACACCTCTATATACAGTAGATAACACAGGATCCATCATTCACAATAGGTGATGTCACAGCTCACCTCCTCCTCCTGTACAATGACTGATAACACCTCTATTTACAGTAGATAACACAGGATCCACCATTCACAATAGGTGATGTCACAGCTCACCTCCTCCTCCTGTACAATGACTGATAACACCTCTATATACAGTAGACAACACAGGATCCATCATTCACAATAGGTGATGTCACAGCTCACCTCCTCCTCCTGTACAATGACTGATAACACCTCTATATATAGTAGATTAAACAGGATCCACCATTCACAATAGGTGATGTCACAGCTCACCTCCTCCTCCTTCTGTACAATGACTGATAACACCTCTATATACAGTAGACAACACAGGATCCATCATTCACAATAGGTGATGTCACAGCTCACCTCCTCCTTCTGTACAATGACTGATAACACCTCTATATATAGTAGATTAAACAGGATCCACCATTCACAATAGGTGATGTCACAGCTCACCTCCTCCTCCTTCTGTACAATGACTGATAACACCTCTATATACAGTAGATAACACAGGATCCACCATTCACAATAGGTGATGTCACAGCTCACCTCCTCCTCCTGTACAATGACTGATAACACCTCTATATACAGTAGATTAAACAGGATCCACCATTCACAATAGGTGATGTCACAGCTCACCTCCTCCTCCTTCTGTACAATGACTGATAACACCTCTATATACAGTAGACAACACAGGATCCATCATTCACAATAGGTGATGTCACAGCTCACCTCCTCCTTCTGTACAATGACTGATAACACCTCTATATATAGTAGATTAAACAGGATCCACCATTCACAATAGGTGATGTCACAGCTCACCTCCTCCTCCTTCTGTACAATGACTGATAACACCTCTATATACAGTAGATAACACAGGATCCACCATTCACAATAGGTGATGTCACAGCTCACCTCCTCCTCCTGTACAATGACTGATAACACCTCTATATACAGTAGATTAAACAGGATCCACCATTCACAATAGGTGATGTCACAGCTCACCTCCTCCTCCTCTATAATGACTGATAACACCTTCAATCAATATGTCATTTTCTGACATAACTTTCCTTTATAGAGTTTACTGCAATGTGAGGGCAGCAGAGAAACATGGGGAAGGTAAAGGGGATGTATCCAGAGGGGGGTCTGTGAACGATGATGACGCAATGTAGCAAAGTGTCTTTTGGGTGCAGCTTATGAAAGGGGTGTTTCAACTTAAATCTTTAAAAAATGGTGGGGGTTTCACCTCTAGGACCCTCCAATTATCATGTGAAGAGACCTGGCTGTGCACGCAGGTAATGCTCATAGACTTCAAAGGAAAGCCTTATAAACACATGTGCGACCGCTCTCACAGCAGCACAGAGGAATCTTCAGAAGTCAGACATAGCTGGTTTAAGTACATTATACATTGTTTTTGTGAGGTTCTTCCAGTTTTTTTCTGTTTATTCTCAAGCTCTTCATTTTTCAAGGCATTTTATTGGGTTTGCTACCCATAGGTGGCAGTAGAGAGACAGATTTCCATCTTCTGGATGAGAGCTCATGTTCATACTCTTTTCCCAGGATGCAGCTGGAACTCCACAAGGAAATCCAAGAGTGGTCACATTCTTACTGATTTCAAGATAACGGTAAGGAGATAGCATTGTGTTACGGACACTTACGGCTTTAAGAGACTGCAGCCAATGGTCTCCGCTTGGATTTTGCGCAGTCCCTCGATCTCCATGATTTGCACGAGGTTCACAAAAACACGAGGAATCTATAAGAATACAAAAGAAATACTGAATATCCTGGGAGATGAGTGTGAAGTATCGTAATCCAGTGTCCGATGGAAAAGTAGTCATGCCTAAAACATATAGGACAATACAGCATGGGATATATATAGGACGGGGTCAGGGGTGTCAGATGTGAATGTAAGGGCCGCACCTTCTCATAGAACATCCTCACTGCGGTCTCCACATTCTGCGTGTGATTGGTGAGAGAATGCTGCTCCTGGAAAAGAAATGTACTGACGTCATTAATTATCTCCACAGTAAAATATTCCTGTCCTGGCTATTTGACTTTACATTCTAGAAGGAAGCGGCAGTTTACATTTGAATTCTAGAAGGAAGCGGCAGTTTACATTTAAATTCTAGAAGGAAGCGGCAGTTTACATTTAAATTCTAGAAGGAAGAGGCAGTTTACATTTAAATTCTAGAAGGAAGCGTCAGTTTACATTTAAATTCTAGAAGAATGCGGCAGTTTACATTTAAATTCTAGAAGGAAGCGGCAGTTTACATTTAAATTCTAGAAGGAAGCGGCAGTTTACATTTGAATTCTAGAAGGAAGCGGCAGTTTACATTTAAATTCTAGAAGGAAGAGGCAGTTTACATTTAAATTCTAGAAGGAAGAGGCAGTTTACATTTAAATTCTAGAAGGAAGCGGCAGTTTACATTTAAATTCTAGAAGAACGCGGCAGTTTACATTTAAATTCTAGAAGGAAGCGGCAGTTTACATTTAAATTCTAGAAGGAAGCGGCAGTTTACATTTAAATTCTAGAAGGAAGCGACAGTTTACATTTAAATTCTAGAAGAATGCGGCAGTTTACATTTAAATTCTAGAAGGAAGCGGCGGTTTACATTTAAATTCTAGAAGAATGCGGCAGTTTACATTTAAATTCAAGAAGGAAGATGCAGTTTACATTTAAATTCTAGAAGGAAGAGGCAGTTTACATTTAAATTGTAGAAGAATGCGGCAGTTTACATTTAAATTCTAGAAGAATGCGGCAGTTTACATTTAAATTCTAGAAGAATGCAGCAGTTTGCTTTTAAATTCTAGAAGGAAGATGCAGTTTACATTTAAATTCTAGAAGGAAGCGGCAGTTTACATTTAGATTCTAGAAGAATGCGGCAGTTTACATTTAAATTCTAGAAGAATGCGGCAGTTTACATTTAAATTCTAGAAGGAAGATGCAGTTTACATTTAAATTCTAGAAGGAAGCGGCGGTTTACATTTAGATTCTAGAAGAATGCGGCAGTTTGCATTTAAATTCTAGAAGGAAGCGGCAGTTTACATTTCAATTCTAGAAGTAAGCGGTGGTTTACATTTAAATTCTAGAAGGAAGCAACAGTTTACATTTAAATTCTAGAAGGAAGCGGCAGTTTACATTTAAATTCTAGAAGGAAGCTGCAGTTTACATTTAAATTCTAGAAGGAAGCTGCAGTTTACATTTAAATTCTAGAAGGAATCGGCAGTTTACATTTAAATTCTAGAAGAAAGCGGCGGTTTACATTTAAATTCTAGAAGAAAGCGGCAGTTTACATTTATATTCTAGAAGGAAGCGGCAGTTTACATTTAAATTCTAGAAGGAAGCGGCAGTTTACATTTAAATTCTAGAAGAAAGCGGCGGTTTACATTTAAATTCTAGAAGAAAGCGGCAGTTTACATTTATATTCTAGAAGGAAGCGCCAGTTTACATTTAAATTCTAGAAGGAAGCGGCAGTTTACATTTAAATTCTAGAAGGAAGCGGCAGTTTACATTTAAATTCTAGAAGAAAGAGGCAGTTTACATTTAAATTCTAGAAGGAAGCGGCAGTTTACATTTAAATTCTAGAAGGAAGCGGCGGTTTACATTTAAATTCTAGAAGAAAGAGGCAGTTTACATTTAAATTCTAGAAGGAAGCGGCGGTTTACATTTAAATTCTAGAAGAAAGCGGCGGTTTACATTTAAATTCTAGAAGAAAGCGGCAGTTTACATTTAAATTCTAGAAGGAAGCGGCGGTTTACATTTAAATTCTAGAAGAAAGCGGCGGTTTACATTTATATTCTAGAAGGAAGCGACAGTTTACATTTAAATTCTAGAAGGAAGCGCCAGTTTACATTTAAATTCTAGAACGAAGCGGCAGTTTACATTTAAATTCTAGAAGGAAGCGGCGGTTTACATTTAAATTCTAGAAGGAAGCGGCAGTTTACATTTGAATTCTAGAAGAAAGCGGCAGTTTACATTTATATTCTAGAAGGAAGCGCCAATTTACATTTAAATTCTAGAAGGAAGCGGCAGTTTACATTTAAATTCTAGAAGGAAGCGGCAGTTTACATTTGAATTCTAGAAGAAAGCGGCAGTTTACATTTATATTCTAGAAGGAAGCGCCAGTTTACATTTAAATTCTAGAAGGAAGCGGCGGTTTACATTTAAATTCTAGAAGAAAGCGGCGGTTTACATTTAAATTCTAGAAGGAAGCGGCGGTTTACATTTAAATTCTAGAAGAAAGCAGCAGTTTACATTTATATTCTAGAAAGAAGCGCCAGTTTACATTTAAATTCTAGAAGGAAGCGGCAGTTTACATTTAAATTCTAGAAGGAAGCGGCAGTTTACATTTAAATTCTAGAAGGAAGCGGCGGTTTACATTTAAATTCTAGAAGAAAACGGCAGTTTACATTTAAATTCTAGAAGGAAGCGGCGGTTTACATTTAAATTCTAGAAGGAAGCGGCGGTTTACATTTAAATTCTAGAAGAAAACGGCAGTTTACATTTGGATTCTACAAGAATGCAGCCGTTTAAATTTGAATCCCGGATCCTTTGGTTCTTAGGGGAGAGAAGCCAATGACAGAGCGGTCTGGTAGCGGCTTTCTTTCCTCTTCCTGTAGAGCACACGTGAAGGTTTGGTGGAGCATTCACGTATAAGGAGGAGTCAGAGAAGAGTACGGGCATCTTATGGGAAATGTAATGTGACAACACTCTGTCGCTACTTCATTTGTTTTTATGGAAACCGAAAAATAAAATAAATAAAACACTTGCAAAAAATGTCCAGATCTGGACACAAAAACAAACAAACAAACAAAGAAACAAATAACCTGTCTGTCTGGAGCAGAATTGATTCTCGCAATATGCAGGTTTAAATAGTTATCAGTTTTTGCTCTTATTTTATTTCCGCTGCTCCCCTGAGAATGATTTTGGTAATTTATTTTAAATCTGCCATACGGTTAAAGAAATAGGAGCCTTTTTTTTTTCTGTAAATTTTAATGGCCTTTACAAGGGGGTGTGGCACACAGGGTAATTATGCAGAGCAGCCTAAAGACACGCCCCCAGAGGATCTGTGAGCCACGCCCTCATGTAAAGGAAAAATTTGCAACAAAATTTGCCACTTTTTCGCCAGATTAATCTGCTGCAAATAACATAATAATTCTCCCCCTTGTGAGAATTTTAGAAACTTCTGGCGGAATCACTCACCCGGTCCCGGCAGTACTGGCAGAGGTCGTTACCACCAATGAAAAGTGTGATCAACTTCCAGTCTTCATTAAAATTAATTTCCTGAAAGTGGAAACGAATCAGTGTGAAATATGGAGGATAGCGCAGAATACTGCCCGCTGGGCTCATATTAGACAACCATGACTGCATTACCATAGAAAATCTGATTACTAGTGACGGCAGAGATGGAGCGTGACACACTGTGTCTGCTGCCAGGCTGCATTCACTCCTCCAGTGCTGTCAGCTCAGAGCGATCCAGACCTACTAACTGACAGCTATAGACACACGTCCTAACAAACAGCCAACCTTCATCCCGACATGAGGCAGAGGGGGGAAAAGTCATGTGCAAGGAGCAGGGAAGCTGAGGTATGAGGAGCCGTCTGCAGGATCTCATGAGCTGAACCCCGTATCTGTGCCATCACCAGCAGCAACTTTATAAATGACTCCTCAATCGTAAAGCTGCGATTCTTGGTAAGCAAATAATACTCACAGTGCTCTCCTTCAACTTCTGTATTAGAGTCTCAGCTTGCTTTGGCATATTCCTAGGTAACAAAAAAAAAAAAAAAAGGGATCATTATAACAACATAAAGACAATACCGAGAGCAGAAATAACAATGGTGAAAAAAAAATAACAATATTATTCAAGTGTTATCAGTGACATCTGACCAAAAGAAAAACTATTATAGTAGTTATATTCTTATACATAGAGGACAGTATTATAGTAGTTATATTCTTATACATAGAGGACAGTATTATAGTAGTTATATTCTTGTACATAGGAGCAGTATTATAGTAGTTATATTCTTGTACATAGGAGCAGTATTATAGTAGTTATATTCTTGTACATAGGAGCAGTATTATAGTAGTTATATTCTTGTACATAGGAGCAGTATTATAGTAGTTATATTCTTGTACATAGGGGGCAGTATTTTAGTAGTGATAACCTTGTATATAGGAGCAGTATTATAGTAGTTATATTCTTGTACATAGGAGCAGTATTATAGCAGTTATATTCTTGTACATAGGGGGCAGTATTATAGTAGTTATATTCTTGTACATAGGGGGCAGTATTATAGTAGTTATATTCTTGTACATAGGAGCAGTATTTTAGTAGTTATATTCTTGTACATAGGAGCAGTATTATAGTAGTTATATTCTTGTACATAGGAGCAGTATTATAGTAGTTATATTCTTGTACATAGGGGGCAGTATTATAGTAGTTATATTCTTGTACATAGGAGCAGTATTTTAGTAGTTATATTCTTGTACATAGGAGCAGTATTATAGTAGTTATATTCTTGTACATAGGAGCAGTATTATAGTAGTTATATTCTTGTACATAGGAGCAGTATTATAGTAGTTATTTTCTTGCACATAGGGGGCAGTATTATAGTAGTTATATTCTTGTACATAGGGGGCAGTATTATAGTAGTTATATTCTTATACATAGGGGGCAGTATTATAGTAGTTATATTCTTGTACATAGGAGCAGTATTATAGTAGTTATATTCTTGTACATAGGGGGCAGTATTATAGTAGTTATATTCTTATACATAGAGGACAGCATTATAGTAGTTATATTCTTGTACATAGGAGCAGTATTATAGTAGTTATATTCTTGTACATAGGAGCAGTATTATAGTAGTTATATTCTTGTACATAGGGACAGTATTATAGTAGTTATATTCTTGTACATAGGGGCAGTATTATAGTAGTTATATTCTTGTACATAGGGGCAGTATTATAGTAGTTATATTCTTGTACATAGGGGGCAGTATTATAGTAGTTATATTCTTATACATAGGGGGCAGTATTATAGTAGATATATTCTTGTACATAGGGGGCAGTATTATAGTAGTTATATTCTTGTACATAGGGGCAGTATTATAGTAGTTATATTCTTGTACATAGGGGCAGTATTATAGTAGTTATATTCTTGTACATAGGAGCAATATTATAGTAGTTATATTCTTGTACATAGGAGCAGTATTATAGTAGTTATATTCTTGTACATAGGGGGCAGTATTATAGTAGTTATATTCTTGTACATAGGGGGCAGTATTATAGTAGTTATATTCTTGTACATAGCGGCAGTATTATAGTAGTTATATTCTTGTACATAGGAGCAGTATTATAGTAGTTATATTCTTGTACATAGGAGCAGTATTATAGTAGTTATATTCTTGTACATAGGGGGCAGTATTATAGTAGTTATATTCTTGTACATAGCAGCAGTATTATAGTAGTTATATTCTTGTACATAGGAGCAGTATTATAGTAGTTATATTCTTGTACATAGGAGCAGTATTATAGTAGTTATATTCTTGTACATAGGAGCAGTATTATAGTAGTTATATTCTTGTACATAGAAGCAGTATTATAGTAGTTATATTCTTGTACATATGGACAGTATTATAGTAGTTATATTCTTGTACATAGGGGCAGTATTATAGTAGTTATATTCTTATACATAGGGGGCAGTATTATAGTAGTTATATTCTTGTACATAGAAGCAGTATCATAGTAGTTATATTCTTGTACATATGGACAGTATTATAGTAGTTATATTCTCGTACATAGGGGCAGTATTATAGTAGTTATATTCTTGTACATAGGGGGCAGTATTATAGTAGTTATATTCTTGTACATATGGACAGTATTATAGTAGTTATATTCTTGAACATAGGGGCAGTATTATAGTAGTTATATTCT
This sequence comes from Phyllobates terribilis, assembly GCF_046119375.1. Lineage (NCBI taxonomy): Eukaryota > Metazoa > Chordata > Amphibia > Anura > Dendrobatidae > Phyllobates > Phyllobates terribilis. Next base: position 671,004,341 of record NW_027362763.1, on the reverse strand, counting down.
TATACATAGGGGGCAGTATTATAGTAGTTATATTCTTGTACATAGAAGCAGTATTATAGTAGTTATATCCTTGTACAGTTATATGAAAAAGTTTGGGCACCCCTAGTAATCTTAAGCTTAATGTTTTATAAAAATTGGTGTTTTTGCAACAGCTATTTCAGTTTGATATATGTAATAACTGTTGGACACAGTAATGTTTCTGCCTTGAAATGAGGTTTATTGTACTAACAGAAAATGTGCAATCTGCATTCAAACAAAATTTGACAGGTGCATAAGTATGGGCACCCTTATCATTTTCTTGTTTTAAATACTCCTACCTAATTTTTCTGACTTACTAAAACACTTTTTTTGGTTTTGTAACCTCATTGAGCTTTGAACTTCATAGCCAGGTGTATGCAATCATGAGAAAAGCTACTTAAAGTGGCCACTTGCAAGTTGTTCTCCTGTTGAATCTCCTCTGAAGAGTGGCATCATGGGCTCCTCAAAACAACTGTCAAATGATCTGAAAACAAAGATTATTCAACATAGTTGTTCAGGGGAAGGATACAAAAAGCTGTCTCAGAGATTTAACCTGTCAGTTTCCACTGTGAGGAACATAGTAAGGAAATGGAAGAACACAGGGACAGTTCTTGTTAAGGCCAGAAGTGGCAGGCCAAGAAAAACATCAGAAAGGCAGAGAAGAAGAATGGTGACATCAGTCAAGGACAATCCTCAGATCACCTCCAGAGAGCTGCAGCATCAACTTGCTGCAGATGGTGTCATTGTGCATCGGTCAACTATACAACGAACTTTGCACAAGGAGAAGCTGTATGGGAGAGTGATGCGAAAGAAGCCGTTTCTGCAAGCATGCCACAAACAGAGTCGGCTGAGGTATGCAAAAGCACATTTGGAGAAGCCAATTTCTTTTTGGAAGAAGGTCCTGTGGACTGATGAAACCAAGATTGAGTTGTTTGGTCATACAAAAAGGCGTTATGCATGGCGGCAAAAAAACACAGCATTCCAAGAAAAACACTTGCTACCCACAGTAAAATTTGGTGGAGGTTCCATCATGCTTTGGGGCTGTGTGGCCAATGTCGGCACCGGGAATCTTGTTAAAGTTGAGGGACGCATGGATTCCACTCAGTATCAGCAGATTCTTGACAATGTTCAAGAATCAGTGATAAAGTTGAAGTTACGCAGGGGATGGATCTTTCAGCAAGACAATGATCCAAAACACCGCTCCAAATCTACTCAGGCATTCATGCAGAGGAACAACTACAATGTTCTGGAATGGCCATCCCAGTCCCCAGACCTGAATATCATTGAAGATCCGTGGGATCATTTGAAGAGGGCTGTCCATGCTCGGTGACCATCAAACTTAACTGAACTGGAATTGTTTTGTAAAGAGGAATGGTCAAAAATACCTTCATCCAGGATCCAGGAACTCATTAAAAGCTACAGGAAGCGACTAGAGGCTGTTATTTTTGCAAAATGAGAATCTACTAAATATTAATATCACTTTTCTGGTGAGGTGCCCATACTTATGCACCTGTCAAATTTTGTTTGAATGCAGATTGCACATTTTCTGTTAGTACAATAAACCTCATTTCAAGGCAGAAACATTAGTGTGTCCAACAGTTATTACATAGATTAAAACTGAAATAGCTGTTTCAAAAACACCAATTTTTATAAAACATTAAGCTTAAGATTAATAGGGGTGCCCAAACTTTTTCATATAACTGTATATAGGAGCAGTATTATAGTAGTTATATTCTTGTACATAGAGGCAGTATTATAGTAGTTATATTCTTGTACATAGGGGGCAGTATTATAGTAGTTATATTCTTGTACATATGGACAGTATTATAGTAGTTATATTCTTGTACATAGGGGCAGTATTATAGTAGTTATATTCTTATACATAGGGGGCAGTATTATAGTAGTTATATTCTTGTACATAGAAGCAGTATTATAGTAGTTATATCCTTGTATATAGAAGCAGTATTATAGTAGTTATATTGCTCAACATAGGAGCAGTATTATAGTAATTATATTCTTGTACATAGGGGGCAGTATTGTAGTAGTTACATTCTTGTACATAGGGGGCAGTATTATAGTAGTTATATTCTTGTACATAGGAGCAGTATTATAGTAGTTATATTCTTGTACATAGGGGGCAGTATTATAGTAGTTATATTATTATACATAGGGGGCAGTATTATAGTAGTTATATCCTTGTATATAGGAGCAGTATTATAGTAGTTATATTCCTCTACATAGGTAGCAGTATTATAGTAGTTATATTCTTGTACATAGGAGCAGTATTATAGTAGTTATATTCTTGTACATAGGGGGCAGTATTATAGTAGTTATATTCTTATTCATAGGGGGCAGTATTATAGTAGTTATATTCTTGTACATAGGGGGCATTATTATAGTAGTTATATTCTTGCACATAAGAGCAGTATTATAGTAGTTATATTCTTGTACATAGGGGGCAGTATTATAGTAGTTATATTCTTGTACATAGGGGCAGTATTATAGTAGTTATATTCTTGCACATAGGAGCAGTATTATAGTAGTTATATTCTTGTACATAGGGGGCAGTATTATAGTAGTCATATTCTTGTACATAGGAGCAGTATTATAGTAGTTATATTCTTGTACATAGGAGCAGTATTATAGTAGTTATATTCTTGTACATAGGAGCAGTATTATAGTAGTTATATTCTAGTACATAGTGGCAGTATTATAGTAGTTATATTCTTGTACATAGGAACAGTATTATAGTAGATATATTCTTGTACATAGGGGGCAGTATTATAGTAGTTATATTCTTGTACATAGGGGCAGTAATATAGTAGTTATATTCTTGTACATAGGGGCAGTATTATAGTAGTTATATTCTTGTACATAGGAGCAATATTATAGTAGTTATATTCTTGTACATAGGAGCAGTATTATAGTAGTTATATTCTTGTACATAGGGGGCAGTATTATAGTAGTTATATTCTTGTACATAGGGGGTAGTATTATAGTAGTTATATTCTTGTACATAGCGGCAGTATTATAGTAGTTATATTCTTGTACATAGGAGCAGTATTATAGTAGTTATATTCTTGTACATAGGAGCAGTATTATAGTAGTTATATTCTTGTACATAGGGGGCAGTATTATAGTAGTTATATTCTTGTACATAGCAGCAGTATTATAGTAGTTATATTCTTGTACATAGGAGCAGTATTATAGTAGTTATATTCTTGTACATAGGAGCAGTATTATAGTAGTTATATTCTTGTACATAGCAGCAGTATTATAGTAGTTATATTCTTGTACATAGAAGCAGTATTATAGTAGTTATGTTCTTGTACATATGGACAGTATTATAGTAGTTATATTCTTGTACATAGGGGCAGTATTATAGTAGTTATATTCTTATACATAGGGGGCAGTATTATAGTAGTTATATTCTTGTACATAGGGGGCAGTATTATAGTAGTTATATTCTTGTACATAGGAGCAGTATTATAGTAGTTATATTCTAGTACATAGTGGCAGTATTATAGTAGTTATATTCTTGTACATAGGAACAGTATTATAGTAGATATATTCTTGTACATAGGGGGCAGTATTATAGTAGTTATATTCTTGTACATAGGGGCAGTATTATAGTAGTTATATTCTTGTACATAGGGGCAGTATTATAGTAGTTATATTCTTGTACATAGGAGCAATATTATAGTAGTTATATTCTTGTACATAGGAGCAGTATTATAGTAGTTATATTCTTGTACATAGGGGGCAGTATTATAGTAGTTATATTCTTGTACATAGGGGGCAGTATTATAGTAGTTATATTCTTCTACATAGCGGCAGTATTATAGTAGTTATATTCTTGTACATAGGAGCAGTATTATAGTAGTTATATTCTTGTACATAGGAGCAGTATTATAGTAGTTATATTCTTGTACATAGGGGGCAGTATTATAGTAGTTATATTCTTGTACATAGCAGCAGTATTATAGTAGTTATATTCTTGTACATAGGAGCAGTATTATAGTAGTTATATTCTTGTACATAGGAGCAGTATTATAGTAGTTATATTCTTGTACATAGCAGCAGTATTATAGTAGTTATATTCTTGTACATAGAAGCAGTATTATAGTAGTTATGTTCTTGTACATATGGACAGTATTATAGTAGTTATATTCTTGTACATAGGGGCAGTATTATAGTAGTTATATTCTTATACATAGGGGGCAGTATTATAGTAGTTATATTCTTGTACATAGAAGCAGTATCATAGTAGTTATATTCTTGTACATATGGACAGTATTATAGTAGTTATATTCTCGTACATAGGGGCAGTATTATAGTAGTTATATTCTTGTACATAGGGGGCAGTATTATAGTAGTTATATTCTTGTACATATGGACAGTATTATAGTAGTTATATTCTTGAACATAGGGGCAGTATTATAGTAGTTATATTCTTATACATAGGGGGCAGTATTATAGTAGTTATATTCTTGTACATAGAAGCAGTATTATAGTAGTTATATCCTTGTATATAGGAGCAGTATTATAGTAGTTATATTCTTGTACATAGAGGCAGTATTATAGTAGTTATATTCTTGTACATAGGGGGCAGTATTATAGTAGTTATATTCTTGTACATATGGACAGTATTATAGTAGTTATATTCTTGTACATAGGGGCAGTATTATAGTAGTTATATTCTTATACATAGGGGGCAGTATTATAGTAGTTATATTCTTGTACATAGAAGCAGTATTATAGTAGTTATATCCTTGTATATAGAAGCAGTATTATAGTAGTTATATTCCTCAACATAGGAGCAGTATTATAGTAATTATATTCTTGTACATAGGGGGCAGTATTGTAGTAGTTACATTCTTGTACATAGGGGGCAGTATTATAGTAGTTATATTCTTGTACATAGGGGCAGTATTATAGTAGTTATATTCTTGTACATAGGGGGCAGTATTATAGTAGTTATATTATTATACATAGGGGCAGTATTATAGTAGTTATATCCTTCTATATAGGAGCAGTATTATAGTAGTTATATTCCTCTACATAGGTAGCAGTATTATAGTAGTTATATTCTTGTACATAGGAGCAGTATTATAGTAGTTATATTCTTGTACATAGGGGGCAGTATTATAGTAGTTATATTCTTATACATAGGGGGCATTATTATAGTAGTTATATTCTTGTACATAGGGGGCAGTATTATAGTAGTGATATTCTTGCACATAAGAGCAGTATTATAGTAGTTATATTCTTGTACATAGGGGGCAGTATTATAGTAGTTATATTGTTGTACATAGGGGCAGTATTATAGTAGTTATATTCTTGCACATAGGAGCAGTATTATAGTAGTTATATTCTTGTACATAGGGGGCAGTATTATAGTAGTCATATTCTTGTACATAGGAGCAGTATTATAGTAGTTATATTCTTGTACATAGGAGCAGTATTATAGTAGTTATATTCTTGTACATAGGAGCAGTATTATAGTAGTTATATTCTAGTACATAGTGGCAGTATTATAGTAGTTATATTCTTGTACATAGGAACAGTATTATAGTAGATATATACTTGTACATAGGGGGCAGTATTATAGTAGTTATATTCTTGTACATAGGGGCAGTATTATAGTAGTTATATTCTTGTACATAGGGGCAGTATTATAGTAGTTATATTCTTGTACATAGGAGCAATATTATAGTAGTTATATTCTTGTACATAGGAGCAGTATTATAGTAGTTATATTCTTGTACATAGGGGACAGTATTATAGTAGTTATATTCTTGTACATAGGGGGCAGTATTATAGTAGTTATATTCTTGTACATAGCGGCAGTATTATAGTAGTTATATTCTTGTCCATAGGAGCAGTATTATAGTAGTTATATTCTTGTACATAGGAGCAGTATTATAGTAGTTATATTCTTGTACATAGGAGCAGTATTATAGTAGTTATATTCTTGTACATAGGAGCAGTATTATAGTAGTTATATTCTTGTACATAGGAGCAGTATTATAGTAGTTATATTCTAGTACATAGTGGCAGTATTATAGTAGTTATATTCTTGTACATAGGAACAGTATTATAGTAGATATATTCTTGTACATAGGGGGCAGTATTATAGTAGTTATATTCTTGTACATAGGGGCAGTAATATAGTAGTTATATTCTTGTACATAGGGGCAGTATTATAGTAGTTATATTCTTGTACATAGGAGCAATATTATAGTAGTTATATTCTTGTACATAGGAGCAGTATTATAGTAGTTATATTCTTGTACATAGGGGGCAGTATTATAGTAGTTATATTCTTGTACATAGGGGCAGTATTATAGTAGTTATATTCTTGTACATAGAAGCAGTATTATAGTAGTTATATTCTTGTACATAGGAGCAGTATTATAGTAGTTATATTCTTGTACATAGGAGCAGTATTATAGTAGTTATATTCTTGTACATAGGGGGCAGTATTATAGTAGTTATATTCTTGTACATAGGAGCAGTATTATAGTAGTTATATTCTTGTACATAGGAGCAGTATTATAGTAGTTATATTCTTGTACATAGGAGCAGTATTATAGTAGTTATATTCTTGTACATAGGGGGCAGTATTATAGTAGTTATATTCTTGTACATAGCAGCAGTATTATAGTAGTTATATTCTTGTACATAGGAGCAGTATTATAGTAGTTATATCCTTGTACATAGGGGGCAGTATTATAGTAGTTATATTATTATACATAGGGGGCAGTATTATAGTAGTTATATCCTTGTATATAGGAGCAGTATTATAGTAGTTATATTCCTCTACATAGGTAGCAGTATTATAGTAGTTATATTCTTGTACATAGGGGCAGTATTATAGTAGTTATATTCTTGTACATATGGACAGTATTATATCAGTTATATTCATGTACATAGTGGGCAGAATTATAGTAGTTATATTCTTGTACATAGGGGCAGTATTATAGTAGTTATATTCTTGTAAATAGGGGCAGTATTATAGTAGTTATATTCTTGTACATAGGGGGCAGTATTATAGTAGTTATATTCTTGTACATAGTGGGCAATATTATAGTAGTTATATTCTTGTACATAGGAGCATTATTATAGTAGTTATATTCTTGTACATAGGGGGCAGTATTATAGTAGTTATATTCTTGTACATAGGAGCAGTATTATAGTAGTTATATTCTAGTACATAGTGGCAGTATTATAGTAGTTATATTCTTGTACATAGGAACAGTATTATAGTAGATATATTCTTGTACATAGGGGGCAGTATTATAGTAGTTATATTCTTGTACATAGGGGCAGTATTATAGTAGTTATATTCTTGTACATAGGGGCAGTATTATAGTAGTTATATTCTTGTACATAGGAGCAATATTATAGTAGTTATATTCTTGTACATAGGAGCAGTATTATAGTAGTTATATTCTTGTACATAGGGGGCAGTATTACAGTAGTTATATTCTTGTACATAGGGGGTAGTATTATAGTAGTTATATTCTTGTACATAGCGGCAGTATTATAGTAGTTATATTCTTGTACATAGGAGTAGTATTATAGTAGTTATATTCTTGTACATAGGAGCAGTATTATAGTAGTTATATTCTTGTACATAGGGGGCAGTATTATAGTAGTTATATTCTTGTACATAGCAGCAGTATTATAGTAGTTATATTCTTGTACATAGGAGCAGTATTATAGTAGTTATATTCTTGTACATAGGAGCAGTATTATAGTAGTTATATTCTTGTACATAGCAGCAGTATTATAGTAGTTATATTCTTGTACATAGAAGCAGTATTATAGTAGTTATGTTCTTGTACATATGGACAGTATTATAGTAGTTATATTCTTGTACATAGGGGCAGTATTATAGTAGTTATATTCTTATACATAGGGGGCAGTATTATAGTAGTTATATTCTTGTACATAGAAGCAGTATCATAGTAGTTATATTCTTGTACATATGGACAGTATTATAGTAGTTATATTCTCGTACATAGGGGCAGTATTATAGTAGTTATATTCTTGTACATAGGGGGCAGTATTATAGTAGTTATATTCTTGTACATATGGACAGTATTATAGTAGTTATATTCTTGAACATAGGGGCAGTATTATAGTAGTTATATTCTTATACATAGGGGGCAGTATTATAGTAGTTATATTCTTGTACATAGAAGCAGTATTATAGTAGTTATATCCTTGTATATAGGAGCAGTATTATAGTAGTTATATTCTTGTACATAGAGGCAGTATTATAGTAGTTATATTCTTGTACATAGGGGGCAGTATTATAGTAGTTATATTCTTGTACATATGGACAGTATTATAGTAGTTATATTCTTGTACATAGGGGCAGTATTATAGTAGTTATATTCTTATACATAGGGGGCAGTATTATAGTAGTTATATTCTTGTACATAGAAGCAGTATTATAGTAGTTATATCCTTGCATATAGAAGCAGTATTATAGTAGTTATATTCCTCAACATAGGAGCAGTATTATAGTAATTATATTCTTGTACATAGGGGGCAGTATTGTAGTAGTTACATTCTTGTACATAGGGGGCAGTATTATAGTAGTTATATTCTTGTACATAGGGGCAGTATTATAGTAGTTATATTCTTGTACATAGGGGGCAGTATTATAGTAGTTATATTATTATACATAGGGGCAGTATTATAGTAGTTATATCCTTCTATATAGGAGCAGTATTATAGTAGTTATATTCCTCTACATAGGTAGCAGTATTATAGTAGTTATATTCTTGTACATAGGAGCAGTATTATAGTAGTTATATTCTTGTACATAGGGGGCAGTATTATAGTAGTTATATTCTTATACATAGGGGGCAGTATTATAGTAGTTATATTCTTGTACATAGGGGGCAGTATTATAGTAGTGATATTCTTGCACATAAGAGCAGTATTATAGTAGTTATATTCTTGTACATAGGGGGCAGTATTATAGTAGTTATATTGTTGTACATAGGGGCAGTATTATAGTAGTTATATTCTTGCACATAGGAGCAGTATTATAGTAGTTATATTCTTGTACATAGGGGGCAGTATTATAGTAGTCATATTCTTGTACATAGGAGCAGTATTATAGTAGTTATATTCTTGTACATAGGAGCAGTATTATAGTAGTTATATTCTTGTACATAGGAGCAGTATTATAGTAGTTATATTCTAGTACATAGTGGCAGTATTATAGTAGTTATATTCTTGTACATAGGAACAGTATTATAGTAGATATATTCTTGTACATAGGGGGCAGTATTATAGTAGTTATATTCTTGTACATAGGGGCAGTATTATAGTAGTTATATTCTTGTACATAGGGGCAGTATTATAGTAGTTATATTCTTGTACATAGGAGCAATATTATAGTAGTTATATTCTTGTACATAGGAGCAGTATTATAGTAGTTATATTCTTGTACATAGGGGGCAGTATTATAGTAGTTATATTCTTGTACATAGGGGGCAGTATTATAGTAGTTATATTCTTGTACATAGCGGCAGTATTATAGTAGTTATATTCTTGTACATAGGAGCAGTATTATAGTAGTTATATTCTTGTACATAGGAGCAGTATTATAGTAGTTATATTCTTGTACATAGGGGGCAGTATTATAGTAGTTATATTCTTGTACATAGCAGCAGTATTATAGTAGTTATATTCTTGTACATAGGAGCAGTATTATAGTAGTTATATTCTTGTACATAGGAGCAGTATTATAGTAGTTATATTCTTGTACATAGGAGCAGTATTATAGTAGTTATATTCTTGTACATAGAAGCAGTATTATAGTAGTTATATTCTTGTACATATGGATAGTATTATAGTAGTTATATTCTTGTACATAGGGGCAGTATTATAGTAGTTATATTCTTATACATAGGGGGCAGTATTATAGTAGTTATATTCTTGTACATAGAAGCAGTATCATAGTAGTTATATTCTTGTACATATGGACAGTATTATAGTAGTTATATTCTCGTACATAGGGGCAGTATTATAGTAGTTATATTCTTGTACATATGGACAGTATTATAGTAGTTATATTCTTGAACATAGGGGCAGTATTATAGTAGTTATATTCTTATACATAGGGGGCAGTATTATAGTAGTTATATTCTTGTACATAGAAGCAGTATTATAGTAGTTATATCCTTGTATATAGGAGCAGTATTATAGTAGTTATATTCTTGAACATAGAGGCAGTATTATAGTAGTTATATTCTTGTACATAGGGGGCAGTATTATAGTAGTTATATTCTTGTACATATGGACAGTATTATAGTAGTTATATTCTTGTACATAGGGGCAGTATTATAGTAGTTATATTCTTATACATAGGGGGCAGTATTATAGTAGTTATATTCTTGTACATAGAAGCAGTATTATAGTAGTTATATCCTTGTATATAGAAGCAGTATTATAGTAGTTATATTCCTCAACATAGGAGCAGTATTATAGTAATTATATTCTTGTACATAGGGGGCAGTATTGTAGTAGTTACATTCTTGTACATAGGGGGCAGTATTATAGTAGTTATATTCTTGTACATAGGGGCAGTATTATAGTAGTTATATTCTTGTACATAGGGGGCAGTATTATAGTAGTTATATTATTATACATAGGGGGCAGTATTATAGTAGTTATATCCTTGTATATAGGAGCAGTATTATAGTAGTTATATTCCTCTACATAGGTAGCAGTATTATAGTAGTTATATTCTTGTACATAGGAGCAGTATTATAGTAGTTATATTCTTGTACATAGGGGGCAGTATTATAGTAGTTATATTCTTATACATAGGGGGCAGTATTATAGTAGTTATATTCTTGTACATAGGGGGCAGTATTATAGTAGTTATATTCTTGCACATAAGAGCAGTATTATAGTAGTTATATTCTTGTACATAGGGGGCAGTATTATAGTAGTTATATTCTTGTACATAGGGGCAGTATTATAGTAGTTATATTCTTGCACATAGGAGCAGTATTATAGTAGTTATATTCTTGTACATAGGGGGCAGTATTATAGTAGTCATATTCTTGTACATAGGAGCAGTATTATAGTAGTTATATTCTTGTACATAGGAGCAGTATTATAGTAGTTATATTCTTGTACATAGGAGCAGTATTATAGTAGTTATATTCTAGTACATAGTGGCAGTATTATAGTAGTTATATTCTTGTACATAGGAACAGTATTATAGTAGATATATTCTTGTACATAGGGGGCAGTATTATAGTAGTTATATTCTTGTACATAGGGGCAGTATTATAGTAGTTATATTCTTGTTCATAGGGGCAGTATTATAGTAGTTATATTCTTGTACATAGGAGCAATATTATAGTAGTTCTATTCTTGTACATAGGAGCAGTATTATAGTAGTTATATTCTTGTACATAGGGGGCAGTATTATAGTAGTTATATTCTTGTACATAGGGGGCAGTATTATAGTAGTTATATTCTTGTACATAGCGGCAGTATTATAGCAGTTATATTCTTGTACATAGGAGCAGTATTATAGTAGTTATATTCTTGTACATAGGAGCAGTATTATAGTAGTTATATTCTTGTACATAGGGGGCAGTATTATAGTAGTTATATTCTTGTACATAGCAGCAGTATTATAGTAGTTATATTCTTGTACATAGGAGCAGTATTATAGTAGTTATATTCTTGTACATAGGAGCAGTATTATAGTAGTTATATTCTTGTACATAGGAGCAGTATTATAGTAGTTATATTCTTGTACATAGAAGCAGTATTATAGTAGTTATATTCTTGTACATATGGACAGTATTATAGTAGTTATATTCTTGTACATAGGGGCAGTATTATAGTAGTTATATTCTTATACATAGGGGGCAGTATTATAGTAGTTATATTCTTGTACATAGAAGCAGTATCATAGTAGTTATATTCTTGTACATATGGACAGTATTATAGTAGTTATATTCTCGTACATAGGGGCAGTATTATAGTAGTTATATTCTTGTACATATGGACAGTATTATAGTAGTTATATTCTTGAACATAGGGGCAGTATTATAGTAGTTATATTCTTATACATAGGGGGCAGTATTATAGTAGTTATATTCTTGTACATAGAAGCAGTATTATAGTAGTTATATCCTTGTATATAGGAGCAGTATTATAGTAGTTATATTCTTGTACATAGAGGCAGTATTATAGTAGTTATATTCTTGTACATAGGGGGCAGTATTATAGTAGTTATATTCTTGTACATATGGACAGTATTATAGTAGTTATATTCTTGTACATAGGGGCAGTATTATAGTAGTTATATTCTTATACATAGGGGGCAGTATTATAGTAGTTATATTCTTGTACATAGAAGCAGTATTATAGTAGTTATATCCTTGTATATAGAAGCAGTATTATAGTAGTTATATTCCTCAACATAGGAGCAGTATTATATTAATTATATTCTTGTACATAGGGGGCAGTATTGTAGTAGTTACATTCTTGTACATAGGGGGCAGTATTATAGTAGTTATATTCTTGTACATAGGGGCAGTATTATAGTAGTTATATTCTTGTACATAGGGGGCAGTATTATAGTAGTTATATTATTATACATAGGGGGCAGTATTATAGTAGTTATATCCTTGTATATAGGAGCAGTATTATAGTAGTTATATTCCTCTACATAGGTAGCAGTATTATAGTAGTTATATTCTTGTACATAGGGGCAGTATTATAGTAGTTATATTCTTGTACATATGGACAGTATTATAGCAGTTATATTCTTGTACATAGTGGGCAGAATTATAGTAGTTATATTCTTGTACATAGGGGCAGTATTATAGTAGTTATATTCTTGTAAATAGGGGCAGTATTATAGTAGTTATATTCTTGTACATAGGGGGCAGTATTATAGTAGTTATATTCTTGTACATAGTGGGCAATATTATAGTAGTTATATTCTTGTACATAGGAGCATTATTATAGTAGTTATATTCTTGTACATAGGGGGCAGTATTATAGTAGTTATATTCTTGTACATAGGAGCAGTATTATAGTAGTTATATTCTAGTACATAGTGGCACTATTATAGTAGTTATATTCTTGTACATAGGAACAGTATTATAGTAGATATATTCTTGTACATAGGGGGCAGTATTATAGTAGTTATATTCTTGTACATAGGGGCAGTATTATAGTAGTTATATTCTTGTACATAGGGGCAGTATTATAGTAGTTATATTCTTGTACATAGGAGCAATATTATAGTAGTTATATTCTTGTACATAGGAGCAGTATTATAGTAGTTATATTCTTGTACATAGGGGGCAGTATTATAGTAGTTATATTCTTGTACATAGGGGGCAGTATTATAGTAGTTATATTCTTGTACATAGCGGCAGTATTATAGTAGTTATATTCTTGTACATAGGAGCAGTATTATAGTAGTTATATTCTTGTACATAGGGGGCAGTATTATAGTAGTTATATTCTTGTACATAGCAGCAGTATTATAGTAGTTATATTCTTGTACATAGGAGCAGTATTATAGTAGTTATATTCTTGTACATAGGAGCAGTATTATAGTAGTTATATTCTTGTACATAGGAGCAGTATTATAGTAGTTATATTCTTGTACATAGGAGCAGTATTATAGTAGTTATATTCTTGTACATAGAAGCAGTATTATAGTAGTTATATTCTTGTACATATGGACAGTATTATAGTAGTTATATTCTTGTACATAGGGGCAGTATTATAGTAGTTATATTCTTATACATAGGGGGCAGTATTATAGTAGTTATATTCTTGTACATAGAAGCAGTATCATAGTAGTTATATTCTTGTACATATGGACAGTATTATAGTAGTTATATTCTCGTACATAGGGGCAGTATTATAGTAGTTATATTCTTGTACATAGGGGGCAGTATTATAGTAGTTATAGTCTTGTACATATGGACAGTATTATAGTAGTTATATTCTTGAACATAGGGGCAGTATTATAGTAGTTATATTCTTATACATAGGGGGCAGTATTATAGTAGTTATATTCTTGTACATAGAAGCAGTATTATAGTAGTTATATCCTTGTATATAGGAGTAGTATTATAGTAGTTATATTCTTGTGCATAGAGGCAGTATTATAGTAGTTATATTCTTGTACATAGGGGGCAGTATTATAGTAGTTATATTCTTGTACATATGGACAGTATTATAGTAGTTATATTCTTGTACATAGGGGCAGTATTATAGTAGTTATATTCTTATACATAGGGGGCAGTATTATAGTAGTTATATTCTTGTACATAGAAGCAGTATTATAGTAGTTATATCCTTGTATATAGAAGCAGTATTATAGTAGTTATATTCCTCAACATAGGAGCAGTATTATAGTAATTATATTCTTGTACATAGGGGGCAGTATTGTAGTAGTTACATTCTTGTACATAGGGGGCAGTATTATAGTAGTTATATTCTAGTACATAGGGGCAGTATTATAGTAGTTATATTCTTGTACATAGGGGCAGTATTATAGTAGTTATATTATTATACATAGGGGGCAGTATTATAGTAGTTATATCCTTGTATATAGGAGCAGTATTATAGTAGTTATATTCCTCTACATAGGTAGCAGTATTATAGTAGTTATATTCTTGTACATAGGGGCAGTATTATAGTAGTTATATTCTTGTACATAGGGGCAGTATTATAGTAGTTATATTCTTGTAAATAGGGGCAGTATTATAGTAGTTATATTCTTGTACATAGGGGGCAGTATTATAGTAGTTATATTCTTGTACATAGTGGGCAATATTATAGTAGTTATATTCTTGTACATAGGAGCATTATTATAGTAGTTATATTCTTGTACATAGGGGGCAGTATTATAGTAGTTATATTCTTGTACATAGGGAGCAGTATTATAGTAGTTATATTCTTGTATATAAGGAGCAGTATTTTAGTAGTTATATTCTTGTTCATAGGAGCAGTACTATAGTAGTTATATTCTTGTAAATAGGAGCATTATTATAGTAGTTATATTCTTGTACATAGGGGGCAGTATTATAGTAGTTATATTATTGTACATAGGGGGCAGTATTATAGTAGTTATGTTCTTGTACATAAGGGGCAGCATTATAGTAGTTATATTCTTGTACATAGGGGGCAGTATTATAGTAGTTATATTCTTGTACATAGGAGCAGTATTATAGTAGTTATATTCCTGTACATAGGAGCAGTATTATAGTAGTTATATTCTTGTACATAGGGAGCAGTATTATAGTAGTTATATTCCTGTACATAGGAGCAGTATTATAGTAGTTATATTCTTGTACATAGGAGCAGTATTATAGTAGCTATATTCTTGTACATAGGGGGCAGTATTATAGTTTTTATATTCTTGTACATAGGAGCAGTATTATAGTAGTTATATTCCTGTACATAGGAGCAGTATTATAGTAGTTATATTCTTGTACATAGGGGCAGTATTATAGTAGTTATATTCTTGTACATAGGGGGCAGTATTATAGTAGTTATATTCTTGTACATAGTTGCAGTATTATAGTAGTTATATTCTTATACATAGGAGCAGTATTATAGTAGTTATATTCCTGTACATAGGAGCAGTATTATAGTAGTTATATTCTTGTACATAGGGGCAGTATTATAGTAGTTATATTCTTGTACATAGGGAGCAGTATTATAGTAGTTATATTCCTGTACATAGGAGCAGTATTATAGTAGTTATATTCTTGTACATAGGAGCAGTATTATAGTAGTTATATTCTTATACATAGGAGCAGTATTATAGTATTTATATTCTTGTATATAGGGGCAGTATTATAGAATTTCTATTCTTGTACATAGGGAGCAGTATTATAGTAGTTATATTCCTGTACATAGGAGCAGTATTATAGTAGTTATATTCTTGTACATAGGAGCAGTATTATAGTAGTTATATTCTTATACATAGGAGCAGTATTATAGTATTTATATTCTTGTATATAGGGGCAGTATTATAGAATTTCTATTCTTGTACATAGGGAGCAGTATTATAGTAGTTATATTCCTGTACATAGGAGCAGTATTATAGTAGTTATATTCTTGTACATAGGAGCAGTATTATAGTAGTTATATTCTTGTACATAGGGGGCAGTATTATAGTAGTTATATTCTTGTACATAGGGGCAGTATTATAGTAGTTATATTCTTGTACATAGTTGCAGTATTATAGTAGTTATATTCTTATACATCGGGGGCAGTATTATAGTAGTTATATTCTTGTACATAGGGAGCAGTATTATAGTAGTTATATTCTTGTACATAGGGGGCAGTATTATAGTATTTATATTCTTGTACATAGGAGCAGTATTATAGTAGTTATATTCTTGTACATAGGGGCAGTATTATAGTATTTATATTCTTGTACATAGGAGCAGTATTATAGTAGTTATATTCCTGTACATAGGAGCAGTATTATAGTAGTTATATTCCTGTACATAGTAGCAGTATTATAGTAGTTATATTCCTGTACATAAGGGCAGTATTATAGAAGGTATATTTTTGTACATAGGGAGCAGTATTATAGTAGGCATATTTTTGTACATAGGGGGCAGTATTATTGTAGTTATATTCTTGTATATAGGGGCAGTATTAAAGTAGTTATATTCTTGTACATAGGAGCAGTATTATAGTAGTTATATTCTTGTACATAGGGGCAGTATTATAGTAGTTATATTCTTGTACATGTGGGCAGTATTATAGTAGTTTTATTCTTGTACATAGGAGCAGAATTATAGTAGTTATATTCTTGTACACGGTGGACAGTATTATAGTAGTTTTATTCTTGTACATAGGAGCAGTATTATAGTAGTTATATTCTTGTACATAGGGGCAGTATTATAGTATTTATATTCTTGTACATGGGGGAAGTATTATAGTAGTTATATTCCTGTACATAGGAGCAGTATTATAGTAGTTATATTTTTGTACATAGGGGCAGTATTATTGTAGTTATATTCTTGTACATATGGACAGTATTATAGTAGTTATATTCTTGTACATAGGGGCAGTATTATAGTAGTTATATTCTTATACATAGGGGGCAGTATTATAGTAGTTATATTCTTGTACATAGAAGCAGTATTATAGTAGTTATATCCTTGTATATAGAAGCAGTATTATAGTAGTTATATTCCTCAACATAGGAGCAGTATTATAGTAATTATATTCTTGTACATAGGAGCAGTATTATAGTAGTTATATTCTTGTACATAGGGGCAGTATTATAGTAGTTATATTCTTGTACATAGGGAGCAGTATTATAGTAGTTATATTCTTGTACATAGGAGCAGTATTAAAGTAGTTATATTCTTGTACATAGGGGGCAGTATTATAGTAGTTATATTCTTGTACATAGGAGCAGTATTATAGTAGTTATATTCTTGTACATAGGGGCAGTATTATAGTAGTTATATTCTTGCACATAGGGAGCAGTATTATAGTAGTTATATTCTTGTACATAGGGGCAGTATTATAGTAGTTATATTCTTGTACATAGGGGCAGTATTATAGTAGTTTTATTCTTGTACATAGGAGCAGTATTATAGTAGTTATATTCTTGTACATAGGAGCAGTATTATAGTAGTTATATTCTTGTACATGTGGGCAATATTATAGTAGTTTTATTCTTGTACATAGGAGCAGTATTATAGTAGTTATATTCTTGTACATAGGGGCAGTATTATAGTATTTATATTCTTGTACTTGGGGGAAGTATTATAGTAGTTATATTCCTGTACATAGGAGCAGTATTATAGTAGGTATATTTTTGCACATAGGGAGCAGTATTATAGTAGTTATATTTTTGTACATAGGGAGCAGTATTATAGTAGTTATATTTTTGTACATAGGGAGCAGTATTATAGTAGTTATATTTTTGTACATAGGGAGCAGTATTATAGTAGTTATATTTTTGTACATAGGGAGCAGTATTATAGTAGTTATATTTTTGTACATAGGGAGCAGTGTTTCAGTGTTAGTTGCATTGTAATATATTGAATTAGATAGTTGTAGATGTGATTCTATAAATCATTAATTAGGTATATTGAGTATTAATTAATTCTTACTCAGCTTTGGCACCACCAATTGCTACGTTGAACATTAGGTTTTGCTTGTCAATACCAGTGGAGAATCCCTTTAAGTTTGGATTAAATTTCTTCAAAATGTCTGAAAGGAAAAAAAATAGGAAATAATCAAAAATGATTCTAATTAAGTGTCTGAACCTTAAATACCGGGAGAACGATACTCTGAGTCTTATTATTCAATCTTAATGCTTAACTATCAGTAATTGAAGTTACAAGCATTGTGCAAGAGAATGCCAAGAGTGTGTAAAGCAGTCATCAAAGCAAAAGGTGGCTACTTTGAAGAACCTAGAATATAAGACATATTTTCAGTTGTTTCACACTTTTTTGTTAAGTATATAATTCCACATGTGTTAATTCATAGTTTTGATGCCTTCAGTGTGAATGTACAATTTTCAAAGTCATGAAAATACAGAAAAATCTTTAAATGAGAAGGTGTGTCCAAACTTTTGGTCTGTACTGTAGATATATCATATATTAGCAATCAGTCAGATTTCCTCTTACATTTATTTACTTCAACTAGAAAAAAATGGAAGCTTGATCTTGATTTGCTGCCATTAGGCCTATTGTTCCTGGGTCCGGAAAAAAACATATTTACAGGAAGTGTTATCATGGGCACATAGTCAAAAAAGCTACTGTATTTATTTACATGGAGCATGGCTATGTATCATCTCCCGAGATCTTGTATTAAATACAATAAGCATCTATGTAACATGCACATGAAAGCTCTTACTTGGTAACGTTGTGTAGGTTTCCAGAGTCCCGTCTCCTCCAATGCTGAAATTAGAAATAAATCGATGTATAAATCACATATAACCCTGAAGATATTGTTTATGAGCCACAATCTACTACATCGTGTTTCATAAAAAAAACACATTATTGTTACTAAAACCATCAATATAAAAACATTATTTTTTATTTTTTTTATTTATCCTAACTTAACCCTAAACCTAGGCTTATCCCGAACAATACTCCTAAACTTAATCTTTGCACTAACCCTAACCCTAGTCATAAACCTTGTCCTAATCTTAACCCTTTTTCCAACCCTTGTCCTAACTAACTCTTTTCCTAACACTAACCCTAGTCATAAACCTTGTCCTAATCTTAACCCTTTTTCCAACCCTTGTCCTAACTAACTCTTTTCCTAACCCTAACCCTAGTCATAAACCTTGTCCTAATCTTAACCCTTTTTCCAACCCTAGTCCTAACTAACTCTCTTCCTAACCCTAACCCTAGTCATAAACCTTGTCCTAATCTTAACCCTTTTTCCAACCCTAGTCTTAACTAACTCTCTTCCTAACCCTAACCCTAGTCATAAACCTTGTCCTAATCTTAACCCTTTTTTCCAACCCTTGTCCTAACTAACTCTTTTCCTAACCCTAACCCTAGTCATAAACCTTGTCCTAATCTTAACCCTTTTTCCAACCCTTGTCCTAACTAACTCTTTTCCTAACCCTAACCCTAGTCATAAACCTTGTCCTAATCTTAACCCTTTTTCCAATCCTAGTCCTAACTAACTCTCTTCCTAACCCTAACCCTAGTCATAAACCTTGTCCTAATCTTAACCCTTTTTCCAACCCTAGTCCTAACTAACTCTCTTCCTAACCCTAACCCTAGTCATAAACCTTGTCCTAATCTTAACCCTTTTTTCCAACCCTTGTCCTAACTAACTCTTTTCCTAACCCTAACCCTAGTCATAAACCTTGTCCTAATCTTAACCCTTTTTCCAACCCTTGTCCTAACTAACTCTTTTCCTAACCCTAACCCTAGTCATAAACCTTGTCTTAACTAACTCTTTTCCTAACCCTAACCCTAGTCATAAACCTTGTCCTAATCTTAACCCTTTTTCCAACACTTATCCTAATCTTAACCCTTTTTCCAACCCTTGTCCTAACTAACTCTTTTCCTAACCCTAACCCTAGTCCCAGCTGTAGCACTTGCCCTAGTTAGCGATAGAAAAGGTATGTAAAAACAAAACGTTTATTATAATGTTAATGTTTAGAGGAGGCGGGGAGTTATGGGAGAGCAGAATGCAGCATTTCTTATCTCAGTTGCTGCCTCTGCAGAGTGCAGCCGTGGATATGTGTTTGTCATCAGCTAGTAGGCTCTGCATAGGCAGCAACTGAGATAAAAATGCTCACTTCTTCATACTGATAGCATTGTTATCTCGGTCAATGGTTATGAAGAGTGCCCCTGCTGATGACAAACTCATCTCGACTCTTTCACTCTGCATAGGCAGCAACTGAGCTGTGTAACTGACCCTGGCTGCTTTAATAATCTAGTTTGTCAGCTATTGGGTGGATACAAACAGTGCCCCACAAAAAAAAAAAAGCAGTGTCAGTTTGGACAGGTGGCGAAACTTTGCGCCCCCATAGAATTTGCTGCACCGGTTTAACCCCCCCCCTGTGGCTCCTCACTGTTACCAGATTTTTCTGTACTGTAATCACTTTTTTGGTCTGCAGAACTGGAATCTATCATTATATGGTCACCGTATGGCGGTAATATTGGTGTTGGTCTCTCTTTATATTCAGTAGCAGACAGTACAATATAATATGGGTTTAGTTATAGCTGCAAAATACGGTCCTCACCTCCATGAAATTCCTCTCCACTCTGTCATAAGGTTTATCAGGGAAGTTGACTTGGCACCAAAAGCGGCCTAAAAACAAGTATAATATATATATATACATATACTTAAATGGATTGTACAAATGGAAAATAACTTTTTATACCAGTTTTAATTATAATATTAAAAACACTTATGTAGCCATCTATTTAAATAAAAAAGAATTGATACTCCCTGAGCGGACTGGCGCTGCCCCTCTATACTCCTCAGTGTGCCCCCTATCCCCATTACAGTCCAATACCAAAATGACTGACTTACGGTCAATGAATCGCCCAAAGCTGCCACCACCTTGATGTCTCCCGGCCGGAGCTGATGGGCTGTAAAACAATAAAAAAAAAGATATATATATATATACAGATACATGATATGATATAATGCACTGATAGATAAAATAAATAAAATAAAGATTAAAAAGTCCTTCATATAAAATATGGGTCTCATAATAAAAGCAATAATGCAAAATACATTACATTAAAAAAAAAACAAATAAAATTCAGTTTTCATCTTTATGCAACACCGTCTTCTCACCTGACTTGGGAATACTACTGGACACCGATGTGAAGCCGCGACAATCCAAATCACTGCCAAAGTTCTGTGAGGGACATAGAATATATTAGTAACACTGGAAAGATAGTGTAATAATCATCACAATAGCAATAAATATCAAATGCATTAAATTGTCTTTATAGCTGGACACTCACAGGTAAAGGCGGTAAATAAATGACTGCCCCGCACAGACAGACGAACTAGGCAGGTGTCTAGGGCAGCCCAATTTAGGGAGATTGCATCATTAAGAACATGTATTGGACACAGAAGACGCACAGAAACAATATATCTCCCTGCATGTTCTCTCTTAACCTCCTGATCTTATTTGGATTATTTTACAGTTAAAACGGAGAAGTATACAAAGAAATCTTCTCCGTGTCTCATGATCTCCGCCATGTCCCCCTCCTCCTCACTATCCCGTGTGTGATTGTGAGATGGCCAATAAAATGCCTAATATTACAGTTAAAACTGATAAATGTATAAAGAAACCTTCTGTGTGTCCCCGGAGGTCCGCCATGTCTCCCTCCTCACTGTCTGATATGTGACTGTGTAATGGCTGGCTGCAGCAGGACCCTCTCCCCATTAGAAAAAGAGGTCAGTAAGACCCACCCTAGGATTCTTATGGGACCAATTGTTTTGGGATTATGCTGAAATGATGCAGAACTATATAAAGTGAGCGGGGGGGACTATATCATTGTCGTTTAATCTACTCTTTCATTTCCAGGTTTATTGTTCCTTTAAAGAGCATCACGAGTAGACAAATTCAGTATGCAGATCCATACACCGTAACCCCAAACTAAGTGGGTGCGGGGCAGATAGTACGATG
This sequence comes from Phyllobates terribilis, assembly GCF_046119375.1. Lineage (NCBI taxonomy): Eukaryota > Metazoa > Chordata > Amphibia > Anura > Dendrobatidae > Phyllobates > Phyllobates terribilis. The sequence goes on along the minus strand of NW_027362763.1, from coordinate 670,982,143 downwards.
GAATCCCCCTTTAAATATACACAAAGCAAATCCCGACCAATCACGATGCAGTAAGATAAGGCAGGCGGTGTGGGCAGCATTACATTAGGAAGCGCCGGTGTGGGCACTGGGGTGGGGTACACGTAGTCGCTGTTCTGCTGGGTCCTCAGGAATTGCTGGGTCTGAAAAAGGAAGGAAACATCGTTATTGAACATAGACTCGGGCTACTGTTCCAATGGTTTAATACAAGGATGGACGACGATCATGGAGCTTCACTAGTGCATGGCCGGAGAAAGGAGACAAGGTCCTGACAGCGGCCCAATAAAGACAACCACCCTAATATGTGGGATTATATGACCACAGGACGGGCGAAGACTGGACCAGCCCTGGACCAGGACTAGACATCTACACTTTTATTTTAAATGATGGGCAAATGTCCTGCACATCGGTGGCATCCGGGTCCTGAGATCCCACCAAATGCTCAAAATCCTCTTGGGATAAAAAAAGAAGCAGGTTATCAAGCAGAATCCTCTGCCTCTGCCTCTGCTTGTGCCTCTGCCTCTGCCTCTGCCTCTACTTGTGCCTCTGCCTCTACTTGTGCCTCTGCCTCTGCTTCTGTCTCTGCCTCTGCTTGTGCCTCTGCTTCTGCCTCTGCCTCTGCTTGTGCTCGCTCACAGGATGGCGCTCAATAGAAAGTCTGAGCGCGCACCTAGAGTGGAGAATGGGTTATAGACTTTCTACTGAGCTGTACCACGCTTAACCAGCTGCCCGATACAGGGCTTTCTGAGGGATCGGTGGGGATCTCAGGACCCGGACACCCAAAGATCTGCAGCAAATGTCAGGTAGTCACTAACATTTCTAAAAAAAAGTGATATGTCTTGTCCTAGCCCGGGGCCGATGCAGTCTTTGCTCACCCCTTTATGTCATAATTGACCTGACACATTTTTTAGCCACATGACAGCTTGTTTTTTTTTTACAGGATAAGTCCATTAATGTACTGAAAAGCAGGAGAAAAATTCCCAGTGCCATGAAATGGTTTTTGGGTTTTGTTTTTTTAACGTTCATTTCGATAAAAAAAATGTCTTGGCAGCATGATTCTCTAGGTCAGTACGATTCCAGGGATACCAAACTTTTACAGTTTTCAATTTGTTTGTTATTTTTTTTATTTAACTAGTGAAAAACTTGTGAACTTTGTAAGAAAAAAAATCAGTTTTTTTGTCATCACTTTCTGAGATTCAAAACTTTTTTTTATTTTTCAGTTTGATGGTCCTGTGGGAGGGTCTGTTTTCTGGGTGACGGGCTGTGGTTTTCACCGGTCCAATGTTGGGGACATATAATAGTTTGATTGCTTTTCTATTGCATTATTTCGTGGGAAGTGCGACGATCGAAAAATGCTAATTCAGACGTTACAGATGTTTTTTCTTTACCCTGCAAATTGAATAATTTAATATTTTGTTTCGGCAGACTTATGGATTTGGTGATAGTAATATATATATATATATATATATATATATATATTTTATTTATTTTTTTTGATTGCTTTATTTTGTATTGGGGAAAAAGGAGGCGATTTAAAGTTTCATGTTTCTATTTTAATAGGTTGAAAAACTTTTTTTTTTAACTTCCTTTTTAAACTTTTTTTTTTTTTTTTAGTCCCCCTAGAAGGACTTAAACCTGTGATACTGCTGAGCTTATTGAAAGTAGATTATGGCCACAGGGGCTTTCTATAGGCTCTGAACTGCTTTGGCAAACCATTGACACCCTGCGATGGGCATCGGACGGACCCTCGTGCTGGATCATACCGTTTAAATGCTGCTGTCAGGGATTGATAAGCAGTTACACAGCAGCTAGATATGATTGCTGCTGTTACAGGCAGATGCAGGCTGTATAACGCAGCCAGCACCCGTCATGCATGGTGTGGGGCAGCTGCAGGTAAGTTGAAGTCTTAGGCCACGGCCCCATTATCAGTATTCGGTCAGTATTTTTTCTCAGTAGTGGGAGCCCAAACCAGGAGTGGGTGATAAATGCAGAATTGGTGACTTGTTTCTATTCTACCTTTTCTCTGATTGTTCCTCACCTGGTTTTGGCTCCCACTCCTGAGAAAAAATACTGACCGATTACTGATAGTGGGGCCGTGGCTTTACTGCCAGGTTTCTCCACTGATTACAGCAGATCCCTCAGGATCCCGGCAGGAGGACAGAAAAAAGGGGGTTGGTCCAAAGTGGAGACCCCCTTTAGCACTGACTTTTTGACCCTTCAAAGCCAGATTGCATAATATCCTAAATAGCCACGATATCATCAGAGGACACCAACCTCTGTAGGACACATCAGCTGGACATCCTCTGTAAAGTCCAAAGTGTCCGTCTTCTGGCCAAGGGGTTGAAGCTGAGAAATAAACACAAAAATCACAAAGGATCAGTACAAGGAATGAAGCGTGAACTGTATGAACTTTGCCACAAAGAGAGTAAAGATTCATTAATGTCACTACCTGGAAACCATCAGCAAGCAGGCAACTACTGCTGACAGTTCCGATTAGAACTTTATTTTTATTGCAGTTAGCGCTCATGTTCCTTCAGGCCGCCTTCACATACAAACTTTTTTTTTTCCTGTGCTTTAAAAAGTTTTGCGAAAAAAACCTAAGCATTTTTTTTTTTAAATTTCTGTTCAAAATCTTACTGGAAAAAAAAACTATACTTAAAAAAATAAGACTGACCCCCAAAAATACAAAAAAAAGCACCATAAACCAAAAAGTTACACACTTTCACACTAAATCAAACTGGAGTAATGTGAACTGAAAAATGTGAAAAATGCTAATAAAAATTAAAAATCAGCGAATGATACAAAGGTACACAAAGTGTGGCCAATGTAAGTATCATCACGTGACACTGCTCAAATAAATGCCATCGTATAAATCATGGCCACGTCAGGTCCACCAACACAGCAGCTGCTGTTCGTAACAGGGCTACTCTCTGGCTAAAAAAATGACATAGAAAACACTTAACATTACATTATTAGATCCATCAACAGCAGCTTGTGGACATTTTTCAGTGGGTATAAATTAACTGTAACTAAAAAGTAAGTAAAATACCAATAAAGATAAAAAAAGATCTGAATAGTAGAAGATGAATATTGTAGCATATATATATATATATATATATATATATATATATATACATAAAATCAAATATACTCTAATATTAATATAAAAAAGAAACAGTTCTTAATAAAATATCAGATCCATCAACAGCAGCGTGAGGACATTTTCTATTAAGTAATAATTACAAAGTCGGTGAAATAAGCTAGAAAAATAATAAAATTCTTAATGGTAGAAAGTGAATGTTGTAAATTAAAAGACAAAAAAAATACTCTAATATTAAAAGTCTCTTTTGAATTATTTTATCAGATCCATCAACAGCAGCTTTTGAATAGTTTCCAGTTGGAAAGAAAATAACTGAAAAGTCAGTGCAATAAGCGATAAAGATCTGAATGGTGAAAAGTAATTGTTGTAAAATATATGAAAAATGTAAAAATACTATAATGTTAGGAGCTTCTTTTTAATTATTATGTTGGATCCATCAACAGCAGTTTGTGGGCATTTTCTACTTTTGTACAAATTAACCGAAAAGTCAATACTGAATGGTGGAAAGTGATTGTTGAAAAATATATAAATGAAATAGGAACACAAATTCTTGAATATCAGATCCATCAACAGCAGCTTATATTTTCCAGTAAGTATAAGTAAATTGAAAAGTGAAAGCAGCTGTAAATATAATATAGCCCTAAATGGTGGAAAATGAATGATGAAAAATTCAAAAATGCAACGAATATAATAGTTAAATAGAAACACATAATATGAATACTAGATCCATCAACAGCAGCTTATAGACATTTCCAGTTGGAAAAATTAAAATGAAAAGTCAGCAAAAAAGTTATAAAAGACTTGAAATGTGTAAAGTGAATGATGTAAAATACATAAGTGACTTTACCATGTTGTTCCAGAGCATTCTTGCTAGCTGAGAATGAGCCTTCTGGCTAAGATGGAAACAGTCAGGAGCCAGATAGGAAACATCAGGTTCTCCGGTCTAAAAAATATGGAAATCACAATGAAGACTAATTAATATGAGCTGAATTATCTTAATATAATCACTTTGAGAGGGGAAAGACGGCAGAGATGGCGCCTCCTAGTGCACAGCTTTCTCCTCTACACCCCCCATATGAGGATTTTCTTACAGCTTAATAAGCATCTGCTCTGCTGCTGAGTGACAGCTGCTCCATCCCATCACCGGATACACAGGTCAGAGCTGGAGCAGCAGCAGCGTTCATCTGATTAGCTGCAGAGGAGCCTCTTGTGAAAAGAGCAGTGTGGCACTGTAAAGCAAGGAGAATCGCCAACATATACAAAAGACTCCAATACATAGATTCACGAGTTGTTATTCTAATAGAAAATAAAGGGGATAACATTCGGTCTAAACACGTACTGGGAGATGTGGAATTTTTGGCTGCCGGAAAAACGGCTGGAGAACCACAGTGAAGTCTTCTCTGGTGTCGTATCTTCCAGAATTAACGAAATCTCGAAGACTGAGCTGAAAAGGGAAGAAAGCGTGAATAATGAGGAAAGTGTCGAGACTGAAAGGTCATGGTCACATGTCACTGGTATGATGAGGATTTAGGCTCCGATTGTTCCAGAAATCTTTTTCAAACTATGTTAGTATCAGGGTACACTATGTATCACTGACACTGTATCTTAGTATTGGGGTACACTATGTATCACTGACACTGCATCTTAGTATTGCGGTACACTATGCATCACTGTGACTCTATATCTTAGTATTGGGGTACACTATGTATCACTGACACTGTATCTTAGTATTGGGGTACACTATGTATCACTGACACTGCATCTTAGTATTGGGGTACACTATGTATCACTGACACTGTATCTTAGTATTGCGGTACACTATGTATCACTGACACTATATCTTAGTATTGGGGTACACTATGTATCACTGTGACACTGTATCTTAGTATTGCGGTACACTATGTATCACTGACACTGTATCTTAGTATTGGGGTACACTATGTATCACTGACACTGTATCTTAGTATTGGGGTACAATATGCATCACTGACATTGTATCTTAGTATTGGGGTACACTATATATCAGTGACACTGTATCTTAGTATTGCGGTACACTATGCATCACTGACACTGTATCTTAGTATTGGGGTACACTATGTATCACTGACACTGTATCTTAGTATTGGGGTACACTATGTATCACTGACACTGTATCTTAGTATTGCGGTACACTATGCATCACTGTGACTCTAAATCTTAGTAATGGGGTACACTAGGTATCACTGTGACTCTATATCTTAGTATTGCGGTACACTATGTATCACTGACACTGTATCATAGTATTGGGGTACACTATGTATCACTGACACTGTATCTTAGTATTGGGGTACACTATGTATCACTGTGACACTATCTTAGTATTGGGGTAAACTATGTATCACTGACTCTATATCTTAGTATTGGGGTACACTATGCATCACTGTGACTCTATATCTTAGTATTGGGGTACACTATGTATCACTGACACTGTATCTTAGTATTGGGGTACACTATGTATCACTGACACTGTATCTTAGTATTGGGGTACACTATGTATCACTGACACTGTATCTTAGTATTGGGGTACACTATGTATCACTGACACTGCATCTTAGTATTGGGGTACACTATGTATCACTGTGACACTGTATTTTAGTATTGCGTTACACTATGTATCACTGACACTGTATCTTAGTATTGGGGTACACTATGTATCACTGACACTATATCTTAGTATTGCGGTACACTATGTATCACTGACACTATATCTTAGTATTGCGGTACACTATGTATCACTGTGACACTGTATCTTAGTATTGGGGTACACTATGTATCACTGACACTGTATCTTAGTATTGGGGTACACTATGTAATACTGACACTATATCTTAGTATTGCGGTACACTATGTATCACTGACACTATATCTTAGTATTGCGGTACACTATGTATCACTGTGACACTGTATCTTAGTATTGGGGTACACTATGTATCACTGTGACACTGTATCTTAGTATTGCGGTACACTATGTATCACTGACACTGTATCTTAGTATTGGGGTACACTATGTATCACTGTGACACTGTATCTTAGTATTGGGGTACACTACGTATCACTGTGACATTGTATCTTAGTATTGGGGTACACTGTGTATCACTGTGACACTATATCTTAGTATTGGGGTACACTATGTATCACTGTGACACTGTATCTTAGTATTGGGGTACACTATGTATCACTGTGACACTGTATCTTAGTATTGGGGTAAACTATGTATCACTGACTCTATATCTTAGTATTGGGGTACACTATGTATCACTGTGACACTGTATCTTAGTATTGCGGTACACTATGCATCACTGTGACTATATCTTAGTATTGGGGTACACTATGTATCACTGACACTGTATCTTAGTATTGGGGTACACTATGTATCACTGACACTGTATCTTAGTATTGGGGTACACTATGTATCACTGACACTGTATCTTAGTATTGGGGTACACTATGTATCACTGACACTGCATCTTAGTATTGGGGTACACTATGTATCACTGTGACACTGTATCTTAGTATTGCGTTACACTATGTATCACTGACACTGTATCTTAGTATTGGGGTACACTATGTATCACTGACACTATATCTTAGTATTGCGGTACACTATGTATCACTGACACTATATCTTAGTATTGCGGTACACTATGTATCACTGTGACACTGTATCTTAGTATTGGGGTACACTATGTATCACTGACACTGTATCTTAGTATTGGGGTACACTATGTAATACTGACACTATATCTTAGTATTGCGGTACACTATGTATCACTGACCCTATATCTTAGTATTGCGGTACACTATGTATCACTGTGACACTGTATCTTAGTATTGGGGTACACTATGTATCACTGTGACACTGTATCTTAGTATTGCGGTACACTATGTATCACTGACACTGTATCTTAGTATTGGGGTACACTATGTATCACTGACACTATATCTTAGTATTGCGGTACACTATGTATCACTGACACTATATCTTAGTATTGTGGTACACTATGTATCACTGACACTGTATCTTACTATTAGGGTATACTATGTATCTCTGTGACACTATATCTTAGTATTGGGGTACACTATGTATATCTGTGACACTATATCTTAGTATTGGGGTACACTATGTATCACTGACACTATATCTTAGCATTGGGGTACACTATGTATCTCTGTGACACTATATCTTAGTATTGCGGTACACTATGTATCTCTGTGACACTATATCTTAGTATTGGGGTACACTATGTATCACTGTGACACTATATCTTAGTATTGGGGTACACTATGTATCTCTGTGACACTATATCTTAGTATTGGGGTACACTATGTATCACTGTGACACTATATCTTAGTATTGGGGTACACTATGTATCACTGTGACACTGTATCTTAGTATTGGGGTACACTATGTATCACTGACACTATATCTTAGTATTGCGGTACACTATGTATCACTGACACTATATCTTAGTATTGGGGTACACTATGTATCTCTGTGACACTATATCTTAGTATTGGGGTACACTATGTATCACTGACACTATATCTTAGTATTGCGGTACACTATGTATCACTGACACTGTATCTTAGTATTGGGGTACACTATGTATCACTGTGCCTCTATGTCTTAGTATTGGGGTACACTATGTATCACTGTGACTCTATATCTTAGCATTGGGGTACACTATGTATCACTGTGACTCTATATCTTAGTATTGGGGTACACTATGTATCACTGACACTGTATCTTACTATTGGGGTACACTATGTATCACTGACACTGTATCTTAGTATTGGGGTACACTATGTATCACTGACACTGTATCTTAGTATTGGGGTATACTATGTATCACTGTGACACTATATCTTAGTATTGGTGTACACTATGTATCTCTGTGACACTATATCTTAGTATTGGGGTACACTATGTATCACTGACACTATATCTTAGTATTGGGGTACACTATGTTTCACTGACACTGTATCTTAGTATTGGGGTACACTATGTATCACTGTGCCTCTATGTCTTAGTATTGGGGTACACTATGTATCACTGTGACTCTATATCTTAGCATTGGGGTACACTATGTATCACTGTGACTCTATATCTTAGTATTGGGGTACACTATGTATCACTGACACTGTATCTTACTATTGGGGTACACTATGTATCACTGACACTGTATCTTAGTATTGGGGTACACTATGTATCACTGACACTGTATCTTAGTATTGGGGTACACTATGTATCAGTGACACTGTATCTTAGTATTGCGGTACACTATGTATCACTGACACTGTATCTTAGTATTGCGGTACACTATGCATCACTGACACTGTATCTTAGTATTGGGGTACACTATGTATCAGTGACACTATCTTAGTATTGGGGTACACTATGTATCACTGACACTGTATCTTAGTATTGGGGTACACTATGTATCACTGACACTGTATCTTAGTATTGCGGTACAATATGCATCACTGACACTGTATCTTAGTATTGGGGTACACTATATATCAGTGACACTGTATCTTAGTATTGCGGTACCCTATGCATCACTGACACTGTATCTTAGTATTGGGGTACACTATGTATCACTGACACTGTATCTTAGTATTGGGGTACACTATGTATCAATGACACTGTATCTTAGTATTGGGGTACACTATGTATCACTGACACTGTATCTTAGTATTGCGGTACACTATGCATCACTGTGACTCTATATCTTAGTATTGGGGTACACTAGGTATCACTGTGACTCTATATCTTAGTATTGCGGTACACTATGCATCACTGACACTGTATCATAGTATTGGGCTACACTATGTATCACTGACACTGTATCTTAGTATTGGGGTACACTATGTATCACTGTGACACTGTATCTTAGTATTGGGGTAAACTATGTATCACTGACTCTATATCTTAGTATTGGGGTACACTATGTATCACTGACACTGTATCTTAGTATTGCGGTAAACTATGCATCACTGTGACTCTATATCTTAGTATTGGGGTACACTATGTATCACTGACACTGTATCTTAGTATTGGGGTACACTATGTATCACTGACACTGTATGTTAGTATTGGGGTACACTATGTATTACTGTGACTCTATATCTTAGTATTGGGGTACACTATGTATCACTGACACTATATCTTAGTATTGGGGTACACTATGTATCACTGTGATTCTATATCTTAGCATTGGGGTACACTATGTATCACTGTGACTCTATATCTTAGTATTGGGGTACACTATGTATCACTGACACTGTATCTTACTATTGGGGTACACTATGTATCACTGACACTGTATCTTAGCATTGCGGTACACTATGTATCACTGACACTGTATCTTAGTATTGCGGTACACTATGCATCACTGACACTGTATCTTAGTATTGGGGTACACTATGTATCCGTGACACTGTATCTTAGTATTGGGGTACACTATGTATCTCTGTGACACTGTGTCTTAGTATTGGGGTACACTATGTATCACTGTGACACTATATCTTAGTATTGGTGTACACTATGTATCTCTGTGACACTATATCTTAGTATTGGGGTACACTATGTATCTCTGTGACACTATATCTTAGTATTGGGGTACACTATGTATCTCTGTGACACTGTATCTTAGTATTGGGTTACACTATGTATCACTGACACTATATCTTAGTATTGCGGTACACTATGTATCACTGACACTGTATCTTAGTATTGGGGTACACTATGTATCACTGTGCCTCTATGTCTTAGTATTGGGGTACACTATGTATCACTGTGACTCTATATCTTAGCATTGGGGTACACTATGTATCACTGACACTGTATCTTACTATTGGGGTACACTATGTATCACTGACACTGTATCTTAGTATTGGGGTACACTATGTATCACTGACACTGTATCTTAGTATTGGGGTATACTATGTATCACTGTGACACTATATCTTAGTATTGGTGTACACTATGTATCTCTGTGACACTATATCTTAGTATTGGAGTACACTATGTATCACTGACACTATATCTTAGTATTGGGGTACACTATGTATCACTGTGCCTCTATGTCTTAGTATTGGGGTACACTATGTATCACTGTGATTCTATATCTTAGCATTGGGGTACACTATGTATCACTGTGACTCTATATCTTAGTATTGGGGTACACTATGTATCACTGACACTGTATCTTACTATTGGGGTACACTATGTATCACTGACACTGTATCTTAGTATTGGGATACACTATGTATCACTGACACTGTATCTTAGTATTGGGGTACACTATGTATCAGTGACACTGTATCTTAGTATTGCGGTACACTATGTATCACTGACACTGTATCTTAGTATTGCGGTACACTATGCATCACTGACACTGTATCTTAGTATTGGGGTACACTATGTATCAGTTACACTGTATCTTAGTATTGGGGTACACTATGTATCACTGACACTGTATCTTAGTATTGGGGTACACTATGTATCACTGACACTGTATCTTAGTATTGCGGTACACTATGCATCACTGACACTGTATCTTAGTATTGGGGTACACTATATATCAGTGACACTGTATCTTAGTATTGCGGTACACTATGCATCACTGACACTGTATCTTAGTATTGGGGTACACTATGTATCACTGACACTGTATCTTAGTATTGGGGTACACTATGTATCACTGACACTGTATCTTAGTATTGGGGTACACTATGTATCACTGACACTGTATTTTAGTATTGCGGTACACTATGCATCACTGTGACTCTATATATTAGTATTGGGGTACACTAGGTATCACTGTGACTCTATACCTTAGTATTGGGGTACACTATGTATCACTGACACTGTATCTTAGTATTGGGGTACACTATGCATCACTGTGACTCTATATCTTAGTATTGGGGTACACTAGGTTTCACTGTGACTCTATATCTTAGTATTGGGGTACACTAGGTATCACTGACACTGTATCTTAGTATTGGGGTACACTATGTATCACTGTGACTCTATATCTTAGCATTGGGGTACACTATGTATCACTGTGACTCTATATCTTAGTATTGCGGTACACTATGTATCACTGACACTGTATCATAGTATTGGGGTACACTATGTATCACTGACACTGTATCTTAGTATTGGGGTACACTATGTATCACTGTGACACTGTATCTTAGTATTGGGGTACACTATGTATCACTGACTCTATATCTTAGTATTGGGGTACACTATGTATCACTGACACTGTATCTTAGTATTGCGGTACACTATGCATCACTGTGACTCTATATCTTAGTATTGGGGTACAGTATGTATCACTGACACTGTATCTAAGTATTGGGGTACACTATGTATCACTGACAATGTATGTTAGTATTGAGGTACACTATGTATTACTGTGACTCTATATCTTAGTATTGGGGTACACTATGTATCACTGACACCATATCTTAGTATTGGGGTACACTATGTATCACTGTGATTCTATATCTTAGCATTGGGGTACACTATGTATCACTGTGACTCTATATCTTAGTATTGGGGTACACTATGTATCCCTGACACTGTATCTTACTATTGGGGTACACTATGTATCACTGACACTGTATCTTACTATTGGGGTACACTATGTATCACTGACACTGTATCTTAGTATTGGGGTACACTATGTATCAGTGACACTGTATCTTAGCATTGCGGTACACTATGTATCACTGACACTGTATCTTAGTATTGCGGTACACTATGCATCACTGACACTGTATCTTAGTATTGGGGTACACTATGTATCAGTGACACTGTATCTTAGTATTGGGGTACACTATGTATCTCTGTGACACTATCTTAGTATTGGGGTACACTATGTATCACTGACACTATCTTAGTATTGGGGTACACTAGGTATCACTGACACTGTATCTTAGTATTGGGGTACACTATGTATAACTGTGACTCTATATCTTAGCATTGGGGTACACTATGTATCACTGTGACTCTATATCTTAGTATTGGGGTACACTATGTATCACTGTGACACTGTATCTTACTATTGGGGTACACTATGTATCACTGACTCTATATCTTAGTATTGGGGTACACTATGTATCACTGACACTGTATCTTAGTATTGCGGTACACTATGCATCACTGACACTGTATCTTAGTATTGGGGTACTCTATGTATCACTGTGACTCTATATCTTAGTATTGGGGTACACTATGTATCACTAACACTGTATCTTAGTATTGGGGTACACTATGTATCACTGTGACTCTATATCTTAGTATTGGGGTACACTATGTATCACTGACACTATATCTTAGTATTGGGGTACACTATGTATCACTGTGACTCTATATCTTAGCATTGGGGTACACTATGTATCACTGTGACTCTATATCTTAGTATTGGGGTACACTATGTATCACTGACACTATCTTACTATTGGGGTACACTATGTATCACTGACACTGTATCTTACTATTGGGGTACACTATGTATCACTGACACTGTATCTTAGTATTGGGGTAAACTATGTATCACTGTGAATCTATATCTTAGCATTGGGGTACACTATGTATCACTGTGACTCTATATCTTAGTATTGCGGTACACTATGTATCACTGACACTGTATCATAGTATTGGGGTACACTATGTATCACTGACACTGTATCTTAGTATTGGGGTACACTATGTATCACTGACACTGTATCTTAGTATTGCGGTACACTATGCATCACTGACACTGTATCTTAGTATTGGGGTACACTATATATCAGTGACACTGTATCTTAGTATTGCGGTACACTATGCATCACTGACACTGTATCTTAGTATTGGGGTACACTATGTATCACTGACACTGTATCTTAGTATTGGGGTACACTATGTATCACTGACACTGTATCTTAGTATTGGGGTACACTATGTATCACTGACACTGTATTTTAGTATTGCGGTACACTATGCATCACTGTGACTCTATATCTTAGTATTGGGGTACACTAGGTATCACTGTGACTCTATACCTTAGTATTGGGGTACACTATGTATCACTGACACTGTATCTTAGTATTGGGGTACACTATGCATCACTGTGACTCTATATCTTAGTATTGGGGTACACTAGGTATCACTGTGACTCTATATCTTAGTATTGGGGTACACTAGGTATCACTGACACTGTATCTTAGTATTGGGGTACACTATGTATCACTGTGACTCTATATCTTAGCATTGGGGTACACTATGTATCACTGTGACTCTATATCTTAGTATTGCGGTACACTATGTATCACTGACACTGTATCATAGTATTGGGGTACACTATGTATCACTGACACTGTATCTTAGTATTGGGGTACACTATGTATCACTGTGACACTGTATCTTAGTATTGGGGTACACTATGTATCACTGACTCTATATCTTAGTATTGGGGTACACTATGTATCACTGACACTGTATCTTAGTATTGCGGTACACTATGCATCACTGTGACTCTATATCTTAGTATTGGGGTACAGTATGTATCACTGACACTGTATCTAAGTATTGGGGTACACTATGTATCACTGACAATGTATGTTAGTATTGAGGTACACTATGTATTACTGTGACTCTATATCTTAGTATTGGGGTACACTATGTATCACTGACACTATATCTTAGTATTGGGGTACACTATGTATCACTGTGATTCTATATCTTAGCATTGGGGTACACTATGTATCACTGTGACTCTATATCTTAGTATTGGGGTACACTATGTATCCCTGACACTGTATCTTACTATTGGGGTACACTATGTATCACTGACACTGTATCTTACTATTGGGGTACACTATGTATCACTGACACTGTATCTTAGTATTGGGGTACACTATGTATCAGTGACACTGTATCTTAGCATTGTGGTACACTATGTATCACTGACACTGTATCTTAGTATTGCGGTACACTATGCATCACTGACACTGTATCTTAGTATTGGGGTACACTATGTATCAGTGACACTGTATCTTAGTATTGGGGTACACTATGTATCTCTGTGACACTATCTTAGTATTGGGGTACACTATGTATCACTGACACTATCTTAGTATTGGGGTACACTAGGTATCACTGACACTGTATCTTAGTATTGGGGTACACTATGTATAACTGTGACTCTATATCTTAGCATTGGGGTACACTATGTATCACTGTGACTCTATATCTTAGTATTGGGGTACACTATGTATCACTGTGACACTGTATCTTACTATTGGGGTACACTATGTATCACTGACTCTATATCTTAGTATTAGGGTGCACTATGTATCACTGTGACTCTATATCTTAGTATTGGGGTACACTATGTATCACTGTGACACTGTATCTTACTATTGGGGTACACTATGTATCACTGACTCTATATCTTAGTATTGGGGTACACTATGCATCACTGACACTGTATCTTAGTATTGGGGTACTCTATGTATCACTGTGACTCTATATCTTAGTATTGGGGTACACTATGTATCACTAACACTGTATCTTAGTATTGGGGTACACTATGTATCACTGTGACTCTATATCTTAGTATTGGGGTACACTATGTATCACTGACACTATATCTTAGTATTGGGGTACACTATGTATCACTGTGACTCTATATCTTAGCATTGGGGTACACTATGTATCACTGTGACTCTATATCTTAGTATTGGGGTACACTATGTATCACTGACACTATCTTACTATTGGGGTACACTATGTATCACTGACACTGTATCTTACTATTGGGGTACACTATGTATCACTGACACTGTATCTTAGTATTGGGGTAAACTATGTATCACTGTGAATCTATATCTTAGCATTGGGGTACACTATGTATCACTGTGACTCTATATCTTAGTATTGCGGTACACTATGTATCACTGACACTGTATCATAGTATTGGGGTACACTATGTATCACTGACACTGTATCTTAGTATTGGGGTACACTATGTATCACTGTGACACTGTATCTTAGTATTGGGGTAAACTTTGTATCACTGACTCTATATCTTAGTATTGGGGTACACTATGTATCACTGACACTGTATCTTAGTATTGCGGTACACTATGCATCACTGTGACTCTATATCTTAGTATTGGGGTACACTATGTATCACTGACACTGTATCTTAGTATTGGGGTACACTATGTATCACTGACACTGTATGTTAGTATTGGGGTACACTGTATTACTGTGACTCTATATCTTAGTATTGGGGTACACTATGTATCACTGACACTATATCTTAGTATTGGGGTACACTATGTATCACTGTGACACTGTATCTTAGTATTGGGGTACACTACGTATCACTGTGACATTGTATCTTAGTATTGGGGTACACTGTGTATCACTGTGACATTATATCTTAGTATTGTGATACACTATGTATCACTGTGACACTGTATCTTAGTATTGGGGTACACTATGTATCACTGTGACACTGTATCTTAGTATTGGGGTACACTGTGTATCACTGTGACACTGTATCTTAGTATTGGGGTGCACTATGTATCACTGTGATACTGTATCTTAGTATTGGGTTACACAATGTATCACTGCGACTCTACATCTTAGTATTGGGGTACACTATGTATCACTGTGACACTGTATCTTAGTATTGGGGTACACTATGTATCACTGTGACTCTACATCTTAGTATTGGGGTACACTACGTATCACTGTGACATTGTATCTTAGTATTGGGGTACACTATGTATCACTGTGACACTGTATCTTAGTATTGGGGTACACTATGTATCACTGTGACACTGTATCTTAGTATTGGGGTACCCTATGTATCACTGTGACACTGTATCTTAGTATTGGGGTACACTACGTATCACTGTGACATTATATCTTAGTATTGGGGTACACTGTGTATCACTGTGACACTATATCTTAGTATTGGGGTACACTATGTATCACTGTGATACTGTATCTTAGTATTGGGGTATACTGTGTATCACTGTGACTCTATATCTTAATATTGGGGTACACTGTGTATCACTGTGACACTATATCTTAGTATTGGGGTACACTATGTATCACTGTGACTCTATATCTTAATATTGGGGTACACTGTATCACTGTGACACTATATCTTAGTATTGGTGTACACTATGTATCTCTGTGACACTATATCTTAGTATTGGGGTACACTATGTATCACTGTGACTCTATATCTTAGTATTGGGGTGCACTATGTATCACTGTGACTCTATATCTTAGTATTGGGGTACACTATATATCACTGCGACTCTACATCTTAGTATTGGGGTATACTATGTATCACTGTGACACTGTATCTTAGTATTGGGGTACACTATGTATCACTGTGACACTATATCTTAGTATTGGTGTACACTATCTCTGTGACACTATATCTTAGTATTGGGGTACACTATATATCACTGCGACTCTACATCTTAGTATTGGGGCACACTATGTATCACTGTGACACTGTCTTAGTATTGCGGTACACTGTGTATCACTGTGACACTGTATCTTAGTATTGGGGTACACTACGTATCACTGTGACATTGTATCTTAGTATGGGGTACACTGTGTATCACTGTGACCCTATATCTTAGTATTGGGGTACACTATGTATCACTGACACTGTATCTTAGTATTGGGGTACACTATCTATCACTGTGACTCTATATATTTGTATTGGGGTACACTATGTATCACTGTGACACTGTATCTTAGTATTGGGGTACACTATGTATCACTGTGACATTGTATCTTAGTATTGGGGTACACTGTGTATCACTGTGACCCTATATCTTAGTATTGGGGTACACTATGTATCACTGACACTGTATCTTAGTATTGGTGTACACTATCTATCACTGTGACTCTATATATTTGTATTGGGGTACACTATGTATCACTGTGACACTGCATCTTAGTATTGGGGTACACTGTATCACTGTAACACTGTATCTTAGTATTGGGGTACACTTTGTATCACTGTGACTCTATATCCTAGTATTGGGGTACACTATGTATCACTGTGACACTGTATCTTTGTATTGGGGTACACTATGTATCACTGTGACACTGTATCTTAGTATTGGGGTACACTATGTATCACTGTGACACTATATCTTAGTATTGGGGTACACTATGTATCACTGTGACACTGTATCTTAGTATTGGGGTACACTATGTATCACTATGACTCTATATCTTAGTATTGGGGTACACTATGTATCACTGTGACACTATATCTTTGTATTGGGGTACACTATGTATCACTGTGACACTATTTTAGCATTGGAGTACGCTATGTATCACTGACACTGTATCTTAGTATTGGGGTACACTATGTATCACTATGACTCTATATCTTAGTATTGGGGTACACTATGTATCACTGTGACACTGTATCTTAGTATTGGGGTACACTATGTATCACTATGACTCTACATCTTAGTATTGGGGTACACTAAGTATCACTGTGACACTATATCTTAGTATTGGGGTACACTATGTATCACTGTGACACTGTATCTTAGTATTGGGGTACACTATGTATCACTGTGACACTGTATCTTAGTATTGGGGTACACTATGTATCACTGTGACACTGTATCTTAGTATTGGGGTACACTGTGTATCACTGTGACACTATATTTTAGTATTGGGGTACACTATGTATCACTGTGACACTATCTTAGTATTGGGGTACACTTTGTATCACTGTGACTCTGTATCTTAGTTATTGGGGTACACTATGTATCATTTTGACTCTTTTTCTTAGTATTGGGGTACACTGTGTATCACTGTGACACTATATCTTAGTATTGGGGTACACTTTGTATCACTGTGACTCTGTATCTTAGTTATTGGGGTACACTATGTATCATTTTGACTCTTTTTCTTAGTATTGGGGTACACTATGTATCACTGTGACACTATATCTTTGTATTGAGGTACACGATGTATCACTGTGACACTGTATCTTAGTATTGGGGTACACTATGTATCACTGTGACTCTCTTTCTTAGTATTGGGGTACACTATGTATCACTGTGACTCTGTATAATAGTATTGGAGTACTGCCTTTTTCTTAGAACTTTGCATTCTGTTGTTCCTCTGTTATTCCTCCTGGAAATGTATTCATTAATTAGCCAGTGGCATCGGCTTTCCTCTAGTCAATGTGTGTGAATGGACTAGGGAAATGGCATTATCCAGTATTCGCTTTATTCTCACATTTCCAGGAGGAGCAACAGAGGAACAGCTCAAAGCAGAGTTTTATGAAAAGATGCTCCAGAATTACTTTCTTGGGGAATAGGAGTATTTCGGATGCCCTCTGTGGCATTAATACGGTACCTGATAGGCTTCGTTCATGTTCTCTATGAATTCAAACTCCTGAGAATTGGCCAGGGCGCTCAGCAGACAGGGGCACATCATGCTGTGGAGAGAGGGGCAGCACGCGTCACACACTCGCAGCTGTATGGACTAACGCTGATATTTATCTTCTTCTATAATACCGTGTATGAACACAACCTAAAATGAAACGTGCCCACCCCTGCTACAAGTGTGACTGCATCGCTCTTACACCTGTGCTAGACTGAGAGTTATATGATGAAATTCTGTCTGTGTGCAGCCACCACTAGAGGGAGCTCTAGAGCTTATCGTATACTTATACTGTATATTAATCGCTTTTTTCCCCCTTCTTCCAAGAGCCATAACTTTTTTATTTCTCCGTCCCCATAGCTGTATGATGGCTTGTTTTTTGCAGGACGAGTTGTAGTTTTGAATGACACCATTCATTTTACCAAATAATGTAGTGATAAAAGGGAAAACAATTTAAATGAGGTGAAATAGTGAAAAAAAAACCTCAGTTCTGCCACTGTTCGGTTGATCGACTTTGATATGGGCTTTCCTAGGAGCCACAAAAATAGTTTTTAGAAGAAATTTTGGGACAGAACACCCTATACGGAAAGTGTTACCTTGTGAGAAGCGTTGGGCATTTCACCCGGTTATCCAGCACAGCTTCTCTCAGTGGGATGATGTCCATCACCTCCACCAGGTTAACGAAAGCCTTGGGAACCTAAGGAAGGGAAATCCAAGACAGTCAGACAAGCGGCAGGTAAGACGCAATGTTGGGGAATGTTCAGATGATTCTTTATGTCGAGAAATTGAAAAAAAAATACATTAAAAGAAAAAGGCCGCATTTTTATGGCGTTTAAAGCTTTTTCTTTTAATAACAGTAATAAAAAGGTTTCTCTATCTTTTTTTCTCCGGGTCAGAGCAGTGATGGTGAGAACACATTTTTGTAGACTTTTTTTTTTTACTACTTAAATTTTTTTTCTTTTCTTTAAATAATTAGATTTGGTTGTGCGACCATTATTGAGACTGAAAATTTGTCATTTTTCTTTTATTAATGTGTGTTTTTTTCCTGCAGCGGCTGTAGTTTTCATGGTACTTGTTTGGGGTACGTATGATATGATTTTTTTTTTTATCTCTTTTTAGCCCATTTTTTTGACCAATGACCAGAAAAACAGAGATTCGGAATTTTTACGGAAAGTAATTACAAAACAACTTCTCTCCACAGTTTTAATACATTGGGGGCATTTTAAATAGTAGTGGACAACTTCTTTAAGTTGTAAAAAAAAGTTCGGAAATCTGTAAAAAAAAAAAAATGTTGCTTATGTCTCAATTTTCCGAGAGCTGTAACATTTTCAATTTTCGGGTGATGGGGCTGTGTGAGGGCTTATTTTTTGCCAAAAGCTGCGAACTGTGTGAAGAACCTGGCACCAAGTGGTTATTTCCCCTGCAGCGCCACCACAGGAGAAATGCGGCATCACGCAGATGATCTGATATCAACAAGCATCCTCTATAGTATCATTCATAGCCTGAATATTCCTGTGCTGACCGACCTGAGCATGCAGTATATCCAGGGCCCTCCGGATGTTGTTGGTGTAAGTCGCCGCTGAGAAGACGTTCTGAAGGGGGAACGAGAAAGATGCCACATTAGATGAGAAAAAGAGGTTGAGCACCGGAGAAGTGTTCACCAGCACTAGGAGACTCGCCCCCTGCTGAATGTTTCCATAGAAATAAAATGATGTCCTCTATGTATTAAAATAAACAAATTATCAACTTCTCTGTACATGGAGCCGATAAACGGACAATGGCTCCTCATTACTAATGCAAAGTGATCTCTGCTTCTTCCCTATAACATTTACCATCAAGGTTGACTTAGGTCTGTTCATCAGTCAAAAGCTCTCCAGACTCTTTTGTCCCCTGCAGACCCCTTTGTCCTCTCCAGACCCTTTTGTCCCCCCAGACCTCTCTGTCTCCTCCAAACACCTCTGTCCCCTCCACACTCCACTGTTCCCCTCCACACTCCTCCAGATCCCTCTATCCCCCCAGCCCACTCTCTTTCCCCCGACCCTTTTGTCCCCCCAGACCACTCTGTCCCCTCCAGACCCCTCTATCTCCCCTGCAGACCCCTTTGTCCTCTCCAGACCCTTTTTTCCCCTCCAGAGTCCTCTGTCCCCTCCAAACACCTCTGTCCCCTCCATACTTCACTGTCCCCCTCCAGACCCCTCTATCCCTCTCTCTATTTCCCCCGACCCCTTTGTTCCCTCAAACCACCCTGTCCCCTCCTGACCCCACTGGCCTAACCTGATCCCTTTGTCCCTCCCCCAGACCCCTCTGTTTATTCCAGACTTCTCTGCCCCCCCCCCAGAACTTTCTGTCTCTTCTCCATACCCTGTCTTTATCAGACTCCTCTGTTCCCCCAGAGTCCCCTGTACTCCCAGATAATTCTGTCCTTTCCAGACCCCTTTTGTCCTCTCCTGATCCCTTTGTCCCCCCCCCAGACCCCTCTGTTTATTCCAGACATCTCTGCCCCCCAGAGCCCTCTGTCTCTTCTCCATATCCTGTCTTTATCAGACTCCTCTGTTCCCCCAGAGTCCCCTGTACTCCCAGATCCTTCTGTCCTCTCTAGACCCCTTTTGTCCTCTCCTGATCCCTTTGTCCCCTCCAGACCCCTCTGTTTATTCCAGACCTCTCTGCCCCCCCAGAACCCTCTGTCTCTTCTCCATACCCTGTCGTTATCAGACTCCTCTGTTCCCCCAGAGTCCCCTGTACCCCCAGATCCTTCTGTCCTCTCTAGACCCCTTTTGTCCTCTCCTGATCCCTTTGTCCCCTCCAGACCCCTCTGTTTATTCCAGACTTCTCTGCCCCCCCCAGAACCCTCTGTCTCTTCCCCATACCCTGTCTTTATCAGACTCCTCTGTTCCCCCAGAGTCCCCTGTATCCCCAGATCCTTCTGTCCTCTCTAGACCCCTTTTGTCCTCTCCTGATCCCTTTGTCCCCTCCAGACCCCTCTGTTTATTCCAGACCTCTCTGCCCCCCCAGAACCCTCTGTCTCTTCTCCATACCCTGTCTTTATCAGACTCCTCTGTTCCCCCAGAGTCTCCTGTACCCCCAGATCCTTCTGTCCTCTCCAGACCCCTTTTGTCCTCTCCTGATCACCCCTCTGTTTACTCCAGCCTTCTCTGTCATCTCCAGAACCCTCTGCCCCCTCTCTATACCCTTTACCAGACTCCTCTATTCCCTCCAGACTTTTCTGTCCCTTTCCAGAACCCTTTGTTCCCTTCAGACCCCTCACTCTCCTCTAAACTCCAATGTCCTCCTGTCCTCCTCCTCCTCTTCAGATTCCACCTTCACCTCCCAGTCTCCTATGTCTTCTCCAGACCCTTTTGTCTCCTTTAGAAATCTCTGTCCCCTCCAGACTCCATTGTCTCCCCAGGCCGTTCTGCTTCCTACAAACCAGAGGATCGGGCATTAAAATTCAACAAGTCGGACCCTTCTCTTCCCTGATGTCTTTTGGGTGAGAGCTGAAGACCCCCATACATAATAGATGGTCGGTCAGTCCCGCTTGGGATGATCGTGTATGGGGCTTTTAGACCTCTAGTTTTAGAGGAACAGAAGGGGTGCAATCAACCAATTTAAGGGCCACAAACATACACAGTACCGGAATGTCGGACATTAATCATCTATCGCCCATTGTTACGCACTGCCGTCCTGCGCCCCCATTAAACCCTATCGGTTTTTCTCCTGCATCCTGACTTACGCTGTCGGTACAGGAGGCGCACAGGTCATTGGCCCCAACGAAAACTGTGATCACTTTCCAGTCCGCATTCATGTTAATTCTCTGCAAAACATTAATATTTTTTTTTATTCTTCATCCTCCTCATGATCTTACAGTTATTGTTTTTACATATTCAATTTTTCCCCTTTTTCTGCCCAAAACTTTTATGGGTAATTTCACCCAAAACTAAAGTTTCCATCTTGAAATGTCCAGGTCTCTAGTGAGGCTAGGCTATAAAGGGGCACTCCAGCCTCCAAAAATGATGACTTATCCACTAGATCAGTGGTGGGACCTCCTCCGATCACTCCGATCACTAGAACAGGAGATATACTGTATCTTTTGTCACTCACATAGACAATGTATGAAGTGGAGGTGCACAAGGCCGACCTGCGCTCCTCCCAGTGGAGGCTTTCCACAGCCCCATTTTTGGATTAAGTTGGGGGTCCCAGTTCTCCTTACCCCCAGTGATCAGTAAGTTATCTCCTGTCCAATGGATAGGGGTAACTTTCAATCTTGGGGAGACCTCCAGGCTGCCATATTGTGGACAGAAGCGCTCTTGTTCTGGCGATCACTGCCGATCTAACAATCATCATCAATCCTGTGGACAAGAGATCATTTTTGTAGGCCGGAGAACCCCTTTAATGGTGAATAGTTCCTTACTTCTTAGCAGGTAGAGTGATTTACTGAGGGATGGAAGCTCCTGTTTCTCCAGATCCCATGATTATATAATTCGGAAGGGGTAGGCGTTCAGGGATAAAAGTTAGCAAAGTTTTGAGTTTCTTTGGAGTTGCCTTTTAACATACATTTTATGCCCAAGATACACATGGCACTTATCTCTGAGATTATGCAGTAACGCACCTTGTCTGATTTCATCTGGTCCACCAGCGCCTGTGCCTGCGTGGGCATATCCCTGCAAAGCAAAAAGACATTTTACTATGAAGATATATTCTTAGCTCCCCCTCTGAGCGGACCCCGCTGCTCTATTCATTTTAATTGGAGTCTTGTAATACTATATGTCACCTCTAGTGGACGCTAACCTCTACTGGTGATACCGGCTGATCGGGGTATTCTGGAGAAAGGTCGTAGTTGGGCTTTCATTACTCAGGGAAAGGGTCTAGTTTGGATAGGAAGGTCACTTTTGTTCCCCTTTTCCCAGTAGTTGGCAGACGGTGGTACGTAACGAGAGGTAATGACGCCCGCGTGAGCTATTTTTGACTCGTAATAGAGGTAATGGTTATTTTACTACAGGCTGTAAAATGTATACACGTATTTATCTGGGGTATATATCAGTCTGCACCGGAGCAAAGTCCAGGACAGGACCCGAGGCACCAGGTCAGGACGAGCTGCATCATTAGGCACGTATAGGAAACGTTTTTAGCGCCGACCCAATATGGTTGAATGGGTTTGTGTACGTGCAGACATCGAGCATTTCTGGTGGCCTGCGTCTCATTTAAAACAACAGTAACCTCACTTGCTAGCAGGATACCCAGCACTTCCCAAGATCCAGGATAGACGACTCTTTAATTCCCAAACTTGGCACAATTTTTGCCGGTAGAAAGTTGGCAGAGGCCTTCCCCTACCGCAGCTTACTGTCACTCTTTGGCCTACCTCACTGCAAAAGGGCCCAGCTGTCCCCTTTAATTTTGCCCAAATCACCGTCCTCTAATTTGTCTTCTCAGCAACTATCCATGCATCCTCCCTCTGGTGTGACTCACCGAAAACCCAACTCTCACGGGCTCCTACTCGAGCATCTGTTTTGAAGTATTCAGTACAATGCCAGCAGCTTTCCTGGGAGGGGCCGAGACTTCAATCATCCCTGTCACCCCTTGGCTTCTCTGTATAGAGCTGCGTACACGTCCACTCTGGCTGGTGACCGTGAGCATGCTCCCTGGGCTAACAGTCTTGCTCTGGCTGCTGACTACGTGAGCATGCCCCCTGGGCTAACAGTCTTGCTCTGGCTGCTGACTGTGAGCAGGCTCCCTGGGCTAACAGTCTTGCTCTGGCTGGTGACTGTGAGCATGCTCCCTGGGCTAACAGTCTTCCTCTGGCTGGTGACTGTGAGCATGCTCCCTGGGCTAACAGTCTTGCTCTGGCTGCTGACTACGTGAGCATGCTCCCTGAGCTAACAGTCTTGCTCTGGCTGCTGACTATGTGAGCATGCTCCCTGGGCTAACAGTCTTGCTCTGGCTTTTGACTGTGAACAGGCTCCCTGGGCTAACAGTTTTGCTCTGGCTGGTGACTATGAGCATGCTCCCTGGGCTAATAGTCTTGCTCTGGCTGGTGACTGTGAGCATGCTCCCTGGGCTAACAGTCTTGCTCTGGCTGCTCACTATTTGAGCATGCTCCCTGGGCTAACAGTCTTGCTCTGGCTGCTGACTATGTGAGCATGCTCCCTGGACTAGCAGTCTTGATGTGGCTGCTGACTACGTGAGCATGCTCCCTGGGCTAACAGTCTTGCTCTGGCTGCTGACTACGTGAGCATGCTCCCTGGGCTAACAGTCTTGCTCTGGCTGCTGACTACATGAGCATGCTCCCTGGGCTAACAGTCTTGCTCTGGCTGCTGACTACGTGAGCATGCTCCCTGGGCTAACAGTCTTGCTCTGGCTGCTGACTACGTGAGCATGCCCCCTGGGCTAACAGTCTTGCTCTGGCTGCTGACTACGTGAGCATGCCCCCTGGGCTAACAGTCTTTCTCTGGCTGCTGACTATGTGAGCATGTTCCCTGGGCTAACAGTCTTGCTCTGGCTGGTAACTGTGAGCAGGCTCCCTGGGCTAACAGTCTTGCTCTGGCTGGTGACTGTGAGCATGCTCCCTGGGCCTACAGTCTTGCTCTGGCTGCTGACTACGTGAGCATGCTCCCTGGGCTAACAGTCTTGCTCTGGCTGCTGACTACATGAGCATGCTCCTTGGGCTAACAGTCTTGCTCTGGCTGCTGACTACGTGAGCATGCTCCCTGGGCTAACAGTCTTGCTCTGGCTGCTGACTATGTGAGCATGCTCCCTGGGCTAACAGCCTTGCTCTGGCTGCTGACTATGTGAGCATGCTCCCTGGGCTAACAGTCTTGCTCTGGCTGGTGACTGTGAGCATGCTCCCTGGGCTAACAGTCTTGCTCTGGCTGGTGACTGTGAGCATGCTCCCTGGGCTAACAGTCTTGCTCTGGCTGGTGACTGTCAGCTTCTCTTATAATTTATAGCTCTACTGTGGCATCTAGTAGCCACAAGATTGCAGGAAAAATACAAAATATTGAAAAATATTAAACTAAATGAACATTTCTCTGACAATGGCACAAAGTATCAGGCCGTAGTTACTGAGCCGCCATAGTGATAGGGAAAGGGACAGTGAGGGAGTGTGTGTACCTAAGATGGGACTAGGTGAAGGCTGCAGAAAGTGCTAGGTGTTGTGAAAAGTAGGAGTGGTCTAGATTAAGTGGGCAGAGCCTAATGCGCCACCTGTGGCTACAGACTCCAGAGATGTTGATCTGGCACTTGCTTATTATCTTATGTACAAGTAATATCATTTGTTGTGAGAGATACATAGGGCATAAGTGAATTTTGCAATTGTATAATTAAATAACTTCTTACAAAGCTTTGGCCCCGGGGACGGCTCTATTGAGAAATGCGTTGTGAGAGTCACTATTCCCAGTATCTATTGAGTATCCGGTAAGAAAGGGGTTAAACTCCTTCAGAATATCTGTAGAACAGAGAAGAACATTTTGATGTTAGACACATCTCATTGTAACAAATATTAAAACTGACCTAAAAATGAATATGATGTAACCCTCCCACATTCTGCACCCCCGCGAGTGTCATAGGTCAGGCCCGCGGTGACCAGGTTATGGCTGGGGTGGCTATTATAATATAAGGAATTGTTATTATGAGACGACATGTCACCATTTTTCTCAATTGCATTTTTTAAATTGCATACTATTAAATAAATCTCTTGGACCTGATGATGCTGGAGTGTTTACTTAGAATTCATATGAAATTGACTGTATAATTGTTATGTTCTGCTACCAGAGCTAAGGAAAGAGAGGAGATCTGTCCCTACGATAGAACTCAGCTGAATCCCTACGATGTAACAGGGAACCTGATCCTGCGATCAGACCTGCTAAAGTCCTAAGCTAGTCTGTACGGAGACCTATAGATGTGGGGAAGGAATCCCTACAAGTACTAAGGACTGGGAGGAAAATGGGACACCTCCTAACAGAAACAGTAGCAGACAGACAAACAAACAAAATATAAAGAACAAAGAGGTCCGTAGACCAAGCAAACTAACAGAGTTAGATACAGAGCACAGGCTAGCTAGAAAGTAGTTATACAATGAAGTCCAGCAAAGCCAGAAGGGCGGAGCAGGATTAAATAGGCCAACGAGGTCATGTGACCAGCAAAGGAAAAAACCTAAGAGCAAGGTTCTAACAGTACCCCCCCTTCTAAGAGGATCCTCCGGATCCCCTAGGACCAGGCTTATCAGGAAATCTCCTGTTAAACGCTCTGATAAGTCTGGACGCGGAAACATCATCTGACCTCACCCAAGAGTTATCCTCGGGTCCGAAACCTTTCCAGGCCACCAGATACTGCAAACTACCTCTATACCGTCTAGAGTTAAGGATGCGAGAAATTTCATATTCCCCGTCCTCCACCACCGGAGGAACAGAGGCAGAGGCGTCACCATCCGACACAACAGCTTTTTTTAACAGAGAGACATGAAATACCGGATTAATTCTCCAGGAGGTAGGAACCTCCAACCTAACAGCAGATTGGTTGACAACCTGAAGCACCTTAAAGGGCCCTACAAACTTGGGACCCAATTTCTTAGAAGGAATCCTCAACCGCAGATTCCTAGAGGACAACCAAACCATGTCACCAACAGCGAACAAAACCTCCTGTCGTTTCCTATCAAAGTAGTCTTTAGATTTTCTGTTGGCCTCCTGAAGATTACCACGCACATCCGTCCAAACTCTCTCCAAATCACCGGAAAAATTCTCCTCCTCAGGCACGGCAGATCCCAACTTGGAGAACGACCCAAACGACGGATGTCTCCCAGAACAACAAAAAAAAGGCGAACAACCAGCAGAAGAAGATGTATGATTGTTCAGAGCAAATTCAGCAAGTGGCAGAAACTCAGACCACCCCTCTTGATTGTCTGCCACAAAACAACGCAAGAACTGCTCAACATCCTGGTTTTTCCTTTCTGTCTGGCCATTAGATTCAGGATGATATCCGGACGAGAACGACAGATGAACTCCCAACCTGTCACAAAAGGCACGCCAAAAACGAGCCACGAACTGAGGACCCCTATCAGAAACAATGTCAGTAGGAACGCCATGAAGTCTGACAATTTCCTTGACAAAGGCCTTAGCGAGAGTTTTAGCGCAGGGCAGTTTGACGAAGGGAACCAAGTGACACATCTTGCTAAAACGGTCCACGACCACCCAGATGACAGTAAAACCCTCAGAGGGGGGAAGGTCAGTTATAAAGTCCATAGCCAAATGTGTCCAAGGAGCACTAGGAACCTCCAAAGGACAAAGCAACCCCGCAGCAGGAGTATGTGAGGACTTAGATCTAGCACATATAGTACATTGACGCACCCACTTAATGACTTCCTTCTGCCATCCAGGCCACCAAAAACTGCGACCCACCAGTCTCTTGGTCTCAGAGATTCCGGGATGACCTGCCAACCGAGATTCGTGACACTCAATAAACAAATCTCTCCTAAAGGTCCCAGGCACAAACAACCTCCCATGAGGAGTGTTAGATGGGGCATTCTCCTGTGCTTTAAGAATCTCATCTTCCAAAACGGAGTCCAAAGCAGCTATCACAACACCTTCTTGTAAAATGTTCTCCTCTTTCTCAGCACCAACTATGGGAGAAAAACTGCGAGACAAGGCATCCGCCTTAACATTCTTAGTACCAGGGATGTAAGTAACGGAGAAATTAAACCGCGAGAAAAACAGTGCCCACCTAGCCTGACGGGCATTCAGGCGCTTGGCAGCATCAAGATATATCAGATTTTTATGATCCGTAAGAACCTGAACGGGAAATTCCGCACCTTCCAAGAAGTGGCGCCAGTGTTCAAATGCGAGTTTAATAGCCAATAATTCCCGATTACCAATATCGTAATTCAGTTCAGTCTCCGAAAATTTTTTTGAAAAAAAGGCACAGGGATGTAATCCATCCCCGTTATCCTGAGACAATACTGCGCCAACCCCCACCGAAGAAGCATCAACCTCAACCAAAAACGGTTTAGTCACATCAGGCTGCATAAGGATGGGAGCAGAGGTGAACCTCTCCTTGAGATACACAAAAGCTTCAATGGCCTCAGAAGACCACTGAACCGCATCAGCACCTTTCCTGGTGAGATCGGTCAGAGGTTTGACAATACTAGAAAAATTTTTTATGAATTTTCTGTAATAATTGGCGAAACCTAAAAACCTCTGTATCGATTTCAAACCAATAGGCCTAGGCCATTCCTGTACAGCTTGAACTTTAACCGGGTCCATCTCAAAACCTTCGCTGGAGATAATGTAACCCAAAAAACTAATTCTCTGTACAGCGAACTCACATTTCTCCAGCTTAGCAAAAAGCGAATTGTCCATTAATAACTGTAATACCTCGCGCACGCTCCGCCAATGAGACTCCAGATCCGGCGAATAAATCAAAATGTCATCCAAATACACAACCACATTTTTGCCGATCAAAGGTCTAAGGATGTCATTAATAAGATTCTGAAAAAATGCAGGAGCATTAGTAAGACCAAAAGGCATAACCAGATTCTCAAAATGACCCACAGGAGTGTTAAAAGCAGTCTTCCATTCATCACCCTCCTTCATGCGCAACAGATTGTATGCCCCCTTAAGGTCAATTTTAGAGAACCACTTGGCCCCCATTAACTGGTTAAACAGATCAGGAATTAATGGCAGTGGGTAAGGATTGCGTACAGTAATTTTGTTAATCTCACGAAAATCCAGACAAGGACGTAAACCGCCGTCCTTTTTTTTTACAAAAAAAAATCCAACCGCCACAGGAGACTTAGAGGGCCTAATGTGACCGGCGGCCAAACTTGTCTGTATGTATTCATCCAAAGCCTTCCTCTCAGGAATAGTAAGGTTAAATAAACGACTTTTAGGAAGAGTCGCTCCAGGGACAAATTCAATAGAACAATCATAGTCTCTATGGGGAGGCAAAACCTGCGATTCCTTCTCAGAAAAAACTCTCCAAAAATCCTGAATAGGAACAGGCAATTCTCCCCTATCCAAAGCTGCAATACGCCCGTTACAACACTTGTCATAACATTTATGGCTCCAGGATTTAATTTCATTGGTAGACCAATCCAGTACAGGATTGTGAAATTTTAACCAGGGCAATCCCAATATTACTGGAGAAGGCAAGTTATTCAAAACTACCAAATCCAATTTCTCATGGTGAACACCATTAATAGTGAGAGGAAATTCACAGACCTTGAGAGTAATATTCTTCAAAGGGGAACCATCCACAGAAACCACAGCAATGGGGGATGATAAAGGTTCGGGTTTTAAATTGAGTCTTTCCAAGAATCCCCCATCAATTACATTCAGAGTAGATCCACAATCAATAAACACCCGAAATTCCATTAATTTTTCCTGAGCAATCGTGGAAGCAGCTAAAAATACACCCTTGGAATTTAAACAGGCAATACGGGCATGACTGACCATTTTTTTTTCTTTCTTCATACGAAGCTCACAGCCTTTAATCAAATGACCAGATTTTCCGCAATAGAAACACAAGCCTTCAGAAAATCGACGGTCTTTTTCTTGAGAGCGAGGTGCCACCGATCCAATCTCCATCGATTCACCACTGTTAGTACACACATTCTCATAACCAGAAACTGACATAGCAGAGGATTTGCTCTCATTAACCCTTGCACGCAGTCTCCTATCCACCCGTATAGCTAATTGCATAGCCTGTTGCAAATCTTCAGGTGTAGGATAAGCAATTAGCAGGTCTTTAACCCTTTCATTGAGCCCAGCAAGAAATAGACTTTTCAGGGCAGAATCGTTCCACCCTGTTTGAGTAGACCAACGACGGAAATGAGTACAATATTTTTCCACATTACCTGATCCCTGTCTCAAACGTCTTAACTCAGTCTCAGCTGATGCGACACGGTCAGGATCATCATATAATAGTCCCAAAGCAGAAAAAAAACTATCCACTGATCTGAAGCATGTATCACTAGGTTGCAAAGAAAAGGCCCACTCCTGAGGCTCTTTGCGCAAAAGTGACATTATGAACCCTATGCGCTGGGATTCATCCCCAGAGGACTTGGGTCTCAAACGAAAATACAATAAGCAAGCATTTTTAAATGAAAAAAATTCTCGGTGTTCACCAAAAAATAAATCCGGCAAACATACCTTAGGCTCCAAGAAATGTGCTCCAGGATAGTTACTCACGTGCTGACGGAGCTCGGCCACCTCCAGAGAGAGTCCCTGCAGGCGATGAGCCAAATCCTGAACCGACACCATGATGGAACAGAAAAATCTTTCCTTAGAGAATTTGCAGGCTGGACTTACTGTTATGTTCTGCTACCAGAGCTAAGGAAAGAGAGGAGATCTGTCCCTACGATAGAACTCAGCTGAATCCCTACGATGTAACAGGGAACCTGATCCTGCGATCAGACCTGCTAAAGTCCTAAGCTAGTCTGTACGGAGACCTATAGATGTGGGGAAGGAATCCCTACAAGTACTAAGGACTGGGAGGAAAATGGGACACCTCCTAACAGAAACAGTAGCAGACAGACAAACAAACAAAATATAAAGAACAAAGAGGTCCGTAGACCAAGCAAACTAACAGAGTTAGATACAGAGCACAGGCTAGCTAGAAAGTAGTTATACAATGAAGTCCAGCAAAGCCAGAAGGGCGGAGCAGGATTAAATAGGCCAACGAGGTCATGTGACCAGCAAAGGAAAAAACCTAAGAGCAAGGTTCTAACAATAATTCTAATATAAAGATGAGCATTTTATGAGTTCAGATACAGAATGAGATATCTCAGGAGACCAAGAGTATTCAATCTCCACCAGCCAGTCTGACTGACCGCTGCAGCTTGTACTGAGCAGACTGAGATCTTAGCAGCAACAGGGAGGAGGACACTGAGAAACAGTTAATCAGGCAAGGTGGACGAAGATTCACAAGCAGCAGGGAAGAAAGACATTGAGGAATAGTCAATCACTTTAAGTGAATGAACTCACCTTTCTGAAGGTCAGAGAACAGACACTTCTGTCATTGATACTAAGAGACCACTTAAGAGATCCCCCCAGCTATTATCATAAGTAAGAGCAGCTCCCACTTTTAGTAGATCCAGCTTGTTTGAGAAGCTGTCAATCAGGCTAAGTGGGCAGTAATTCAGTAGCATCAGGGAGGAGGGACTCTGAGATCAATAAAGCTATATGGGTGGAGATAAAGCCGCAGTATCAGGGACAGTGAGGTGCTGTCAATCGAGCTAGATGGGTAGAGATTCAGCAGCATCAGGGAGGAGGGACTCTGAGGTCAATCAAGCTATATGGGTGGAGATTCAGCAGCAGTATCAGGGGCAGTAAGGTGCTGTCAATCGAGCTAGGTGGGTAGAGATTCAGCAGCATGGGGTAAGGATACTGAGATGCTGAAGAGATTGGAGTTAAACTTTCATACAGCATTATTGTCATGGCTCGGTTTGGGGATTAGATCTGGTGACTTGTTGGTCAGTTCTTCTGCTTGTTGAGCTATAGCTTTTTTTCTTCCCTGACCAAATGCTGATTGTTAATGTTTCCTTATTCTCCCATCTTGGTTTGCTCCTTTCCAGGTGTTTTCCCATTTTGGTTTGCGCTATCAGGTTCTGGGTGGGTCTTTATATAGTAACCCTTCTCTGCACTTCCTTGCTGGCTATATTTCCTTGTGAATGTACATTTAAGAGTTCCTGCTCTTTATCTTAGGGGTTTACATTGCTGGATAAACTCCAGTGTTATTCTTGCACTAAGTTGGTTTGCTTTTCCTCCCAGCACCTTTTCCTTTTACCACTGTTAGGTTATTGGGAGATCTGTCTTGTTCCTTTATTTTTGGTATTCCTTAACCTTTACCTTTTCACCTTATTTGAATGTGTCTTAGTTTCTCACATTGGGTTCTCATACCTCTCCTCGCACTTTCCTTTCCCCTTGTTGATAGGGTGTTGCTGCTTCCCCTCTGGTTCCTCAGGAGGTATGAGAAACCCCTCGACGGCCCTTTTGGGAGCCAGGTCCAAGGTGCTGTTTTTCAGTTGTGCGGCTAGGGCCTTTCTAGTCTGTAGTGTACAGGACTTGTTGGGTGTGGTGCGGCGTTTCCCTGGTGTGAGTGTGAACACGTTTATAACAATTATACCGCTATTCTGACTTGGATGCTTAAACTGAATACTCCAGAACCATCAGGTCCAATCGATCTATTTAGTAATGAATGCAGTTTAAATTGTGAAACCTGGTGACAGATCCACTTCAATGTCATCAGTTACAGATTACTGTACTTTACTTACTCGGTAAGGTGGTGACTTGGTCAAGAGTAGAATCCCCTCCAATGCTGAAACACATAAAAATAACACATCATTATATTCCCGACATTACACTGAATGGAGAATTTTAGTTCTTAAAATATTAATTCTTGAAAAATGAAACACTTTAATTGTGTATAGAGTCAGCACAGGTCTCATTTCTCCTATACCGAAAGCATTCCTATCTACCGTAAATCCTCCTCCATCCCGGCTTAGATCGCCAAATTTCACTGGAATGTGATAAACTTGTTCAATACTAAAACTGATTCTCCCTATAGTGTTACTACTAAATACTAATTGCCTGATTTCATGTTTGTAGTAATTATTATTTTCCTTAATTGCTTTACCTCCATGATAACCCACGATATTGTTTGATTACATCCAAGACGTCGCTGGGATTGGAGCCAATTCCATTACCGGCCTGTAATACATTATCAGACACATATATATATATATATATATATTAATAGTAGGAACATATTTTTGGTCTCTGCCTGGTAAATTGGGGCCTATAAGTGTACACCAAGACAAGTTCCCCATCCTTGATTTGCTGGAGAAGCAAATGCACAATTTCTCCATAGGTTACTACTAGAGATGACGATTCGTGACGCCCATTTTCGACCTCTAGACCGATTTCCTGTTGCAGTTGGACATCACTTCGGTGATCGCCTCCCTCACCCCTGGCATCTCCTGGGCACCTCTGTCCCTTCCTAGGCTTCATGCCATGTCATGATATGCGTCGCACCATGATAGAAGCGTCCAGGAGATGCCGGGCGGTGATGTCCTCGTGCAACAAAAAAATCGGTCAAAGCTGGATACAGCGAAACCTTTTGCTCATCTCTAGTTACTATTTATTACATTTACTAAATAATTCCTTCCGATTTCTTACCGTCAGAGAATCGCCAAGAGCTGCGACCACGTTAATGTCTGCTGGTCGAAGTCTGTGAACTGGAAAGAGATGAGAAATCATCATCAATCTCCATCTGTACAGAAGCGATGATGCTGATACAAGCCGATCAACAGCACAGAGAAGTGTGGACAAGTGGCCCAGGGATCGGGGCTTTACCTGAAGTGGGTTTTGTAGGAGATGCAGACAGGTCTGAACATGTTAATATGCTTCCTTGCACCTAAAACACATAATTAATACAAGCAATAAGTCAACTGTAAGAAGGTGACATTTATAAGTGGAAATCCCTCATGTTTGTTATTTCATTACTGGAATATTCTAATTCCACATCCACTTGTTTTCTAAAAATGTAGTTAAAGGGGTTGTCCAGTCAGAGTAATATGATGACCTATCCACAGAATATGTCATCAATATCAGATCAGTGTGGGTCCAATACCCGGCAATCCCACCGATCAGCTGATTGGATAGATCATCAATATATTTTGACCGGACAGCTCCTTTATTCTTGCATGGGTTGTCACCTTCCAGTACACATCATGATGGGGCCCACTCAGACTGAGCCCGCGCTCCACGTAAGTATTTATTTATTTTACTCACTTATATAGCACCATTACACTGTGTGCAGAATTATTAGGCAAATGTGTATTTTGATCACGTGATACTTTTTATACATGTTGTCCTACTCCGAGCTGCATAGGCTTGAGAGCCAACTACCAATTAAGTAAATCTGCTGATGTGCATCTCTGTAATGAGGAGGGGTGTTGACTAATGACATCAACACCCTATATAAGGTGTGCTTAATTATTAGGCAACTTCCTTTTCTTTGCCAAAATGGGTCAGAAGAGAGATTTGACGGGATCTGAAAAGTCCAAAATTGTGAGATGTCTTGCAGAGGGATGCAGCAGTCTTGAAATTTCCAAACTTTTGAAGCGTAATCACTGAACAATCAAGCGTTTCATGGCAAATAGCCAACAGGGTCGCAAGAAGCGTGTTGGCCAAAATAGGTGCAGAATAACTGCCCATGAACTGAGGAAAATCAAGCGTGAAGCTGCCAAGATGCCATTCACCACCAGTTTTGCCATATTTCAGAGCTGCAACGTTACTGGAGTATCAAAAAGCACAAGGTGTGCGATACTCAGGGACATGGCCACGATAAGGAAGGCTGAAAAACCACCACCTTTGAACAAGAAACATAAGATAAAACGTCAAGAATGGGCCAAGAAATATCTTAAGACTGATCTTTCAAAGGTTTTATGGACTGATGAAATGAGAGTGACTCTTGATGGGCCAGATGGATGGGCCAGAGGCTGGATCAGTAAAGGGCAGAGAGCTCCACTCCGACTCAGACGCCAGCAAGGTGGAGGTGGGCTACTGGTATGGGCTGGTATCATCACAGATGAACTTGTGGAACCTTTTCGGGTTGAGGATGGACCCCATAGAGAACCTGTGGTCCATCATAAAATGTGAGATCTACAGGGAGGGAAAACAGTACACCTCTGGGAACAGTGTCTGGGAGGCTGTGGTGGCTGCTGCACGCAATGTTGATCGAAAACAGATCAAGCAACTGACAGAATCTATGGATGGAGGCTGTTGAGTGTCATCATAAAGAAAGGTGGCTATATTCATCACTCATTTTTTGGGTTTTTTGTTTTTGCATGTCAGAAATGTTTCTTTCTAAATTTTGTGCACTGATATTGGTTTACCTGGTGAAAATAGACAAGTGAGATGGGATTATATTTGGTTTTTATTAAGTTGCCTAATAATTCTGCACAGTAATAGTTACCTGCACAAACAGATATCCTCCTAAGATAGCCAAATCTAAAAAAAAACACTCCAACTTCCAAAAATATTAAGCTTGGATATTTATGAGTCTTTTGGGTTGATTGAGAACATAGTTGTTGATCAATAATAAAAATAATCCTCTAAAATACAACTTGCCTAATAATTCTGCACACAGTGTAATTCCACAGCACTTTACAGTCATCAGCATCGCTGACCCCATCGGGGCTCACAATCTACATTCCCTATCAGTCTTTGGAGTGTGGGAAGGAACCGGAGAACCCAGAGGAAAACCACTGAGCCACCGTGCTGCCCTCATTTGGTATTATCTGCAAGAAGAGTCTTTACAGTTATCATTACACTGTGTCGTGAGATTTGTCTCCTGAATTTTTCACCCATTTTGCTCCCTATCTCTAATTTTCAGTTGGCTCTGAGCTAGTGGGTGTAGACTAGCTGCTATGATGTCTCCCATACACAGCACACACAGCGCATCTCTATGTAGCTTATGTTCAGAAGCAGGAGAATGGAGGATTTTAAACAGCAGTACTGAGCAGTGTACCTGTGAATCCAGCACTGGGGTGAGATAAAGCAATTACTAGAAAGCAGCAGCACAGAGAAAATTGTACAGCACTACTGCGCATTGTAGCACTAAGTCCAGCTCAGGAGGAATATAAAACACTTACTAGAAATCAGAAGCATGGAGGACATTATACAGCAGTGGTGAGCAGTGTATCTGTGAATCCAGCTCAGTGGGGAGACAATCACTGACTAGCACAATCTGTGTGTGTCTCTCTACTTCTACCTTTCACTCTGCTTCTTTCACCTCCTCCTACAGATATCTGTAGACAGCTATTAAGTCTTCTCTCAGTCTTCTCTTTAAACATTCTCAGATCCTTTAACCGTTCCTCGTAGGACATAGTTTGCAGTCTGCTCACCATCCTGGTCGCTCTTCTCTGAACTTGCTCAAGTTTTTCAATGTCTTTTTTAAAATGTGGTGCCCAGATCTGGACACAGTATTGTAGATGAGGTCTGACCATGTTTTACGGAAGAAAGCACTTGGTAGGTAATGCACAAGAAACACTTGGAACTCGTTGGGTTCATTCAAATAAATGAATTTTAATTGCTTATGAAATATCCAGAATAAATTACACGTTTCGGTCAATCAGACCTTCATCAGTCCTCTGGAATGTAACTGCATGCTGCAGCGCTATAGGGATATCTGCGATGTCCACCGCTCAGATATATGGCGCCGAAACGTCTCATTTATTCTGGAAATTCCATAAGCGATTAAAATTAATTTATTTGAACGAAGCCAATGATTGCAAAGTGTTTCTTGTGCTGAGCCCCTCTTTCACCTCTTTCAAAATAAAACAATAAGAAAAAAAATGAAATATACACATATTTGGTATCGCTGAGTACAGAATTGCCCAATCTATATATAAAAAAAATTAATCCGATCGGTAAACGGCGTAACGAAAAAAAAAAAAAAAACGCCATAATTACGTTTTTTTTGTCACCGCTACATTGCTTTACAAAACATTGTATCTACAGCAAAATTTATCAATAAAAATGTCAGCTCGGCACGCAAAAAATAAGCTCTCACCCGGCCCCAGATCCCGAAAAATGGAGACGCTACTGGTCTTGGAAAATGGCGCCATTTTTTTTTTTTTAAACAAATTTTGGATTTTTTTTTCATTACTTAAATAAAAAACAACCTATACATGTTTGGTGTCTACGAACTCGTAATGACCTGGAGAATCATAGTGGCAGGTCAGTTTTACCATATAGTGAACGTGGTAAAAAAAAACAAAAAAAAAACAACTGTTGAATTGCACTTTTTTTGCAATTTCACCTCATTTGAAAATTTTTTCCCGTTTTCCAGTACACGATATGGTAAAACCAATGGTGGCGTTCAAAAGTACAACTCGTCCCGTAAAAAAATCAGCCCTCAAATGGCCATATTGACCTAAAAATAAAAAAGTTATGGCTCTGGGAAGAAGAGGAGCAAAAAAAGAAAACCCAAAAACGGTAAATGGCCCGG
The DNA here is from genome assembly GCF_046119375.1 of Phyllobates terribilis. NCBI lineage: Eukaryota > Metazoa > Chordata > Amphibia > Anura > Dendrobatidae > Phyllobates > Phyllobates terribilis. The sequence continues at coordinate 670,944,539 of NW_027362763.1, read as the reverse complement.
GGGTGAAGCGGTTATGACAGTGTAATACTCACCGGGTCAGGAGTTGTTGTTGGATAAACATAGTTGCTGTTTTTCGCAGTCTTCACAAAAGGATCATCCTAAAAAAAATACAATATTCGATGATGATTATTCACTCGGTAGTTTTCAGGTTTTCTATAAAATCATCCAGCTGCAGCTTATAGGACGATCCCATCTCAATGCTGAGAAGTTCATAAAAGTTTCCTCGACTGTTTATCTCTTTATTCAGTTTTGAATCATTAATAAATGGTTAATAATCCTACCTCCGAGGGGCAGAAAATACCGATGTCCTCGTCCAGACCTTGGTTATCCGTCTTCTGTCCTACAGGTTCAAACTAAGAGAAAGAAAGAAATGTATTAACTTAGAGAAGGACCTTATGGAACGGCGGCCATCCTGCAGACGGCAAGGAAAATATCTACAAAATAATCATCGTAGTACAAACAGGAGGGAATAGAGGAAGGGTGTAAGTAAAACCGAAGTGTTGCTGGTTCATGTCATTTAACCCCCAGAAATTCGGATGAGACCCCAGTGACAGGGGCATCCCATCCTGATTCCTGGCAGTAAATTAAAAAAAATCTAATTTGTGAAGTTACCATGTTTTTCCACAAAGAACGCGCACCCTGAGCATGAGCCTTCTCTCCAAAATGGAAGCAATCAGGAGACATGTAGGATCTGTCAGGCACCCCTTCCTATACAGAACACAAAGGTAAGGGTTAAGTTCACATTTTTAATCCAAAAATATTCACAAAAGTTGGACAGAAGATTATCCCTTCTATCGTATATTTTCTACTGTATATAGAGGTGTTATCAGTCATTGTACAGGAGGAGGAGGTGAGCTGTGACATCACCTATTGTGAATGGTGGATCCTGTGTTATCTACTGTATAGAAAGGTGTTATCAGACATTGTACAGGAGGAGGAGGTGAGCTGTGATATCACCTATTGTGAATGGTGGATCCTGTGTTATCTACTGTATATAGAGGTGTTATCAGTCATTGTACAGGAGGAGGAGGAGGTGAGCTGTGACATCACCTATTGTGAATGGTGGATCCTGTGTTATCTCCTGTATATAGAGGTGTTATCAGTCATTGTACAGGAGGAGGAGGTGAGCTGTGATCTCACCTATTGTGAATGGTGGATCCTGTGTTATCTCCTGTATATAGAGGTGTTATCAGTCATTGTACAGGGGGAGGAGGAGGTGAGCTGTGACTTCACCTATTGTGAATGGTGGATCCTGTGTTATCTACTGTATATAGAGGTGTTATCAGTCATTGTAGAGGAGAAGGAGGAGGTGAGTTGTGATATCACCTATTGTGAATGGTGGATCCTGTGTTATCTACTGTATATAGAGGTGTTATCAGTCATTGTACAGGAGGAGGAGGTGAGCTGTGACTTCACCTATTGTGATTGCTGGATCCTGTGTTATCTACTGTATATAGAGGTTTTATCAGTCATTGTACAGGAGGAGGAGGTGAGCTGTGACTTCACCAATTGTGAATGGTGGATCCTGTGTAATCTACTGTATATAGAGGTTTTATCAGTCATTGTACAGGAGGAGGAGGTGAGCTGTGACATCACCTATTGTGAGTGGTGGATCCTGTGTTATCTACTGTATATAGAGGAGTTATCAGTCATTGTACAGGAGGAGGAGGTGAGCTGTGACATCACCTATTGTGAATGGTGGATCCTGTGTTATCTCCTGTATATAGAGGTGTTATCAGTCATTGTACAGGGGGAGGAGGAGGTGAGCTGTGACTTCACCAATTGTGAATGGTGGATCCTGTGTAATCTACTGTATATAGAGGTGTTATCAGTCATTGTACAGGGGGAGGAGGAGGTGAGCTGTGACTTCACCAATTGTGAATGGTGGATCCTGTGTAATCTACTGTATATAGAGGTTTTATCAGTCATTGTACAGGAGGAGGAGGTGAGCTGTGACATCACCTATTGTGAGTGGTGGATCCTGTGTTATCTACTGTATATAGAGGAGTTATCAGTCATTGTACAGGAGGAGGAGGTGAGCTGTAACATCACCTATTGTGAATGGTGGATCCTGTGTTATCTCCTGTATATAGAGGTGTTATCAGTCATTGTACAGGGGGAGGAGGAGGTGAGCTGTGATTTCACCTATTGTGAATGGTGGATCCTGTGTCATCTACTGTATATAGAGGTGTTATCAGTCATTGTACAGGAGGAGGAGGTGAGCTGTAACATCACCTATTGTGAATGGTGGATCCTGTGTTATCTACTGTATATAGAGGTGTTATCAGTCATTGTACAGGGGGAGGAGGAGGTGAGCTGTGATTTCACCTATTGTGAATGGTGGATCCTGTGTCATCTACTGTATATAGAGGTGTTATCAGTCATTGTACAGGAGGAGGAGGTGAGCTGTAACATCACCTATTGTGAATGGTGGATCCTGTGTTATCTACTGTATATAGAGGTGTTATCAGTCATTGTACAGGGGGAGGAGGAGGTGAGCTGTGATTTCACCTATTGTGAATGGTGGATCCTGTGTCATCTACTGTATATAGAGGTGTTATCAGTCATTGTACATGAGGAGGAGGTGAGCTGTGATATCACCTGTTACTGTATTATAAGGTGTCCCCTGTCATTGCTATCTTGTCTGAGATGATAATGAAACAACTGAAAAGTCTATTTGTACAGAACAGGAGGTGTGAGTTTTAGTGGTCAGTGTGAAAATTGCCGGACTCATATTAAATATAAAGATATTAAAATTAAAAATTGAAAGAAAAAAAAAACATCAAAAATGTAATTCACTCACAGTAAAAACCTTAAACCTTAGGTGATGTCCTGATGTCACATTCCCTTTAAGCTTTGTGGATCTTATAATACACTTACTTCATTTTTTGGAATTACAAGATGCTCTAGGAATGGCTGAATGACGACGGTGAAGTCTTCTTTGGTGTCGTACCGTCCGCTCTCCACCAGCTGGCGAGTTTGTTCCTGAAAGGAATTGAATGGCACAGATGATGTTTGTTATATTCCGCGGTGTCCCCGGCGTACCCGGCGAGCGTCGCTGTCAGCGCTGATACTTTCCAGGATTACTTACTTGGTATTGCTTGTTGAATAGTCTAAGAGTTGAAATTTCAGTCGATCCTTCTAGGTTGTTGACCACACAACTGCACAGGGCACTGCGGAAAGACACAGTTATAGCCTGTCCGGTCAATCATTTATATTTATTATTATATTAGAGTGGGGGTAGCACCCCCCAATAAATGGCTCATGTTATGCGAGCGGCCACGACATCCAGGAGTTACGCCTTGGAAGATAGAAATGTGTTCACGTCTTTGATTCTTTTGAAGAATTCTATGAATCCCAGAAAACAAACAAATAGATCCTTCACCAAGTCAAGCTGGAACTTCAACTTTTTGGGCGCTCCAATTGTTGGTCTTTTGTTAGGACAGACTATTAACCCTTCCCTGCTGTGGTTATTTTTACATTTATATGATTGTGGGTTTTTTTTTCTCCCCTTCTTCCAAAAGCCATAACTTTGCTATATTTCCGTCCATACAGCCATGCTGTATAATTGCTTGTTTTTTTCTGGGACGAGTTGCAGTTTTGAATGACACCATTTACCATACAATGTATGGAAAAAAAATCCAAATGCAGTGAAAGGGTGAAAAAAAACACGTTTTTTTTTTTTTTTTTTTTTTAAGTATTAATTGTAAAAATGACCCAGCTACACAATTTTCCAGGTCAGTACAAAAAACAAACTCGTATATTTTTCCTTTTATTTAAGTGGGGTCGGAGGGGAGGAATTGGAACGTTGTAAAAAAAAAAAAAATTAAATAAAAAACGTTGCCATTTTCTCAAAACCCCTCACTATTTTATTTTTCCGTCAGTATTTTGGAGATGTGTGGGGGCTTCTTGTTTGCACGGCGAGCTGATGATTTTAGATGTCTTGATCTAATTTTCAATTCATTTTTTTTTAGGATGGTTTAGCGACCGAAAAACAGCAATTCTGGAGTTTTGGTTGTTATTTCTCTTTATGGTGTTTAGATTTTTATGATGTTTTTTTTTAGATTTTGATAGATTGGACTTTTTTGGATGTGGCGATACCAATACCAAATATGTTGAATTTTTTTTCATTTATTTTCTTTAAACTGGAAAAAGGATTTGATTTTTTTATTTATTTTATATATTTTTTAAAAAAAATAGTTTTATTTTACTTTTTTCAGTCCCTTTAAGGTCAATGATTATTTAATCACTTGTTCGATATACTGAAATACTATAGTATGGACAGAAATGACACAGGCTGGACTTCATAGGAGGACGAAGATAACAGCAACAGGGGCGTTACAGGAAGCTGATGGGATCCAGGGAGGATTTATTGGGGAATGTTGTGGGGTCTGAACTCTAGAGCACCCCAAAAGCAACCCCTTCACCTTTGTTTGACAGATTGGTGGGCTCATAAGGTGCTGGGTATAGGCCAATGCATCATGGAAAACCCATTTAAAGCCCAGAAAATCGGACTTTAACATCTAGCATCTGACTTTTAGTAATATTCCAGTTGGTCTTTAAGTCCCCGGGTTCTTCCATACGTTAACCATTAATGATCAGAAGACGTCTGTAAATATCTGAGGTCTCGGTATCTTGTCTCCTTCAGGTCAGGGTTTTCAGAGATGACATTGAACAGTGGTATCCACCAAGTGATTAGCGCAGGTGCTGATAAGGAGCCATAAATATGTGCGATCGCACCGAGGTCCAGTCCTTGTGTTCTTGTCTCTTTTTACTTCACTCATCTTCTAGTTATGTCTCACACTTTGACCCCCGATATTGATGTATTTGTACATGAACCTGGATGATCTATAGATTTATCTATGCTGTTTATTGTATTTTCTATTATTGAGTTAATATATCTAAGACCCGAGGTGCCTATGGTTGAGCGATCAACGAGCAGACGGCTTTCTCTCTCCTTACGCTTCCATACACAGGCATGGTCAGCTCAGCTAAGAGAGGAATAAGTCACTGCCATACAACCCTGGCAGCAGCTTATCTCCTGGGTGAAGAACAGGAATGACAATTGAAATTCAACCAGCGCAACAGATGATGTCAGGGGGAGTTGGGAGGCCCCTGTGCACATTAGATGGTTTTCGGGTCAAGCCAAAATTGGAGGACTCATCCCATTATTGTGTATGGGACCTTTGGGCACAAGGGGATTCTTTAGACCATGATCAACTTTCATTGATGGCAGGTACTCAACTGAGCTGTTTATACACATTGGGTTTCATTGATTTCTATTGGCTGTAATGGGTCTCCTTGCTATTCTTCTAAAAATGTGATTCCCGGGTATCCGTTTCTAAGAGCTTCAATGGTAAGACCCCCATAAACATTAGACTACAGTGAGCAAAATCCACTGATATTAGTGGGATCGTCCAACCGTCTAATGTTTGGAAGGGACATGAGAGTCTAGAGAGGACAAAAGAATTTGGAGGGGACAGAAGAGCCTAGAGGGGACAGAGGAGTCGGGAGGGGACAGGGGGGCCTGAAAGGTCTGGAGGGAACAGAGTGGTCCAGGAGGGGGACAGGGGAGACTGGAAGAGACAGAGAAGTCTAGAAGAGACAGAGGTATCTGGAAGGGACAGAAGATTCTGGAGGGAAGAGAGGAGTCTGCAGGGTACCCGGGGGTCTGGAGGAGGCTGGGGTTCTGGAGGGGACAGAGTGTTCCGGGGGAGACAGATGAGTCTGGAGGGGATCAAGGAGTCTAGAGGGGACAGAGGGGGGTCTGGAAGGGACAAATGTGTCTGGGGGGAACAGAGGAGACTGGAGGGTACAGAAAAGACTGGAGCGGGCAGAGGGGTATGGAGAGGACAGTGGGGTTTAGAGAGTACACGGGTCTAGAGAGGACACTGGGGTCTGGAATAAGACAAAGGACTCTAGAGTGGACAAAGGGGTCTGAAAGGAACAGAGGAGTCAGGAGGGACAGAAGAGTCTGGAGGGGACATGGTGGTCAGGAGGGTCTGCAGGGCACTGGGAGTCTGGAGGAGAGTGTAGGAGACAGAAGAATCTGGAGCGGACCGAGAAGTCTGGAAGGGACAGAGGTGGTCTCGGGGAGAACAGAGGAGACTGGAGGGTACAGAAAAGTTTAGAGCGGACAGAGAGTCTGGAAGGGACAGAGAAGTTTAGAGAGGACACAGAGGTCTGGAGAGGACAAAGGTGTCTGGTGGGAACAGAGGAGACTGGAGGGTACAGAAAAGACTGGAGTGGGCAGAGGGGTATGGAGAGGACAGTGGGGTTTAGGGAGTACACGGGTCTAGAGAGGACACTCCAAGTCTGGAATAAGACAGAAAGGTTTAGAGAGGACACAGGGATCTGGAGTGGACACAGGGGTTTGGAGAGAAAACAGAGGAGTCTGGCAGCATTTTTCTCATAGAGAACACTGAAGTACTTGGCCCCTGTGTATGTGGGAGTCGGAAAGATAGTTTTTGACGGAATAATCATTTGGCCAAGAGCTGTCTAATGTGTATGGGCCTTTAGATGAGGTTGACCAATCTGGAGAACTTTTTCCCAAGCATTCCTGGTAACATAGACTTTCATAAGACTGACCTCATGAGTTGCTTTGGGCAGTGAGTTTTCTCATGATCGTAGAGTTCTTTCAGGGGCAAAATGTCCAAAATTGTCACCAGATTAACAAACAGCCTTGGTACCTGGGTCGGAAAATAAAAAAGTATGGATCAAAAATGGAACAAAAACTTATCTGCTCTCTTGCAACAATAATGGACAGTGGGAAATACCGTCATGGTGTTAACAAAGCAATTAAAATGCACATTGTGGCAGATATCCTGGCATAACATTGTCTGCTCCGGCCGCCATCACTATGCTGGACTAATTACATGGGGTTACAGGAATACATCCTACCTCCTCCTGCAGATAGTCCAGAGCCTCCTTAATGCGGAGGACAAAGTTTTCAGGAGTATGATAAGGCTGCAATAAAAAGAAATAAATAAATGTGTTATTTCTCACTTTATCACTTGTGACAGCAATAGAACAATGCACTGTATGACTACTGATTGTAAGACTTTATCCATAAGTACAAGTGGACATAAAAGAAGAGATACTTGGATATAGTAATTTAAATATGAAAAGCCAATAAATTCTGATGAAAGTTACAACGAACCCGAGACACTATATCATCCTGTTACATAATATCACATTCAATGAGCTACAAAGTCATTGCCAATGATAGATACCGATAGTCTAATGAGTGTTATCTCAAGGTTAGTGATCGATGTATATGTTGCACATTAAGGAAGACATCGCCCAGGTGTCAGCGTGCGCATGGTGTATCATGCGTGCCACTATATTCATGCTTGATACCATTATCAGTGAGCGGATAGGGAGCAGCGTGCGTGGCATCTACATAAATAAAGTAGAAATAACGACATGCAATACATTCCTAATAATGGAGCATAGTCCTATTTCCCCTATTACTGGAAGTCTTATTAAAAAAATAAATAAAACATTAAAAGTTAATCATCTACACCTAAAAATAATGTAAAGCTCCATCAAAAAAATTTAAGGGTAGATTTGTACCATGACTGTCATTTCAGGTGAGTTTTCAGAATAAGCTGTTGTGTGTGTATGTAAAGAATTACACTATTTATGGTCATTATGTAACTTTTATCCTTCAGGTTTTTCCCCTCTACAAGCTGTGTCTCAAATTTTAAGCTGTCTCTGAGTTAGTGGCTAAAGACTGTTATGATTTCTGCTATACTTTGCACATAAGGACATGAGAGATTCCTGCTCTTCTGTCTCTTTGTAGCACAGGTTCGCAATACTGAACAGAGTAGCTGTGAATCCAGCTCTGAGGGTGAGATAAAACACTTTCTACAAAGCAGCAGCATGTAGGATATTATAGGACAGTACTGAACAGTGTAGCTGTGATTCAAGCTCTGGGGTGAGATATAACACCACAAAGTAGCAGCATGGAAGACATTATACAACAGTACTGAGCAATGTAGCTGTGAATCCAGTTCTGGATGAGCTAAAACACTTACTACAAAGCAGCAGGGGGGCATTATGCAATAGTACTGAGCAGGGTAGCTGTGAATCCAACTCTGGGGTGAGATAAAACACTTTCTGAAAAGCAGCAGCATGGAGTATATTATACAACAGTACTGAGCTGGGTAGCTGTGAATCCAGTCCTGGGTGAGCTAATACACTTACTACAAAGCAGCAGGGGGGCATTATGCAATAGTACTGAGCAGGGTAGCTGTGAATCCTACTCTGGGGTGAGATAAAACACTTTCTGCAAAGCAGCAGCATGGAGTATATTATACAACAGTAGTGAGCAGTGTAGCTGTGAATCCAGCTCTGGGTGAGCTAATACACTTACTACAAAGCAGCAGGGGGGCATTATGCAATAGTACTGAGCAGGGTAGCTGTGAATCCAACTCTGGGGTGAGATAAAACACTTTCTGCAAAGCAGCAGCATGGAGTATATTATACAACAGTACTGAGCTGTGTAGCTGTGAATCCAGCTCTGGATGAGCTAAAACATTTACTACAAAGCAGCAGGGGAGCATTATGCAATAGTACTGAGCAGGGTAGATGTGAATCCAGCTGTGGGTGAGATAAACACTTACTACAAAGCAGTAAGATAAAACTCTTACTAGAAAGCAGTAACATAAAATACATTAATACTGAGCTGTGTAGCTGTGAATCCAGCTCTGGGGTGAGATAAAACACTTTTTGCAAAGCAGCAGCATGGTGTATATTATACAACAGTACTGAGCCGTGTAGATTTGAATTTTGCCCTGGGGTGAGATAAAACTCTTACTAGAAAGCAGTAACCTGAAGTACCTTATACATTAGTATTGAGCAGTGTAGCTGTGAATTCACCATCAGGGTGAGATAAACAATTTACTAGCAAGCTGTGATCGGTCTTTCCTTGTCTATGCTGCTCCCTCCTCCCCTCTCCATAGACTTGAATAGACAGCTAATGCCAATGAGGTTCGAGTCTTTTTTAACAAGACAGAATTGAAATGTTTTTCAGAGTGAATGATGGGATCATGTGGCAAGGGTGGATGGGGGTGTAATGGCTCTTTGTACGATTACGAAATGTAAGATTTAGTACAAAGTGTCTTATATTCATATGTACTATTGATTGATGGAAAGTTTATTGAAATGACAGCAGCCATTTATTTGCGCGCTGACGTCTGTACCTGAGACATACATGTGTGATGTATGAATGTATTCAGTATCAATGTAACAGATGTGCTTCATTTTTGTAGATTTTTCCACATACCGGATTTTTGCAGATACCACACAAGTCATTTCCTCCTATGAATATGGTCAGGAGTTTCCAGTCCTCGGTAATGTTAATTTGCTAGAAAAGAAGAATACAGTAAAGTTACCAGATGGACACGGTTTGTAATTTCTTATTGTATAATTGTTTGACAAATCTCATGTTAATTAATGAATGTGCCGAATATAGCTCTGTTTCATAATAAGGTTGTCACTAGGTGGCGCTGTTCTGTTGATCACTACAGATAAATAGATAATTGAGAATATTTTTTTTGCTAAAGCTTTAAAGAAAATAAGCTCAAGTCTTCATGGTGGGCCCATAAGTAAGGCCAATGAGCACATGAATGGAGGGAAAGCAACATACCCAACCAGAGCGCACTGATTTGTCCATTCATGCTATACTGGCTCTTTCAGAAATCGGTCATTGTGATAATTTCACCGCCATATGCTACCAAGATAAATACAGGATTGGCTGCAAAACCGGCCCTTGTATCCCTTGTCAGGTTTGTACAGAATGACACTTATTTGCCTTCATTCATTGGAAATATTTAACAGTAAAATTGCCTTTTTAGCAACCAATCTGGAATTTGGAACGTTTGGTGCCGTAGAAGGTGGTCCCGACTCCTGACCACGATAAGACGGACACCACTTCACATAGCTGCGTCTCCAGTAATTGGTCAGTACATCTTTCTTCCATTATTCTGTACAAGCCCCATAAAGGACACAGGGTTTGTTTTTTGTGGGCCATGCTTTATAAGTACAGCTAAAGGGGACCTGTCACTTGCAATAAATATGTAAAATTTTTACCTGGTGTAAATTCCGCTGTTCTCCTGAATCCGGTGCTGTTTTTCTTTTGTTCCTGCTCCTCTCCGTTCCTGAGATATGGCCCCCTCTTCCATGTATATAAATCTAATCTTGTTAGCTAGGTGGCCATGGTCCTCAAGGAGACCCCCACAGAGAAGAGTTGAGGACCCACTTGTTACAAAGACTAGATGTATAGGTGCATCTCACTAAATTAGAATATCATCAAAAAGTTAATTTATTTCAGTACAAAAAGTGAAACTCCTATATTATATAGAGTCATTACACACAGAGGGATCTATTAAATAGAGTCATTACACACAGAGGGATCTATTATATAGAGTCATTACACACAGAGGGATCTATTATATAGAGTCATTACACACAGAGGGATCTATTATATAGAGTCATTACACACAGAGGGATCTATTAAATAGAGTCATTACACACAGAGGGATCTATTATATAGAGTCATTACACACAGAGGGATCTATTATATAGAGTCATTACCCACAGAGGGATCTATTATATAGAGTCATTACACACAGAGGGATCTATTATATAAAGTAATTACACACAGAGCGATCTATTTCACGTGTTTATTTCTGTTAATGGTGATGATTATGGCTTACAGCGAATGACAACACAAAAGTCATTATCTCAGTAAATTAGAATAATTAACAAAAAACACCTGCAAAGGGTTCCGAAGCATTTAAAAAGGCACCTTAGTCTGTTTCAGTAGGCTCCACAATCAAGGGGAAGAGTGCTGACTTGACAGATGTCCAGAAGGCAGTCATTGACACACTCCACAAGGTCCCAGAGTCTGGAGGAAGAGTGGAGAGGCCACAATCCAAGCTGCTGGAGGTCTAGTGTGAAGTCTCCACAATCAGTGATGGTTTGGGGGGCCATGTCATCTGCTGGTGGAGGTCCACTGTGTTTTATCAAGACCAAAGTCAGCGCCGCCGTCTACCAGGACATTTTACAGCACTTCATGCTTCCCTCTGCCCACAAGCTTTATGGAGATGGAAATGTCATTCTCCAGCAGGACTTGGCCCCTGTCCACACTGCCAAAAGTACCAATACCTGGTTTACACACAACAGTATCACTGTGCTTGATTGGCAGCAAACTCGCCTGACCTTAACCCCATAGAGAATCTATTATAGAGAATCTATGGGGTATTGTCAAGAGGAAGATGAGACCCCAGACCCCACAATACAGACGAGCTGAAGGCTGCTATCAAAGCCACCTGGGCTTCCATAACACCTCAGCAGGGCCACAGGCTGATCGCCTCCATGCCACATTGCCACATTGATGCAGTAATTGATGCACAAGGAGCCCGACCAAGTATTGAGGCATTTACTGACCATACATTTCAGTAGGACAACATTTCGGATTGTAAAAACATTTTTCAAGCTGTTGCTATAAAGTATTCTAATTTACTGAGATAATGACTTTTGTGTTTTCATTGGCTGTAAGCCATAATCATCAACATTAACAGAAATAAACACTTGAAATAGATCCTTCTGTGTGTAATGACTCTATATAATGGATCCCTCTGTGTGTAATGACTCTATATAATAGATCCCTCTGTGTGTAATGACTCTATATAATAGATCCCTCTGTGTGTAATGACTCTATATAATAGATCCCTCTGTGTGTAATGACTCTATATAATAGATCCCTCTGTGTGTAATGACTCTATATAATAGATCCCTCTGTGTGTAATGACTCTATATAATAGATCCCTCTGTGTGTAATGACTCTATATAATAGATCCCTCCGTGTGTAATGACTCTATATAATAGATCCCTGTGTGTAATGACTCTATATAATAGATCCCTCTGTGTGTAATGACTGTATATAATAGATCCCTCTGTGTGTAATGACGCTATATAATAGATCCCTCTGTGTGTAATGACTCTATATAATAGATCCCTCTGTGTGTAATGACTCTATATAATAGATCCCTCTGTGTGTAATGACTCTATATAATAGATCCCTCTGTGTGTAATGACTTTATATAATAGATCCCTCTGTGTGTAATGACTCTATATAATAGATCCCTCTGTGTGTAATGACTCTATATAATAGATCCCTCTGTGTGTAATGACTCTATATAATATGAGTTTCACTTTTTGTATTGAGAAACTGAAATAAATTAACATTTTGATGATATTCTAATTTAGTGAGATGTACCTGTATATACATGGTAGAGAGGGCCATATCTCAGGAATGGAGAGGAACAGGAACAAAACACAAAAAAACAGCGCCGAATTCAGGAGATGAGCGGCATTGACACTAGGTAACAAAATTACAAATTGATGGCAAGTGACAGGTCCATTTAAATGTAGTTCCTATTAGTATTTTACCTATCACAGATAAAACAAAAGTATACTGTGCAAGAGACCTTTGATGTTTCCATGTTTTTCATCCTTGTCACAACATATTCAGCCTGCTCGAGCATATCACTGCAAAACAAGAAAAGACGGTCAAAATGTTAGTGCATCTACAAGGCTATATCTCTATCTCACTGTAGATGAAAGGCAGATAAAATACTAATTTTATTTCACTGCCCGTCAAGAAATATCACAACATTCAGCAGCACAATGTTCTTATTCATTTCCCAAATACATTTTCATCTACGCCGCCCGTCCACCTACTGTACGCTGCCCTGAAAATACGAGAACAACGTCCCTTAAAAAGTTTCCCTTAGAAGTTTATGCAGTTGCTAGGTCCGCCATCACTTGTCTGGTGGTCAAGCTGAGGAATCATTTTTTTTTTTTTTAAGTTTTTTTAGGTAAAAGTTGCCAAATTGTTTAGTGGAGCAGATTGCAGGTTTTTTTTTTGTTTGTTTTTTTTTGCTCTGTCATTTTTTTCCTCTTCTTCTAGGAGACATAACACTTTTTTTCATTTCCCTCCAAACTGCCATCAGCCATCTTGGAAGCCTTGAAAATGTCTTTAAGGGGCTAAACTGATGCAATTGGAGATAGCTCATCAGTGACTCTCGGATGCCAGCTGTGTAATACAGCTGACACCTGCCATGTGCGCTGAGCCTGCTCCATGTAGGGATAGCGCATGGTCAATGGACATGTTCGATGGCCATCGCTAAGTGTTTGGAAAAAGTCATTGATCTTGTAGGAAATGACCTGCCAGCTCTCCCCTCTTACATAATATTATTGGAATTAGTGTAGTAATTCTATTCTTACAAAAGCTGCAGAGTTTAGAAAAATCCTAAGCAAGCATTTCACATGACAGATTGGTTTCTAATACATCATATAGAAAGAATAGTCATTTCCGCTTTGCTACGTACTCTGCCTTCGCTCCGGGAACGGCCTGATTTAGCCGTGAACGTGGAAGAAAATGGAATCCCTTATCTGTCGAGTAACCTTGTATGTCAGGATTGTACATCCGGAGGATGTCTGTAAGAGGAAAACATCTCTAAAGTTCTGAATTTAATGACTCATTTACTTACCCACCATTCAGTGACTGTTTTTGCCCCCAGTAACCTCATTCACACAGACTAAACGTTCTACATCCAGAGGAACTACCGACTTCAATGTCATAAGTCCACGTAGTGAAAATGAACATGGTCTCAGCTGATGGTGCAGCAACATCGAGGGGCAGCATGTTCTCCATGCTGTGATTTTAGAGAGATGGAACCATTTGTTGGCTCGCACAAATATTAAAGGGAGATTGCGGTTGACCTCATTAATTCCCTTAAATTGTAAATAAACTTTTTTTATAATCATTGATCAGCCTTTGTAAAGATGGATCTTTGTAATATATTCCATTTCCCTGTTTTGCTCCCTTTTCTCCTTGGCTCTGTGCTGTTTCGCCTGCCTTGTTCTTGCACTTAGAGTTGCTGATTTGCAGCTGTTCTAAAAATCCAGCATGGACGTCTCCGCTCCTCTCCACCCATGGTCAGACGGGGAGAGTCTTTGTTAGTCGCTTCTGAGATTGTGGGAGAGGAGCAGAGAAGCTCAGACTGGAGTGCGGATATTTGCCAGAGCTGCAGTTCAAATCAGCTCCTCTAAGTGCATGAACCAGGCTGGTAAAACAGCACTTGCAACATGAAGTTTGGGATATATGCAAAATTAGGTAATAAAGTATATTATAAAGATTGATAAATAAATGAAGAAAAGTTTACTCTGTAAACCGCACTGCATTTGTATGGTGTGGTGGTAAGGTATAGATGCTAGTTCATGCCACCACCCTTTCAACCGAAGCAACAAGGACTGGTCCCAAACAAGGACCCTACAAACATCACCTGTAAGAAGGTAGGTGGCTTTGCACATGCTGCACCAATGATATGTCTATATATTTATATAATTTTTCCCTTTCCATTAATGTACATACTTGGCAGTGTGGTTGTGTTACTGATGTCTCCGTCACCACCGATGCTAAGGAAAGAAAGAGTAAGAGGGTTATGAAGTGGGACGTAGATTGTGCATCAGGTATGTTGGCATAGCTTAGAATTTGCAAATTTTCGAGAGAAAAAAATTCAGAAACATTTTAAGAAAAATTGAAGTAGGGATCTGCTGAGCACCATGCGTCTGATTGTTCACATCAGCGTTCCTCATCACGATTGTGAGATGATATCCTTCTTGTAGCTCTAATTCAGCCAGGGGGATAGGAGCCAAGGGGCACAGGGATCAGCGCCGTCATCACCAATAAAGACATGTCAGATGTTTTGTAAAATGACCTGGAGCTAAGGTGGCCCCAACGCCAGAACAGAAATCCAGAACATTCAACCTTTACCAGTTTAGTAGATTGATAAATAAATATAATTTATATATTAAATTAGATATTTGATAAGAAATCGAAACATCCTTCTTCTTACCTCCAGGATAAACCGCGATATTCAGTCACCACATCCAACAGATCAAGAACAAATGCACCGGCTCCGTTACCTGCCTGCAAAAGTAAAGTCGGAGAAGGTTAAACACGTTATTACCTTTATGATAACATAAAGGAGTAGTCTGATTATAATCTACTTTTCCTGCTTCTTTCTCGGTGATATACAACATGTCTGTCTGTAAGTAGCATGATAGAACAGGACTGACTATATCTAGGTGTAGAAGGGCCGAAAATGCGTTTGTTACCCTCTTACAAATATCATAGCCTTTTGCTAGCTGTTGAACTGTTCAGGACTTTGCTAATGCCATGTGGATATTATGGTGTATTGTTTTATTTAATACAATGTTTTATACTAAATCGTGTATGTATGCAAAAGATCCAGTGAAGTGCTGTAGGTGTGATGGGAGAGAATTCTATTGTCTGCATAAATATGTTTTGTAAGAGAATTGCCTCAAGTTTAACTTGCTAAGTAGCAAAAATGATGTCTAAAGTGATGAATGCAGAGCATAAACAGTTAACACACTGAGCGGCTGTATAAGATATTGAGTCATTGATAATGGGAGTAAAGGCTCTTTCAGATGTTCATTTTAAACATACGAGTTCTATGCATGTTTTTCACAGATAAAACTCGTACCTAGTTTAGTCTATGAGCCTGTTCACATGTCTGATTTGCTTTTTGCAAACCAAGTGGTCTGTGCAAAATTACATAGACATGTCCAATATTGATCTGAGTGTCGAATCAAAATAATCAAAATCGGCAATGCAAGTCTATGGGTCCGTGAAAAAATTGAACAGCACTCGGATACCATCTGAGTTCTGTCCATTTTCATGAACCGCTAGATAGAAGCTAGACAAACTTTTTTTTTCTGATCTGAGAAAAACTGATAAAACTGAGTCCAAACTCAGATGACAGAATTAAATCTGATGAGAACGTCTGAACAAAATCACTGATGAAACTAGGACCGTTTTTCTCGAACGTGAAAAAAAACTGATGTCTGAATGAGCCCTTAGCTTCAGCATTTCTACCCACACCCTGTTATTGTTTGGAGAATGTGTTCTTTAAGTTCACAAGTTTTCAGAACTCAGGCAGAAGCAAGAAACTCTGATAGTAAGTAATACTTCTCAATTGATATTCCACCCAAAGGAACTAGTTAGGGCTGTAGAGTAACATGTAAGAAGCTCCATCCTGCACTGTAGTGGTTGTTATCTTCCCCGGGAGGAATAGAAAATCCCTCCTGAATGAAAGAGCCTCCATTACAGAGAGAAGGTGAGAATTACTTCCAGATGGGAGCATAGAAACATATAACAGGGAGAAGCTATCCGCCATAAGAGCAAAGATAAAATGCAGCCACACAAGAAGTGTTTGAAGCCTGAGTGTGAAGAGAAGTACAACATCAAAGACAGCCAGATACCAATGCCTTTGTGTCAGAAACTGTCATGCAGTAACTGGGTGAGTAGGCTGAAAGTCTGCAAGTTGTCATATCAGAGCTACTGCAGGATACCGCTGCTAAGAGAGGGGACCACGAGAGGGGGCTGTGACGAGTGCTATGGATGTTTGCTGTGCTGCACTGTGAAGGAATTGCTGCTGAAGTGTTTGCCAGCAGTGTGTCGCACCTATGAACAAAGTGTCTCCAGTGTTAGCTTGTTGTTGTAATGCAGCTTTCTACCTGTGTTCAAACCATCTTAAAGAAATGTTGTAGACAGCAAGCTCTTTTCCTTTTAGTGAATACAATTCACTTGCTAGTGTCCACATCCATTGCTTTCTCAATCCCTGAGTGGGGAAATCACTCTATCCAACAAGGGCCAGTGTATCCATATTATTTTATGGGACCAACACACACCCTGGTACCTCTTACATAGGTATTGTAGAACATGGCTGCCTGTATCTAATACAACCATAGGACCCAATTAACCCTGCAGAGGCCAAAAAAATTGTCCCATTGGTCCTGACAGATATCGCCATACCTTCTTCATAACGAAGTGCAGAAGACAAAACTATCGTATACAGTGAGCTACCTTAAAATAATAATAATAATAATATATACATAGATGTATAATTTTTTTTTTGCACATTGTGGCTATGTAGTGGCATACATCGTAGGTAACCTCCAATATATTGGGATGTGAACAGAGCCTTACAATGATGGGAGTACGCTTTCCAGTTATATCAGTGCAGATGCACACAGGGATAAGTATCACTGCATGAGTCCTCTCCGTCTATAACCTACAATATCAGTACTTACAGTGATGGAGTCTCCCAGCGCAGCCATTACTTTAAAGTCTGCAGGCCTCAATCTGTGAACTAAAGCCACAAAGGGTTAACATGGTGCAATAAGATCTGAAACGTCACAATGGCAACATGTATAAAAAATCATATAAAGAAGAAAACATGGATTTGTGCTATTACACACTCCTCGTTCCCTCTCCGTGGCCGGGTGTCAGGATATTGCCTGCAGCACAGTAGCGGGGAGAGGAGTAATAGAGGGTCTCATCTGAAAACACTTTATTTAAAGCCTCGTCTGGGGTCCATATTTATTTTGTGGCACAGTCGGGGGTCTTTTATTTTATTTAGGGATCTCGTCAGGTTTTGGAATCTGGTCTGGGGTCAGACCGGGTTCTCCATTTACTGTGTGTTTTAGTTTTTAGTCTAAATTTATTCAGGGGTCTGGTCTTAGGTATGTATTTATTTTGGGGTCTAGTCTGGGGTACATATTCATTTTAGGGTCTTGTCTGGGAAGCATATTTATTTTGGGGTCTGGTCTGGGGTACAAATTTACTTTGAGGCCTGTTCCTTATCTATTTATTCTGGGGTCTGGTCTGGGTTACGTATTTATTCTGGGGTCTAGTTTGGGGTACATATTTATTTTGGGGTCTGTCCTCACTCTGGAGTATGGGGATCTGCATTGTTTTTGGGGTTTGATCTGGGATCTCTCGTCACTCTAGAGTGTGGGATCTGTAATTATTTTTGTGTCTGGTCTGGGATCTCTTGTCTCTCTCTAGAGTCTGGGGTATATAATTATTTAGGGGTCGGGTCTGGAGTATCTTCTCACCCTAGAGTCTGGGGTCCACATTTATTTAGGGGTCTGGTTTGGCATCTATATATTTTTTGGAGTCTGGGGTATCTCTTCACCCTAGAGTCTGGAGTCCATATTTATTTAGGAGTCTGGTTTGGCATCTGTATGTATTTTGGGGTCTGGGGTATCTCCTCTCCCTAGAGTCTGGGGTCCATATTTATTTAGGGGTCTGGTTTGGCATCTGTATGTATTTTGGGGTCTGCGGTATCTCCTCACCCTAGAGTCTGGGGTCCATATTTATTTAGGGGTCGTGTTTGGCATCTGTATATATTTTGGAGTCTGGGGTATCTCCTCACTCTAGAGTCTGGGGTCCATATTTATTTAGGGGTCTGGTTTGGCATCTGTATATATTTTGGGATCTGGGATATTTCCTCACCCTAGAGCCTGGAGTCCATATATATTTAGGGGTCTGGTTTGGCATCTGTATGTATTTTGGGGTCTGCGGTATCTCCTCACCCTAGAGTCTGGGGTCCATATTTATTTAGGGGTCTGGTTTGGCATCTGTATATGTTTTGGGGTCTGGGGTATCTCCTCACCCTAAAGTCTGAAGTCCATATTTATTTAGGAGTCTGGTTTGGCATCTGTATGTATTTTGGGGTCTGGGGTATCTCCTTACCCTAGAGTCTGGGGTCCATATTTATTTAGGAGTCTGGTTTGGCATCTGTATATATTTTGGGGTCTGGGGTATCTCCTTACCCTAGAGTCTGGGGTCCATATTTATTTAGGGGTCTGTTCTGGGGTCTGAATATATTTTGGCGTCTGTTGTGGGTTTGAGTCTGGATACTTTAGGGTCAGTGTCAGTGCCCTAAGATGGAGCGTCATAGCGATCTACATTCAGGTCAGAACCAATGGGCACATTTAGCAACGTCCTCTACATGCTGACAGCTGATTGGCACAGGCCATCATGTGACCTCTAATATACCGCAGAGGCGTCACTTGAGCTACCACCTTACACGCAGGGGGCTCATTTCTTAAAACTTTTCCAGAAGAATAAAAACAGCCATTCAATCTATTCTACCTTTTTATAAGCTTCACTATGATTGGTTGCTATGGGCAACAACGCCATGTTTTTCTTTTTTTTCTTCTAATTGAGGTCCTTTGGTCTTGTTGCCTGTAGCAACCAATCACAGCTCAGCTTTCAATGTACCAGATCAGTTTAGAAAATGAAAGCTGAGCTCTGATTGGTTGCTATGGGCAACAATGTCCCTCAGAATCTTACACAATTATTTTAAACAGACCCATTCACTCCTATTTAAAATTTCCTAAAAATTGCCAGAAGAAAAGTGAATGAATCCTTTCTCACGTTACATTAGGATATTACATTGCATATGAAGTTCCTTTCCTTTGCTTATATATGTTATGTGTTTTTTTGTAATTCTTAAAAAAAAAAGTTGTAGAACCGATAATTTATTTATGGTAATCAGTAGTCACAGCTCCGCCCCTCTCCTGTATATACGTATATCATAAATAAGTTTTATATAGTTAACGTAGCCCAGCTCTTACCTGAGGTTGGGATTTCGGGGGAAGGAGACAGATTTGTACAGGTGAAATTGCTACCCTGTACCCGAGACTGTAAGAAAAAGATGTATATTCACTCCATGGCAGCCATTTTTATTTAAAGTGACACCTTTGTTAGGGATTTATCAGATTATTGCTCACAGTATAGGTGATAACTTGCTGATTAGTAGGCGTCTGACTGCTTGGACCACCACCGATCCCAAAAAGGGGGCTCTGAAATACCCTATTAAAATGGAGCGTGATCCCACTCTGTTGAACTGCTGGAGATAGAGGAGAGCAGCTCTCGGCTTTCTCCGGTAATCCCATAGACAAATGAAGGAGCTTCATTCAGAGCATGCATTTTAGAGCCCTGTTCTCAAGTTGGGACATCCCTTTTGAGAGGATCGGTCACTTTTTTAAAATATTTAATTTTTTAAAACCCGGTGTAAATGCCGCTCTTTTCCTGAATCCGGTGATATTTTTCTTTTGTTTCTGCTCCTCTCCGTTCCAGAGATACAGCCTCATCTTCCCTGTATATAAAGCTAGTCTTGTTAGACAAGTGGTTGCGGTTCTTAAGAACACGCCCACAGAGAAGAGTGAAGACCACGCCCACGAGAGGCAGCTAGACTAGACTTATATACAAGAAAGAGAAGGTCATATCTCAGGATCAGAGTGGAGCAGGAACAAAAGAAAAGCAACGCCGGATTCAGGAGAACAGCTGCATTTAAACCAAGTGAAAAAAATCCATATTTATCACAAGTGATAATCCTCTTTAAATACCAATCGATAAGGCCTGCTTATTGATCCAAGCAGAGAGGATGATATTTTCTAAGCCTGGTGCTTCATACACTGTTCTACAACTTATTTGCGATGAAGCAGAATGAGCCAAACCTATAAAAAGGTATTTTTGTCTGTCAATGGAAATTGCGCCAGCTATGAGCAGTTTTTGATCAATCTGTCAGAACCATGGTGGTCAAGCCCCCGATATAACCCCATTGACATTCTTCATCCACTTTTCAAAAGTGTCGAAAATCGAAAACAATACTCAAAGTTTTATGCAAATAGGGTTGCAACAAAACTGCTAATTTTTTGACACCCCCAAAAATTGCATAATGCCAATGATATAGTATATAGGTGAATGTGTCTACATCCCTGAAGTGCCATCTTGCCGTGTACTGGTCTATACTACTCTATATACATACACCATATGCAATCTTACCTGTGCTTGCTTCTCTTCCGGCATCATGTCCTGCAGCCACAGGTACGGACTGTTCTTATGTGTGCTCAAGAAGCCCGAGTCCTGAGTATAAACCACAGCACAAGATGTTACACCTGCATGGGATTCAGCTTATAAAGGGGAGCTAAACACAGCATATGGGGCTGCCTACCGATGGCTGTGACCCCCCTCTATCATCTCCATAAGCTCCCATAGGGTGTGTGGAAACAGGCTTATCCAATGTCAATGATCCCTTTAAATACATAATTATTCCTCTTTTTATATATTGTACATATAATTAGGTCACAGTGACTAGGGGCATAGCTGTAGGAACTGTAGAATAGTAATTGCACCGGGCCCTAGTGTCTCTAGGGGCCCCATAGTGTCTCGTACTATGGCTTCTTCAGTCTCAGCTTAGTTCATTCAGGTCACAGCTACAATCAAATTCTTTACTTCACCTTTGATACATTATAAAAAAAAATATCCTATCTCATTTAAGAAATGTGGGCTGCTTCTGTCTCTTTATTGCTGGTTCCCTCATGCTTTACACTGCAGCTCTGCTTGTTACGATTTTCTGCTGCATATAAGCGCGAACTCAAAAGGAAGTGAATGGATGGAGACCTGATTACAAGCAGTGTAATAAAGCAAGGAACCTAAAAAGTGATGGACACTAGTGGACAGCATACATTTTATTATTTAATTCGTAGACAATACAACTATATAAATATATATATATATATAAATATATTTATTGATGTGTGTGTGTATGTGTATATATATATATATCTACAGTACAGACCAAAAGTTTGGACACACCTTCTCATTTAAAGATTTTTCTGCATTTTCATGACTATGAAAATTGTACATTCACACTGAAGGCATCAAAACTATGAATTACCACATGTGGAATTTTATACTTACCAAAAAAGTGTGAAACAACTGAAAATATGTCTTATATTCTAGGTTCTTCAAAGTAGCCACCTTTTGCTTTGATGACTGCTTTGCACACTCTTGGCATTCTCTTGATGAGCTTCAGGAGGTAGTCACCGGAAATGGTCTTCCAACAATCTTGAAGGAGTTCCCAGAGATGCTTAGCACTTGTTGGCCCTTTTGCCTTCACTCTGCGGTCCAGCTCACCCCAAACCATCTCGATTGGGTTCAGGTCTGGTGACTGTGGAGGCCAGGTCATCTGGTGTAGCACCCCATCACTCTCCTTCTTGGTCAAATAGCCCTTACACAGCCTGGAGGTGTGTTTGGGGTCATTGTCCTGTTGAAAAATAAATGATGGTCCAACTAAACGCAAACCGGATGGAATAGCATGCCGTTGCAAGATGCTGTGGTAGCCATGCTGGTTCAGTATGCCTTCACTTTTGAATAAATCCCCAACAGTGTCACCAGCAAAGCCCCCCCCACACCATCACACCTCCTCCTCCATGCTTCACGGTGGGAACCAGGTACGTAGAGTCCATCCGTTCACCTTTTCTGCGTCGCACAAAGACACGGTGGTTGGAACCAAAGATCTCAAATTTGGACTCATCAGACCAAAGCACAGATTTCTACTGGTCTAATGTCCATTCCTTGTGTTCTTTAGCCCAAACAAGTCTCTTCTGCTTGTTGCCTGTCCTTAGCAGTGGTTTCCTAGCAGCTATTTTACCATGAAGGCCTGCCGCACAAAGTCTCCTCTTAACAGTTATTGTAGAGATGTGTCTGCTGCTAGAACTCTGTGTGGCATTGACCTGGTCTCTAATCTGAGCTGCTGTTAACCTGAGATTTCTGAGGCTGGTGACTCGGATAAACTTATCCTCAGAAGCAGAGGTGACTCTTGGTCTTCCTTTCCTGGGGCGGTCCTCATGTGAGCCAGTTTCTTTGTAGCGCTTGATGGTTTTTGCAACAGCACTTGGGGACACTTTCAAAGTTTTCCCAATTTTTCGCACTGACTGACCTTCATTTCTTAAAGTGATGATGGCCACTCGTTTTTCTTTACTTAGCTGCTTTTTTCTTGCCATAATACAAATTCTAACAGTCTATTCAGGAGGACTATCAGCTGTGTATCCACCAGACTTCTACACAACACAACTGATGGTCCTAACACCATTTATAAGGCAAGAAATCCCACTTATTAAACCTGACAGGGCACACCTGTGAAGTGAAGACCATTTCCGGTGACTACCTCTTGAAGCTCATCAAGAGAATGCCAAGAGTGTGCAAAGCAGTCATCAAAGCAAAAGGTGGCTACTTTGAAGAACCTAGAATATAAGACATATTTTCAGTTGTTTCACACTTTTTTGTTAAGTATATAATTCCACATGTGTTAATTCATAGTTTTGATGCCTTCAGTGTGAAAGTACAATTCTCATAGTCATGAAAATACAGAAAAATCTTTAAATGAGAAGGTGTAACCAAACTTTTGGTCTGTACTGTACATTATATATATATATATATATATATATATATATATATAGGATGCATACATGTGTATATATATATCCTAAAGACTACCGGGAGCACTTAGTCATCAAAACTTACCTCCTGTGAGCATTGCACTCCGTAGATATCCCCATAGTTATCAATGTTTTTACTCTCAAATTCAACCTGCAAAATCGTCCATATTATATGAATACACCTTCAGATTCTTACCTTACAATTATTTTTTTTTTATTACTTACATGCATATGTTTTGAGTTAAAAATAATTTTTATAATTGGGTTAAAATAAAAATGTTGCATTGTTTTGCATTTCTGTTTTCGCTGTACAGTGCTGACGGCAGAATGAGTTAACGGAGAATCCATCAGTGATCTTGTAACTCTTTTATCTATCTTTTTCACAGCTCCTCAGTGCTGAGTTATGAGCACAGTTCAACTTCAATGTGGTCATAAATCAGCTAAAAAAATACAGATAAACAGATTTACAAACTCCAGAGTTCACTAACTGAATCTCAGTTAACTCTTTCCTCTTTCTGACAGCAATAGACAGTGCAACACAGAGACTATAGAAGGCATTTTTTTAAATCAAACCCAATTGCAAAAATGATTTTTTAGGCCAAAATACAATTTAAGAAATAAAATGCCCCCCTTAAAGATACCATTATCCATTAATATTTAGTGTTAAATCGTATTAACAACACATAAAGAATTTCTGGACATTATAAATACATTTTCTGTTGAATCAAAATACCCCATATCGAAAGGGTTAACCGTCTACATGTCCCCATGACAACACTTCCTGACTATACTAAATGTGTGATAAGGACTCAAATCACCATATGCATCAAAGTCCAAATCTACACAACATAAAATGCCACTATTTGCACATTTCAGAATATATATACAGTGATGCATTGATGTGGATGGTCATTTGCTTCACCCTAATGAAAAAGCTGAAAAAAAAACCTGAAAAGAAGTGTTGCCATAGGGAATAAAAGTAAAAAAAGTTGCAGAACATAAGTATACTTTTTATATGACTCTTTAGAGAGTTCAGAACACTATCGCATACAGTACTCACCATATGGAGAACAGGGTGTAAGGCCACAGTGAAATCCTCCCTCGTGTCGTATCTCTCCGAGCTTATTAACTTTTCAAGGACAGACTAGAAAAGAAGAAATTAAATTAGTACCCCCCCCCACCAGTGAGGTAGCATACGTTGTCAGCACTTAGGATATGACAAGTATTTTGCAACCCCCCCAACCAATGGATTATTAGATGTAACCGTTTAAAAGTAAATTACATGTTTGTTTCTTTTACTTTTTTTTTTAGTACTTTTATTTATTTATTTTTACTGGAACTACAACTTCAATTCCAAAAAAAGTTGGGATCTTGTAAAATGTTAAGAAAACAATAATGCGATGATTTATAAATCTCTCTCCCCATGCTTTATTTACTGCAGAACGTAAGAACAGAAGTTGAACATTGGACATTTTCCCATTTTGCTTGAAAAAATTAGCTCATTTAGAAATTGATGGCAGCGATACGTATCAAAAAAGTTGGGATGGGGTTCACAAAAGGCTGGAAAAGTAAGAGGTACTAATGAAAAACAGCAGGAGAGTCCATTTTTAACTAAGTCACAAGATTGTGTAAAAAGAGCTTGTTAGAGAGGCAGAGTCTCCCAGGAGCAAAGATGGTCGGAGGTCACTAATCTGTGAACAACTGCGTCTAAAAACTGTGCAACAATTTCAGGAAAATTTTCCTCAAAGTAAGATTGCAAAGAATTTGAATATACCACCATCCATAGTATATAATATCATCAAAAGATTCAGAGATTCTGGAAAACTCCATGTGCATCAGGGACAGGTCCGATGGTCAGTATTGGATGCTAATGATCTCCGGGCCCTCAGGAGACACTGCAATAAATACAGGCAAATAACTGCATGGGCAGCAATAATTGTCTGATATCACAGATCGCTGTACAATCCGCAAATGCAAGTGAAACTCTATCATGCAAAGGAGATGCAGAATATCGGCACAAACGAGAAACGTTGGAGTCTTCTCTGGGCCAGAGCTCATTTATAATGGCCGGAGGCAAAATGTAAAACAATTCTGTGTTTGGAGGAACCAAAATGTGAAATTCTTTATGGAAACCCCACACGCAGTGTCCTGCAGACTCAGGAGAAGGACCATCCAGCTTGTTATCGAGGAGACGAACCATCAAGCTTGTTATCGAGAAGAGGGACAGTCCAGCCTATTATCAAGGAGACGGACCGTCCAGCTTGTTATCGAGGAGAGGGACCATCCAGCTTGTTATCGAGGAGAGGGACCGTGCAACTTGTTATCGAGGAGAGGGATCGTCCAGCTTGTTATTGAGGAGACGAACCATCCAGCTTGTTATCGAGGAGAGGGACAGTCCAGCCTATTATCAAGGGGACGGACCATCCAGCTTGTTATCGAGGAGAGGGACCATGCAACTTGTTATCGAGGAGAGGGATCGTCCAGCTTGTTATTGAGGAGAGGGATCATCTAGCTTGTTATCGAGGAGATGGACCGTCCAGCTTGTTATCGAGGAGAGGGACCGTCCAGCTTGTTATCGAGGAGAGGGACCGTCCAGCTTATTATTGGAGAGAGGGACCGTCCAGCTTGTTATCGATGAGAGGGATCGTCCAGCTTGTTATCGAGGAGAGGGACCGTCCAGCTTATTATTGGAGAGAGGGACCGTCCAGCTTGTTATCGATGAGAGGGACCGTCCAGCTTGTTATCGAGAAGAGGGACCATCCAGTTTGTTATCGAGGAGATGGACCGTCCAGCTTGCTATCAAGGAGAAGGACCGTCCAGCTTGTTATCAAGGAGGGACCGTCCAGCTTGTTATCGAGGAGAGTGAACGCCCAGCTTGCTTTCAAGTAGAAGGACCGTCCAGCTTGTTATCAGGGCACAGTTCTGCATCTTTGATGGTAAGGGGGGCATTAGTGCCTACGCCAGGGTCATCCCACATATGAAATGCGCCATCAATGCTAGACGAAAACGAAACAAAAACTCTGGCAAAGATCCTAAACTGAAGAGCAGCGAGAATCCGACATCAGACAAGAAGGGGACAACATTCCTCTCCCAAAACTCCAGCAATTGTCTCATCATTTCCCCCGACGTTTACAGACTGTTGTAAAAAGAAGAGGGGACGCGGCACAGTGGTGGACACGGCCGGGCAAAACTGCTCTGAAATATGTCGCTGCCACCAATTTCTAAATGAGTTAATTTTTTAAAATTAAATAGAAAAATGTGCAACGTTCAACTTCTGATCTGTGATCTATGATGTGTGGTGAATAAAATATAAGAGTTTTCCAAATCATTGCATTCTTTTATAGAATTGGGGTTGTATTGTATTACCCTAAACCTAACCCTATCACTACCGCTAGCCCTATCCCTAAACATAGTCCTAATCCTAAATCTAGCTAGGATTAGATCAATTATTCAGAACTTTAAAGTTAAGTATAAAGTTAGTTGGTTTTGTTTTTCAATGGTTTTTTTTTTTTTTTTTTTACAGGAAACACATTTTTTATTAGAGTGAAGGAATCTGGAAATGTTCTGGAAAAGTTTCTACCACTTTCTTGTCGAATTTATAGGTGTCCCATTACCATTATATATCACCAATAATGAGGAAAATTGATTGCTGGGGTCTGATGCCTAGGACCCCACAGGTCCTGGTAAGCTGAGTAGTACTGAGCATGTGCGACCATGTAGAGTGAATGGCTGTGGTCACACCTGAGCTTATGCCTCTCCAGTGGTCCCGCTAGTAGACCCTATAGGAGGCCCTCCATTTATTTTGATGGCACATATGCCGGACTCTGCACAAGGTTATGTGTCACGCCACAGTTACATAATGTTCATTAATTACTTAGGTCTAGCGGAGGACACTGGACTTTGTCTTGAGATGTTCAGATTAAAGTAATTAATATTATCTCCAGCGGCTCCTGACTCATCGCGGCTCCGATGCTGGTGAAAATGGCGGAGGAAGTTTTATCTTAGCAGGATGGATGGAATTCTAGATAGATAGATCTTATGCAATGTATTATCTGATAATGGAAAGACAGAGAGCATGATAGTGGGAGTAGTCCTTGGATCGGTCAAGGGATCAGGATAGAATAGCAATGTACAACATGATTGGGGGGAGAAGAATCCCCAGAGTAAAGTTAGCCATTCACTGTCATCTGCGGGTGCCCCATGCACGAGCATGAGCGTGAAAGCAATTGGATCGGGCATATTGAAATCCAACAGCCCCATCCTTATTAACTTCAGCATTTGAATTGGGGTAAAGTTTGGCAGCACTATAAACAGCTTTTACATATAGCTACATCTAAATTTACATATATCATGGTATACATAATGCAAAAAGATCACACAACATTTTCAGTAATTTTCATGGTCAAGCAAATGCTAAACTTACAATACTTGATAATAAAAGTATATTTTCCAATTTTCAAGAATGCTGTTAATCCACACTTCCCATTTTTTGTGATGTCTTGAGCATATTGTTTGCTATGGCATGGATATTTTCATAGGTTTTGTGTAGCATAACTTTCTGAATAATGGCTGACACTTTAGGGATATTTGATTTTTTTTTTTCCAAAAATCAGCGATGGAATGTTTGACCACTAAGAAAAGGTGAGTTATTAAAATATGTTTATGAGTGGCGTTAACAGTCTCCATATCAAGTGATAGAAGTGCCATTTGTGGAGTAATAATGATATCTTGATTTAGTAATTGATTAATCAAAGAGGACACCTCCTTCCATAAATTCCTTATCTTGGGGCATTTCCAGAAAATGTGTAATATGTCGCTGTTCTGACCACAGTTCCTCCAGCATCGTGGGGAAAAATTTAGAATTGTTTTAGCTAGTAATTTAGAATTGTTTTAACTAGTAATTTAGAATTGTTTTAACTAGTCTTAATGGGGATAAGTACCATTTAGTAAGCGATTTATCATATGACTCATGACGAGACATACAAATATTGGAAGAATAGGTTAATTCCATGCTTTTCTGCCATTATTCTGGAGTAAATATCTTCTTTAAATATTTTTACCATCTTAACATGTAGATGTTTTTGTTTTTTTTTCAAAAGACTCATCATTGTTGAGCAAGTCATAAATATTGCTAGTTTTCAAAAAGAAAACTATTATTTAAGTTACCTAGTAGTTGGCCAATTACCTCTCATAAGGGGTTCTTGTTTAGTAACAATTTTTGGATTGTTTGTCTAATAAGAAGCAGATGCAGGAAATCTTTACTTAGCAATTTATATTTTTGTTTCAGTTCCGTAAAGGGGATAAACCTATTCCCGTCGTGCAGATCTTTAACCTTTTTTTATCCCTAAAAGAGACCAATTTGCTGGTGCGTCGGTTTTATTCAAAATTTGGAAAGGGGGAAATCTTTAATTTGTTCAAATTTCGTGGTTTTCTTAATGGGTCTTGCCAGTTTTTTTTCCAAGCTAGGATAGTGGCTGAAAAAAATGGGATGAGATGAATCCGGAAGGGATGGATTAATAATATGTTTTACTATCGACGATAATCGTTAAGTGATAGCTCCAAATCTAACCGTGCTGAGTGTCAGTCGGTTTTTGGCCATATTAGGCTTTGTTTAACCCCCCTAGATTTATTTTTCATGAGTGTTAGTGATGAGCGAGGGTGCTCGTTTAACCCTTTCGCCGAGCACACTTTCCAAGTATCTTCGGCGTGCTCGTATTTTAAGCTCGAGTCCTTGCGTCTGCATGATTTATGATTGTTAGTCAGCCTCAACACATGTGAGGATTTCCTAACAAACAGGCAATCCCTGCATGTATTGAGGCTGACTAACAATCATAAATCATGCAGACGGCAAGGACTCAAACTTAAAGTACAAGCACGCCGAAGATATTCGTAAAGCACTTGAGCGTGCTCGGCGATAGGGTTAAATGAGCACACTCGCTCATCACTAATTAGTGTATATTTTGAAATTCTGTCTCCAAATACAATAGTTTAATATAGATTGCAGCATGAGGATATAATTAGTTGGGATTGGTAACGGAATAGCCCTAAAAATATATAGGATCTAAGGGAGACGAATCATTTTAAAGAAAACTACTGTTCCTAACCAGGTCAATTCGAGATTGGAAAAGTTCTCTAGATCCTTTGTTATGGTATTCATTATTTTTTTCCATATTCATATCTATAGTTGTTTTGAGATTTCTAGAGAGCAAAATTCCTAAATAATTGTCTTGTTCTCCCATTCAAAGTCTGCGGTACTTTTTTTATGTTATTTTTTTCGTATAGAAGTATCTATGTAGAAATGGAGTATTCTCCACTTTTCCAAACTGATCTTGAAGTATGAAGCTTCAGCATATTTGTCTAAAGCTACATGGACTTCTTGAATTGAAACAGATGGGTATGTAAGGGACAATAAAATGTCGTCTGCAAAAAGACTGATTTTGAATTGACGTCTGGTAGTATGGATCGCTTTTCTCCATGACGAGGGCGAGAAGTAATGGGGGCAGGGACAACCCGGTCTGGTTCCATTAGTAATCGGTATGATCTTAGAGAGATTTTTGTTGGTATAAATTCTTGCTCGAGTATAGAGACATTATTGTTTCGATTATTTGACCATTAAAACCAAATTTGAGTGTAAATTCTAAAAAAAGCCCTGCACTGATACATTGTAACAAACTATCAGGACAGGAGAGATTTGTGCGGCTGCCGTGTTCAGACTGCACCTCTGATATCTCTGATGGGGTTTATGCCCCCTAAACTATCCGCCACCTTCTGATACAGTGATACATTTTTCTCACCTGGAAGGAGAAACGGAACATGGCCTTATTGAAGTCGGAAGGTTTACGGAAGCATTCGCAGGACTTTCTGAAATACAACAAATGTGGAAACCATAAGAAGGCAGGCACCAGGGGTGTAGTGTAGAGATGGATTGCAGAAGGTTGTGGTTAAATCTAATACATTTGTGAATTCTTTGTTTTACTTTTCCTGTAATGTCCTTCAATTACAACATATTCTACACTCCAGAGCTGCATGCATAATTCTGCTCATCAAAGGTTACATTAAAAGGGGGTCAACTGCTTTTGACAGATACTCGCAAACATAAAATATTCACGAGGTGCCCAGCTGCTGGGACCCAAGGGTTCAGCTGTCATCAGGGCTATTATGTAGCAGCAACTGTTCAATTTTCCTGCAGCGCCTCCACAGGGAAAATTAAGTATTGCAAGGTGGCATTGAAGTCAGTCTGTCTTCCCATGTAGTATGCATTGGCGGAGTATGAATATGATTTAATTCAAGGAGGTCTGATAAGTGGCTGCAGACAGGTCCAAGGGGAAAAAAAGGGTCTAATTGTTAATTGTCAGTGAATATTATCGAAATTGACCTCATCTGCATCACAAATCTCATACTGATCTGGAGACTGTAGCTCACCTGATCTCCGCATTCTCAGGACGGGACAGGTAGAGGCCGCTCAGCAGCGTTAAGTCCACCACACTGATAAATGTTTTCGGAAGCTTTAGACAAAAAAAAAAGTTTAGAAGATGAGTCCATGTCAACGTTTTAGTTTAACTCAATTATAAAATCCAGATTATCTTCAGTTCATTTTAACCTTCTGTAGAAATTGCATCTACCTGGAAACCATCAGCAAGCAGGCTGGCAACTGAAAACATATCATCTGCTTTATTCTTCCTGCTATGTCTAATGTTAACATGTGACTACCTGGGACTTGTTAGGCAATGAACAGCCAAATGGTCTGATGAACTTATGAATCGTTAGTCCTTCCCGTTTCATAGCAAGGCACCATTATGCACTCAGTACTTCTTGCTGACGGTTTCCACAAAGCAGCAGAAATTGAAACACTGTAATGTTTATTTCTTTATAAAACAATAAGACACAACTAATCCTATAAGGATTTTTCTGAGGAATGGTGGATACGTGGGAAGGCACATGCTAATGATGACGCCAGTAGGTATACAGTGAATGCACAGTATATACATAGACAGAATACATGACCTTCTACCATTTACCTGTAGATGTAAATAGTCCAGAGCCGCAGTCAGTTCTATTATCGTGTTTTCTGTGGGATCTTCCTGTAGAAAATGAAAAAGAAAATGTATCAGGCGAAAAGTAATAATTTTAAAAGTCCAATATTTAATGGTAAAATCTCGAATAGATCCAGAATTACATTTTTTAAATATCTTTACATTGATTGAAGCTTTGTTTTTCAAATCCCCTGCAAACACATACACTTAAGTGACAAAATGTATCTGCCCGTAACCACCACTAGATGGAGCACTGCGGCTCATTGTATACAGGTTAGGCTCACTAGGTGAAGTGGATCCTCCATGACCAAGGTCTGGGTGGAAACACGGGCCATGGGCATTGGGAGAGCAGATAGGTGGGTACGCGGGACACGAATGGCCGAGGGACAGGGGACAGCATGAAAACGTACAGGAAACCACAGGCAAGCAGTTGGGAGGTGTCCAGGATACCACAGGCAAGCAGGTCAGAGATGTGCAGGAGACCACAGGCAAGCAGTTGGGACATGTCCAGGAGACCACAGACAAGCAGTTGGGAGATGTCCAGGAGACCACAGGCAAGAAGGTCGGAGATATCCAGGAAACCATAGGCAAGCAGGTGGGAGATGTCCAGGAGACCACATACAAGCAGGACCAGCAGGTAGAGAACAGGGAATTGCCTGGAAGTAGAAGATGTCCAGGAGACCACAGGCAAGCAGGTGGAGTGCAGGGAACCGCAGGCAAGCGGAAGACGTCCCGGAGACCACAGGCAAGCAGGGGGAGTGCAAGGAACCACAGACAAGCAAAAGAAGTTCAGGAGGTCAAGGCTATATGCAAAGCCCGATGTGGAGCACAACAGAATCTAGCGGACCGGGGTGAGGGAAGCAATGCACAGATCCGGGACAGGTGCGTAACAATACAGTAAGCTCCAAACTCCCCCTAGTGGTGGCTGCAGGCAGTTCAAATTTTATCATGAATATTTGTCTATAAAAAGAATTTGGATTTTGGTATCAGAATAAAATGTAAAATGAACCAGCTCAGACTAAACAGGGATTAGTTCAAGTTTCCCATGAGACACAAGAATGATCTACTAGTCTGGCTTTATAGAAATGTAACCAATAATAGTGGCTTTTAATAGTTTTCATACAACATCTTTGACCTGAAATTCGATGGCCCGATCCCTTCCGACGCCTTTGAGTCTGCAGACACTTGACTGCAGATATATAGATGACGTTTTATCACTTTGCTGTCTATGGTCTCATCTCTCTGCTATTTGTCAGGATTCATCGCTGTTGGATTTGTCATTGTATCTAAAGCTATCCATATGATCCAAAATTAATTTTATATTTTATTTTTAAATTGCTCAAAGCTTTGCAACCACCACTAGGGGGAGCTCTGGTGCTCAATGCATACTGCGTGCAGTAAGCTCCTAACTCCCCCTAGTGGTGGCTGCAGGCAGTTCAAATTTTGTCATGTATCTTTAACTCAATATAGGAAATGTAGAACTTTGCAGCAGAAAAAAACACATGGATCCGACCCTTATAGCAAAGTATTATGAAATGAATCAGCACAGACTAAATAGGGACTAATGAGAAATGAGAATTATCTACTTATCTGGGTTTGCTGGGTGACAACCTCTATTTTATCAGTAGTGATGGCCTCTAATCATTTTCATCACCAACTTTGATCTGCAGTTGGAGGCCAAGATCCCTCCGACACATTCGGTCCTCCAGACCCGCGATCGCAGATATATAGACGACGTTTTATCACTTAGTGATTTGTCAGGACTAGTCCCTGTCGGGTTTTTACATCTGATCTTATCTGCGTGTTTTGCGAACGCCGATACATTATCTGATCCATCTTGGGAATTGGACTTAGATCTGGTTTATATCTCCGTTATCTCTGCTTTGACTTTAATAGAAAAAGAACAGAATGTCTCAGCAACAGTTTGGAAATTGTTCTGTTCCCTTCCAAGATTGATTGCAGCACAGAGAAATGTGTCCCAGATATGATAGATCATACTATAGGACAGCGGTTTATGTTATTAAAGGCTATGTAACATTGATCGCATAAGGTTTCTCAGGGAAAATTAGCACCCCAGATCATTTTTTGGGTTCCCCATATGTCTATATACAATATACATATCAAAACATTGGCAGATGTTGGTGAAAGAAGGGTTGGATCTGCTAGATTTTGATGTGTCCATTCCTTTTGTATTCGGGGGAGATACGTAGATGGCAGAAATGTCTGACATCAGCAAATTGACCTCTTCTTATTTAGGAATGGGGGGAATACAGAACCCTCAACAATTATTCAGGGTGAAGAGTATCTACAAAGAGTGTTTCCATCGCTGGAGGACCCAACACACCCGGACATTACACAGTTGTTACATTGTAAGAATTGTGTAATACTTCATTTCTCCTGCGGAGGTGCTGCAGGGAAATTGAACACTTGTTGGATTCTCCCACAAGTTACAATGTATCACTAGAGGTCACAATATTGGGAAAACCCGTGGTCGGTCTAACGTTAAAGAGGGATAGCACAAAGTGGACAAACTGAACATTATTTATTTTATGGCCCCAGTTAATATTAGGGGCCCATCGATTTCCTCTTAAATTACCATCACAATAATGACTATATTCTGTCCAACTCGGGAACAAACTTTATATGAAAAAAGTCTCCTGTTTACCTGAATGCAGAAACCACAAGGATCTTCAGCCGCCAAAAAAATCAAGATCATCTTCCAATCATCGGCGAAAGACACGGTCTGAGGAGCAGAAAGGGTTAATTATATGATATGAAGAAAAGGCCATAATTGGGTATAAGCTATGGCACAATACATGAGCAGAGTCACTGAATATTAAAGGACATGACCACCATATTTTTTTTTGCATTTGAGTTTCATTACAAATTTTGCACTGTTTGACATATAAATGCTCTTTGGCTCCCTGTGCAGTGCTGACTGCAGAATGAGTGCACTGAGAATCCGTCAGTGAGCTTTTTTTTTCCTCATATATCTATCTTTTTCTGAGCTCTTCTCAACTGATTTATAACCACAACAAAGTTCAGCTCAACTTTGATGTGGTCTGCAGTTATAAATGAAAAGACAAGGGTTCACATTAGGAACCTCCTCTATACAGGGAATTGATTATACCCAAAAAATATTTGTAAGTGTACCCGTGATGTTTCCATTCACTGCAGTGAAACTTTGACATGCTCTCTGGCAGTTTGCCCCTGTTTTATGGCAGACGGACACCGCCCAGAAGGGAGGTCAAACAGACTCTTACATTTTTCTTTTGGACTCCTATATACTTCACTGCAGTAAGTGAAAACAATGGGGGGCACTACATTTTTGGGTCTGCAGACCTTAGACCCCTATAGAATGCTCGGCGAAGAGCGTGAAGCCAGCCTGAGAATGATTTATTAGAAAATCCTACACAATTTTACGGTTTTATTTGTGAAGAGGCAGAATGGAGGCGAAAAAGGAGAAGATGAAAGAGTAGAATAGAAAGTACAATAAAAACAAAGGAAAAAGCAGATGAAAAAGAAGAGAAAGAATAAGAAAAGATTTTAAAAAGAAAGCAGATCAGTGATACAAAATAAAAGAAAGAAGTAAAAGAAATAGAAAGGAAAAAAGCAAGAAAAATTGTGAATGGAAAAGAAAAAGAAGGAACAAGAAGAAGAAAAGGACAAGAAAAGAACTAAAGATAATAACATAGTATAAGATAATAAGAAAAAAAGTCGAATAAGAAGAGGAAAAGAACAAACAATGGAAGAAAAGGAAAATGACGACGGTCACATCAGGAAACTCACCGCACTCTGCTTCAGACTTTCCACCAGATTCTCGGCTTCAGCCACCAGGTTCCTATAAGACGGGCATCGATATAAGTGTATAATAGGAAGCCCCGCACCATCTCACCCTGATAATAGGATATGATTAACAATAACTCCATTATACATACTTAGTCGGTGAAACATTGAATACCGAGGATTGCAATTTTTGCTCGACAGCTGTAAAAGAGAAATATAAAGTGGAGATGATATTTATAATATGAGTTGTAGAATAATTATAGATCTTGCAGCTGATTGCAAAGTATCCACTTTGATATTATCAGTGTATATGTTTATATCAATTCTACAGAGGTAATGAACAAGTTACTCAAACTGTCACTAGCTGATGATCTGCTATAATCGGCAGCCACGCTGCTTTAGCTCAGGGGTGACATTAGGCATCACATGCTAAGATGGCAGAAAATCATGTGTATAGATGGATAAGACGCCTCCAGCCTAATATACAGATCTCATTTCAGCTTACAGCCCTGATCTATACAATTTGCTGACCTTGTATCTAGCACTGGTGCGGCACCCTGGCACCCTCCAGCGGGGGGCGCCCCACTAGATCCACCCCTATTTTTCCTATACTATTTTTGCGCTCAGAGATATTTTACATTGCTTTTATGTATATTACTACTTTGAATATTATTTGCATTCTGAAAAAACTGTATTGGGAATGGAATTTAGTTGGCGGGACAGCGAGGGGTTAACAGCGCCCGGGCCAAGGCGAGTATTTTGCTAGCCTTTGAGCCATTAGTGCTGTAGGAGTCCCTTCCCCCAGTCCAGTATTGTACTCCCCTTATCCCTCATGAACATGTATTGTAATTGGAGGAAAATATGGATTTAATCATAGTTTGCGCTTTTACATTTTATTGTTTTTTTCCGCTTTTTTTGCAAAAATGTAAAAAAAAATAAAAGTTGTGTCTTGTTATATTTTTTTCAAATTGTATAATATTCTTTTATGTAACAATTTTATTACCTTAGCCCTAAGTCTAACTTGAGCCCTAAGTCTAACGCTAACCCTAAACGAATCCATAGCCCTATACCTAGCTCATGTTAGGGTTAGAAAAATTGTAAAATATAAATCTTCGTCTGCAGATGAGCCACATTGTAATAACCCACCGCATCTGGAGATGAAAGTCGTGAATCTGATGTCACTGTATCAGGTCTCCGTCTTATCATCCTCTTATTGTGTAATATAAGGGTGTACAGATAAACAGGGACCATGTTCTCTGCTGCCTATTGCCGTTCATATACAGAAGGATGTCTCACCCACGGGCAACGATGTGGAAATCATTTCTTTCTGATACAGAGAGTCCTTAAAGTTCTTTTTGGGTTCAACATTTTGAGCTGATTAATTCTTTAATTCATTTGTATGGGGTTTAAAGGTCAGTTTTCTCACCGCGCCAAATCCCCTGCATTGTATTCCATGACAAAATTTGTGTATCCTTGCAGCGACCACTAGGGGGAGCTCACTACATACTGTGTTATCATTGAGCTCAGTATATAAACAGTATACAGCACACTGTATAGCTCCCCCTAGTGGTGACTGCACAGATTTAGAATTTAATATTCAGGACCCTCAACCCTTATAATGATGAAATAAAGAACGTATTCAGCACAGAATGTTGCATCTATATATATAGTAAAATAATAAAGCATATTCAAGATACCCTTTGTTAAAGGGGTGGTACCAACATGTACAGCGGAGTTCTTGCAGGTCTCTTGGTTTCTGACTTTAGGGACCCAACTGATCTCAAGATCGAGGCTTCGAAACCCCTTATTAAAGGGGGCACTACTGCTGAAGATAGGCAAGTACAGACAAAGTGAATACGTCTGCCTTTAAGAGCTGCTTCTTGAGCTCCTCAAGGCTCATTTCCTTAAATATTTGATTGCCATGCTGTATTATACCTGTGCTTATACGCAACCATCACTCTGAACAGGTAGAGCTGCAGTGTAAAGCATAGGGGAGGGATAGACTACATTCTACAACTGAGGACATGTTACAATATCCGATAAGAAGATGATTGTATCGACTGGCGGCACTTACATAATTCGGTGAACTGGCTGGCTCTTAGGAGAGTCTCTTCCAGGCCGCTAATAAAACAGTAATAAGGAAAGAGATGAGTTGGCCACGCGCCCGCCGCTCATTACAACTAATAGTCACAATGTCGTTATCGGATTCGGGTTCTCATGTTTTATGGTCACATGTGATCACATCCCGATCACAGATCTGAACTCACCTTCGTACAAGATCCGCGCTGTGATCATCGCTATCAGATTTCTGTGAAGTTAAGGTGACATAATAATGTTATTATGGCCTCAGAGAAGAGTGAATCTCTGAGTTTTCGGGCAGATTCAAGTCGGTCCGGATAAAATCAGTCTGGATTGAAAGTCCTTTATTATTCTCTCCAGACCCCAAAGCATAATAACTAGAAGGTAGGGAAGGGGTTAAAATAAAATACACATAATAATCACCTGTGCTCACCCAACTTCTTACAAGTTGCGCGGGTCAATGATGTAATGATGTGCATTGGCCCCAAAGTGGCCAGAACAACTGAAGACTAGAGATGAGCGGACCCGAACTTTAAAGTTTGGGGTTCGTACCGGACACTTAGTGTTGGACTCCGAACAAGGACTTCTCCCGGACGTCCATTTTAATGTTCGGAATTCAGGGGGAAGAGAGAGGGAGAGAATATTTTCTGGCTCCAAACTTCGGGTCCCCATACATTTCAATGGGGTTTAGGTTTAGGTTCAAGTTCGGGTAAAGTTCTGGTACCCAATCTGAAGTTTGGACTAAAGTTCGGTCCAGAACCCAAACTTCCATGGGTCCGCTCATCCCTACTGAAGACTCACACAGAGGACCGAGACGGCATAAGGACAGGTGATGAGATTTTTTTTATTTTTACCCTTTTCTAATCATTAAAAGAATCCAGCAAAATGACTGGCCGCCATTGCTTGATGAGTGCAAATCAAGTCCCAAAATTTCCCAACTTGCCAGAATCGTCAGGATGAATTTGATTTGTTATGGATCTTTTTGCTCATCTCTAACTACAAAGGATCCAAAAAAAGGATGAGGAAGGATCCTGATAGATCAAAGGAGAACCATCAAGACTATGGACTGTTTTATGTTTTTTAAAGGGATCGTCCAGGACTAAGATATTGCAGACCTTAGATCAGATCTGTCAGGACCCGAATACCTGGTATTCCCCCTGATTACCTGTTATCAGGTCACACGACCGTCAAAAATACACAGTGCACAAAGCCAGAACAGCTCAGCTCCGTACACCATGTAGTGGCCATTCTTGGTACTGCAAATCAGCTCCTATTAAAGTGACTGGGAACTGTAGTACTGAGAACGGCCACTACGCATAGTATGGAGCTGTAGTGTTCTTTACAAACAGCTGATCTGTGGGGGTGACACACGGGGGACCCAACTT
Source organism: Phyllobates terribilis (assembly GCF_046119375.1). NCBI lineage: Eukaryota > Metazoa > Chordata > Amphibia > Anura > Dendrobatidae > Phyllobates > Phyllobates terribilis. Next base: position 670,906,081 of record NW_027362763.1, on the reverse strand, counting down.
ATCTGATAATGATCCTGAAGATAGGTCATCAATATTGGAAACCCAATTAGGCTATGTGCCCATGGAGTCTTTTTTTTTTTTGCTGAGTTTTCTAAGCCGAAACTCCAAGTTATTGAGGAGTTTTGCGATTTTGAGGAGGATTTGGAGAGATTCCCTCAGTTTCCTCTCCAATTCTGCTACAAAAACTCCTCAAAGAACACAGTGTGCATATAGCTTAAGTGGGTTTTCCCACCAACCACATTTATGTAATACGTATAGGATTAAGGTGTTCCCCAACCAATCAGAAGTGTGGTCCTAGGATTAGAGATCAGATTTAGGCTATGTGCACACAGAGTTTTTTTTTTGAGGAATCTTTGTAGCAGAAACTAAACTGAGCGGAAATTCTCCAAATCCTCCTCCAAATCTCAAAACTTCACAAACACCTGGAGGTTTTGCTCAGTTTCTGCTCCGAAAACTCTATGCACATAGACCAAGGAGGAAGGTAGAGTAGAAGACCAGATACTCTAGATCACAGCTATGGTAGATATGGAGACATCCGGAGAAAGACAACACACGTTAACGCACTTCTCTGGAGCCCCACTCATCTGGTTGAGTTCTGTTCTTGAAATTTTGGGGGTCTTGGCAGTCAAAACTGAATAATTAATGGTGGAATGACCTCCTTAAGTGATGTTGAAAATGGACAATAAAGAAGAGGAACGGGAAAAGTATTGAGTATAAACGATGGAGAAGAACTTGACCAAATCTTTGACCAAATCAACTCCTATCATCTTCGCTTTATGGTGCCCAATACATCTCCATAGTTTGTGGGAAGACCGAGGACATTGGAGAATGGGAGGAAAAATGGGAGATAACAACAGTATGGATGCTTCATGAAGTTTTCTCGACCTGGTCATGGATCCATGTGTCTTCTCAAAAGTCTTCACCAAATCCAAGTCTAAAAACCTCAAAACTGCCAATGTTTGAGGTGTCTGCTAAGCTCCATTCAAGTGAAGCTTAACCCCGATATTCTCCCTCCGCTAGGGCATTAGGGGCTCAGGAAGCCGAGATACGAGAGGTTTTTTTGGTGGAGTACCAAAGTAAAGTATCCAACCATGTAGGATGCAAGAAATTTTGACGTATCGACCTTGCAGAAATGCTAATTCATGAGTCTCAGGACATAATTCCAGACTGACTTCATTGTTCCTTCCTATTAGAATCCATCAAACAGCTCTTCATATCTCAGCTTCCAGGAACTCTGAGACATAGAGGAGGATGGAGCTTTTTTTCGATTATTTTTGTTGTAGATGGTACAGTATATTTGCTACTTACAACTTTTAATCTCCGAAGCGTGGAAATCACTTTAATGTCTGAAGGCATCAACGAATGAGCTGCAAAAAACACAAGAAGAGCGTTCAGACGTGTAGACGAGGAGCGGAAGTTCTGACTTACTTGCAAATGAAAATAATTGGGATAAATTCTCAGCTAAAGTTTTTTCATTGATTTATAAACTGTCACGTTGAATCTAATAGTCAGAACATTTTCATCTTAAACCTTCAAAAGGAACCTGAAGACCCATCTCTTCAAGCCTACAACCTGCATTAACCACCGCTCCACCATACCGCTTTACCCTCACCTACTGTATCCTCACCTATCCCTGGTAGACTGTGAGCCCTCGTGGGCAGGGTCCTCGCTCCTCCTGTACCAGTCGCTGTCACGTTTTGTTAAGATTATGTAAATGTTTTTGCTATGTATATCCCTATCACATGTAAAGCGCCATGGAATAAATGGCGCTATAATAATAAATAATAATAATCTCAAACTGCCCCATTCTCATCTCCCCTAACATCTGCCCCTGAGTGAGAATTGGGAAGTTCCCATTTACAGTACATTAGATGGTCGTATGGTCCCACTGAAACCGTCAGGTTTACCCGCTGTACAACTGATGACCAACTAACGTCCACTGTGACATACAGGGGACCTCCGATGTTGGAGAGATATCAGAAATGGAGACCCCAACAATGAGTGAAATGAAGGTTCCCCATTACGTCTCTGAGATAAGAATCACATAAACTAGTAAATGCTTATTACCACTCCTAATAGAGCAATGGCTGCACATGCTCATTACCCCTCTTAATAGAGCAGTGGTCACACATGCTCATTACCTCTCCTAATAGAGCAGTGGCTGCACATGCTCATTACCTCTCCTAATAGAGAAGTGGCTGCACATGCTCATTACCACTCCTAATAGAGCTGTGGTCACACATGCTCATTATCCCTCCTAATAGAGCAGTGGTCACACATGCTCATTACCCCTCCTAATAGAGCAGTGGTCACACATGCTCATTACCTCTCCTAATAGAGCAGTGGCTGCACATGCTCATTACCTCTCCTAATAGAGAAGTGGCTGCACATGCTCATTACCACTCCCAATAGAGCAGTGGCTGCACATGCTCATTACCCCTCCTAATAGAGCAGTGGTCGCACATGCTCATTACCATTCCTAACAGAGCAGTGGTCGCACATGCTCATTACTCCTCCTAATAGAGCAGTGGCCGCACATGCTCATTATCCCTCCTAATAGAGCAGTGGTTGCACATGCTCATTATCCCTCCTAATAGAGCAGTGGCTGCACATGTTCATTACCACTCCTAATAGAGCAGTGGCTGCACATGCTCATTACCTCTCCTAATAGAGCAGTGGCTGCACATGCTCATTACCACTCCTAATAGAGCAGTGGCTGCACATGCTCATTACCACTCCTAATAGAGCAGTGGCTGCACATGCTTATTACCACTCCTAATAGAGCTGTGGCTGCACATGCTCATTACCACTCCTAATAGACCAGTGGCTGCACATGGTCATTACCACTCCTAATAGAGCAGTGGCTGCACATGCTCATTACTACTCCTAATAGAGCAGTGGCTGCACATGCTCATTACCACTCCTAATAGAGCAGTGGTTGCACATGCTCATTACCTCTCCTAATACAGCAGTGGCTGCACATGCTCCTTACCCATCCTAATAGAGCAGTGGCTGCACATGCTCATTACCTCTCCTAATAGAGCAGTGGTCGTACATGCTCATTACCCCTCCTAATAGAGCAGTGGCTGCACATGCTCATTACCACTCCTAATAGAGCAGTGGCTGCACATGCTCATTACCCCTCCTAATATCCTAATAGGGCAGTGGCTGCACATGCTAATTACCCCTCCTAATAGAGAAGTGGCTGCACATGCTCATTACCCCTCCTAATAGAGCAGTGGTCGCACATGCTCATTATCCCTCCTAATAGAGCAGTGGCTGCACATGCTCATTATCCCTCCTAATAGAGCAGTGGCTGCACATGCTCATTACCCCTCCTAATAGAGCAGTGGCTGCACATGCTCATTACCACTCCTAATAGAGCAGTGGCCGCACATGCTCATTACCACTCCTAATAGAGCAGTGGCCGCACATACTCATTACCCCTCCTAATAGAGCAGTGGTCGCACATGCTCATTACCACTCCTAATAGAGCAGTGGTCGCACATGCTCATTATCCCTCCTAATAGAGCAGTGGCTGCACATGCTCATTATCCCTCCTAATAGAGCAGTGGTCGCACATGCTCATTACCACTCCTAATAGAGCAGTGGTCGCACATGCTCATTACCACTCCTAATAGAGCAGTGGCTGCACATGCTCATTACCCCTCCTAATATCCTAATAGGGCAGTGGCTGCACATGCTAATTACCCCTCCTAATAGAGAAGTGGCTGCACATGCTCATTACCCCTCCTAATAGAGCAGTGGTCGCACATGCTCATTACTCCTCCTAATAGAGCAGTGGTCGCACATGCTCATTACCACTCTTAATAGAGCAGTGGCCGCACATGCTCATTATCCCTCCTAATAGAGCAGTGGCTGCACATGCTCATTATCCCTCCTAATAGAGAAGTGGCTGCACATGCTCATTACCCCTCTTAATAGAGCAGTGGCTGCACATGCTCATTACCACTCCTAATAAAGCAGTGGTCGCACATGCTCATTATCCCTCCTAATAGAGCAGTGGCTGCACATGCTCATTACCCCTACTAATAGAGCAGTGGCTGCACATGCTCATTATCACTCCTAATAGAGCAGTGGCTGCACATGCTCATTACCCCTCCTGATAGAGCAGTGGCTGCACATGCTCATTACCACTCCTAATAAAGCAGTGGTCGCACATGCTCATTATCCCTCCTAATAGAGCAGTGGCTGCACATGCTCATTACCCCTCCTAATAGAGCAGTGGCTGCACATGCTCATTGCCCCTCCTAAGAGAGCAGTGGCTGCACATGCTCATTACCCCTCCTAATAGAGCAGTGGTTGCACATGCTCATTACCCCTCCTAATAGAGCAGTGGCTGCACATGGTCATTACCCCTCCTAATAGAGCAGTGGTCGCACATGGTCATTACCATTCCTAATAGAGCAGTGGTCGCACATGCTCATTACTCCTCCTAATAGAGCAGTGGCCGCGCATGCTCATTATCCCTCCTAATAGAGCAGTGGCTGCACATGCTCATTATCCCTCCTAATAGAGCAGTGGCTGCACATGTTCATTACCACTCCTAATAGAGTAGTGGCTGCACATGCTCATTACCACTCCTAATAGAGCAGTGGCTGCACATGCTCATTACCACTCCTAATGGAGCAGTGGCTGCACATGCTCATTACCCCTCCTAATAGAGCAGCGGCTGCACATGCTCATTACCACTCCTAATAGAGCAGCGGCTGCACATGCTCATTACCTCTCCTAAAGGAAAAATTCCTTTATAGGAAAAAGCCCTTTATTGAGTTGTCCCTAGACATTGGTTGTGGTCCCAGCCCATGGACCCCACCGCTGATAATGTATGACATGTCCATGTGATATATGAGAAGTGTAAATTATCTTTTCTCATTATCTGAGATTAATATTTCCGGTAATATAATACACAACTTTCGACTTCGGAGCTGCACTCACCTGATACAGTTTCCGGGGCAAATTTCCTGTTTGCATTAACATTACATGGTAACAGGTATCTCTGTGGAAGATAATAGGAGTTTAATCACCCTGACGTAATATCAGCACATATCAGCCCCGCAGCCCTGTACTCAGTGCCCGGCAGCTGAAATCTATATCTATAGAAAGGGGAATCTGTCAGCAGGTTAATACTGCTGGATTGGAAGAGGCCGATTCTAGCACGGGGTCACTGGTTATTAGCTGCAGAAGGAGGGGTGGCCCGTAGGCGGATTATAATGAGGGCAATCTGGGCTACCGCCCGGGGCTCCGGGGGGTTCATGGCCAGATTTCCCTCATTATAATATGTGCGGCGCCGCGGCACATACCGGCAGTCAGAGGCGGGGGGGCGCCCGGACCGCTCCCCCAGCAACGGCGCACGGCCACTGCTTCTTCTTCGGCTGGGCCAGCACTGCACCTGTTAACTTCCCTGTGTGCTGGCCCGGCCGCATCACTGCTAGGCGACACGGCCCTGTGTGCGGCTGTGTCTGCTAGTGTGACGTCACGCAGTGCACGCCCTGCCCTGCTACTTACCACCGGAGAGGAGCTGGACGACGGGAGCCGGGGGATGGTGAGTGAGTGAGCGAGTGTGTGTGTGAGAGTGTGTGTGAGTGTGTGTGTGTGTGTGTGTGTGCAGGCAGATATCATTGTGTGATGTCTGCTTATATGTGTTTTTGTGTGTATGTATATGTCTGTATATGTTTGTGTGTGTGCGTGACTGCGTGCGGCCTCCCGCGGTGTATAGATGGCTACGTGTGGCCTCCCGCTGTGTATAGATGGCTATGTGCGGCCCCCTGCTGTGTATAGACGGCACCGTGTGGCCCCCTGCTGTGTATGGATGGCGCCGTGCGGCCTCCTGCTGTGTATAGATGGCTGCGTGCGGCCTCCTGCTGTCTATAGATGGCTACGTGCAGCCCCCTGCTGTGTATAGATGGCTACGTGTGGCCTCCTGCTGTGTATAGATGGCTACATGGCTACGTGCGGCCTCCTACTGTGTATAGATGGCACTGTGCAGCCTCCCGCTGTGTATAGATGGCACCGTGCGGCCTCCCGCTGTGTATAGATGGTGCTGTGCGGCCTCCTGCTGTGTATAGATGGCGCCGTGCGGCCCCCTGCTGTGTATAGATGGCTACGTGCGGCCTCCCGCTGTGTATAGATGGCTACGTGCGGCCTCCTGCTGTGTATAGATGGCTACGTGCGGCCTCCTGCTGTGCATAGATGGCTACGTGCGGCCCCCTGATGTGTATAGATGGCGCCGTGCGGCCTCCTGCTGTGTATAGATGGCTACGTGTAGCCTCCTGCTGTGTATAGATGGCTATGTGTGGCCTCCCGCTGTGTATAGATGGCTATGTGCGGCCCCCTGCTGTGTATAGATGGCACCGTGTGGCCCCCTGCTGCATATAGATGGCGCCGTGCGGCCTCCTGCTGTGTATAGATGGCTGCGTGCGGCCTCCTGCTGTCTATAGATGGCTACGTGCGGCCCCCTGCTGTCTATAGATGTCTACGTGCGGCATCCTGCTGTGTATAAATGGCTACGTGCGGCCTCCTGCTGTGTATAGATGGCACCGTGCAGCCTCCCGCTGTGTATAGATGGCACCATGCGGCCTCCGGCTGTGTATAGATGGTGCCATGCGGCCTCCTGCTGTGTATAGATGACTACGTGTGGCCTCCTGCTGTGTATTGATGGTGCCGTGTGGCCTCCTGCTGTGTATAGATGGCTACGTGCGGCCTCCTGCTGTGTATAGATGGCTATTTGCGGCCTCCTGCTGTGTATAGATAGCTATGTGCGGCCTCTCGCTGTGTAGATGGCTACGTGCGGCCTCCCGCTGTGTATAGATGGCTACGTGCGGCCTCCCGCTGTGTATAGATGGCGCTGTGTGGCCCCCTGCTGTGTATAGATGGCGCCGTGCGGCCTCCTGCTGTGTATAGATGGCTACGTGCGGCCTCCTGCTGTGTATAGATGGCTATGTGCGGCCTCCTCCTGTGTATAGACGGCACCGTGCAGCCTCCCGCTGTGTATAGATGGCTATGTGCGGCCTCCTGCTGTGTATAGATGGCTACGTGCGGCCTCCTGCTGTGTATAGATGGCTACGTGCGGCCTCCCGCTGTGTATAGATGGCTACGTGTGCTCAATATTAAGCCATACAATTAATGTAAGGCTATGTGCCCACGATGCAGAAATGCTCCGGATTTTTTTGAGTGTTTCTGCTCTCCCTGGCAGAAAAAACGCATGCGGATTGTACATGCGGATTGTACATGCGGATTGTACATGCGTTTTTCCTGCCAGGGACATGCGGATGTGAAGCGTTCTTCACATGCATTTCCGCATGCGGGTTGACAAGCGCTTTCCAAGCGATTTTAGCATCACTTGGAAAGTGCTTGACAACTTGGTCACACTTTATAAATCCATGCAACCAGCATGGATTTATATAGTGTGACCGTAAAAGAATGGTGAAAAATAAATATATACTTACCTTCTGATGGCCTGTCGACGTCAGCGGTCGCGTGACCCGTCACATGACTAAATGACGTCATGGCAGGTCCTTTTCAGACCATCGCGAGCTGCCGGCAAGCCAGGACGCATTGGATAAAGACACCGGGGGCCATCAGAAGGTAAGTATAATATTTATTTTTTATTTTATTCTCTTTTTTACAGGTTCTATGGTACTCGGGTCCGGAGGAGAGTCTCCTGTCCTCCACACCCGGGTACCATCCGCACATTGGAACGCATGGATTCTGCATGTACAGACGCAGTGATGCGGATTCCATGCGTTCCAATGCAAGTCAATGGCCGCGAAAATGCCGAGCTTCCGAAAAATAATTGGTAGTGCTGCGTTTTTTTCCGCAATGATAATCCGCAGCGGAAATTTCCGCAGCATGTGCACAGCACACGCGGATTATCATTGGGGAACATGGCAGACCTTCTACCAAGCGTTTAAGCGTTTCTGCAGCGGAATTGCCACTGTGGAAACGCTTAAAAAACGCATTGTGGGCACACAGCCTAAAAAAAATTATTATAATTAATATATTAATATTGTGCCAAATTAATTTCACGTGAGCTATCACATGATCTATCACAGGGGATCATGTGACATGTGATACATCAGGTGGGGGGGGGTCCCACGCCTTCTAAACTGCCCGGGGCCCTTGCTACTCTTAATCCACCCCTGGGTGGCCGGGTCCTCTCTGTGCTTCTATTATACTTTGCCTCTGATTGTTCCACTCCTGGAACAGCCGAGTCCTCGATATTCATGAGCCACCGGCTAACCCCGCCCACCCACTCAATAACTGGGAGAAAGCTGCCAATCAGAGCTAGAGGGCGGAGTTACCATGCAGCTCATGAATATCCAGGACTCCACAGAGCCTTCATTATAATGAGAGGACTCGCACCGCCGCTCCGGCTAATGGACCGTCATTGTATGAAAACTACTGCAAAACTATAAGTAAGTGACCCCTGTGCTGAGTCTCTGATAGGACAGCAGAAAACTACTGACAGCTTACATCAACATGGAGACTTGCGGGATGTTATAACTTAAAGGCCATGGAGCTCCGAGAGAAAATCACACAGGATAGGATTAGATACACAGGATCGTATCACACAGCATAGGATTAGATACACAGGACCGTATCACACAGCATAGGATTAGATACACAGGACCGTATCACACAGGATAGGATTAGATACACAGGACCGTATCACACAGCATAGGATTAGATACACAGGACCGTATCACACAGGATAGGATTAGATACACAGGACCGTATCACACAGCATAGGATTAGATACACAGGACCGTATCACACAGCATAGGATTAGATACACAGGACCGTATCACACAGGATAGGATTAGATACACAGGACCGTATCACACAGCATAGGATTAGATACACAGGACCGTATCACACAGCATAGGATTAGATACACAGGACCGTATCACACAGTATAGGATTAGATACACAGGAAGGTATCACACAGCATAGGATTAGATACACAGGACCGTATCACACAGGATAGGATTAGATACACAGGACCGTATCACACAGGATAGGATTAGATACACAGGACCGTATCACACAGCATAGGATTAGATACACAGGACCGTATCACACAGGATAGGATTAGATACACAGGACCGTATCACACAGTATAGGATTAGATACACAGGAAGGTATCACACAGCATAGGATTAGATACACAGGACCGTATCACACAGCATAGGATTAGATACACAGGACCGTATCACACAGCATAGGATTAGATACACAGGACCGTATCACACAGGATAGGATTAGATACACAGGACCGTATCACACAGCATAGGATTAGATACACAGGACCGTATCACACAGCATAGGATTAGATACACGGCTCAGCAGACAGTATCACACAGGAAGGGATCAGATACACAGCTCAGCAGACAGTATCACACAGGAAGGGATCAGATACACGGCTCAGCAGACAGTATCACACAGGAGGTGATTAGATACACGGGACAGTATCACACAGGATAGGATTAGATACACAGGACAGTATCACACAGGACAGGATTAGATACACAGGAAGGTATCACACAGCATAGGATTAGATACACAGGACCGTATCACACAGCATAGGATTAGATACACAGGACCGTATCACACAGCATAGGATTAGATACACAGGACCGTATCACACAGGATAGGATTAGATACACAGGACCGTATCACACAGTATAGGATTAGATACACAGGAAGGTATCACACAGCATAGGATTAGATACACAGGACCGTATCACACAGCATAGGATTAGATACACAGGACCGTATCACACAGCATAGGATTAGATACACAGGACCGTATCACACAGGATAGGATTAGATACACAGGACCGTATCACACAGCATAGGATTAGATACACAGGACCGTATCACACAGCATAGGATTAGATACACGGCTCAGCAGACAGTATCACACAGGAAGGGATCAGATACACAGCTCAGCAGACAGTATCACACAGGAGGGGATTAGATACACGGGACAGTATCACACAGGATAGGATTAGATACACGGCTCAGCAGACAGTATCACACAGGATAGGATTAGATACATGGCTCAGCAGAAAGTATCACACAGGATAGAATTAGATACACAGGACAGTATCACAGAGGAAAGGATTAGATACACGGCTCTGCAGACAGTATCACACAGGATAGGATTAGATACACAGCACAGTACCACACAGGATAGGATTAGATACACGGCTCAGCAGACAGTATCACACAGGATAGTATTAGATACACGGCTCAGCAGAGAGTATCACACAGGATAGGATTAGATACACAGCACAGTATCACAGAGGAAAGGATTAGATACATGGCTCAGCAGACAGTATCACACAGGAGAGGATTAGATACACAGGACAGTATCACACAGGAGAGGATTAGATACACAGGACAGTATCACACAGGACAGGATTAGATACAGCTCACTGTCCTATGTACTTTCCATCTTTCTTACCGGAGTTCTCGATACTTCTGGAACATTCTCTGCGTTTCCTGAAATAAAGAAAAGTCTAAGAATTATCTCCGTGCCTCCGGTCCGCCCGCCGGTCCGCCCGCCTTTACGTGGCTGTATACACAGTATATACTCTCTGTAGTATCACTGGATGTTGCTCTTCGCTTCTGTCTGTAGTTTTTGGATGTAGCTGTCTCGCCACCACTGTCAGCCATGTCTGCTGTGCTGAGGCTGCGGTATGTGTCCCCCGGATGGTGTCCCCCCTATCAGCGCTCTCGGGCCTACATGCAGCATATTTTGCAATGAGACTTAGGCTATGTTCACACATCATGTTTTTTTCAGCATTTTTTGATGCATTTTTTTATGCATATTTCAGCTGCCTTTTGCAGTACCAGCAAAGTCTCATACACACATCATGGTATTTTTTTGTTCAGGATTTTGTGCTTTGCATTTTTTTTTCAAAATAGATTATGTCATTTCTTTCAGCGTTTTTTAACCCATTGTAAGCAGGTGGGGGAAAAAACGCTGAAAAAACGCACCGAAAAAAAAAAAAGCAAGAAAACAGCAACAAAAATTCTGAACAACCTCATGGCAAGAGATCAGGTTTTGCTGCTGAAAAAACCAAGATGTGTGAACATAGCCTTCGTGGCAAATGACATGAAATCCACGTGAGCGGCCGCCTGTGCTCTCCTCTCATGTCAAAGGAAAATCCTAAATGCAGAGCGATGTCTGCCGGCGTCAGAGGATGAAGGACGAGGATAATGCAGCAGCACGAGGGGCCGGGAGATGACCTCATGTTCATGCATTTCTCAGGTCCACCCTTCCTCTATCAGCCCCCACAATGTTTAATCTCTGCTTGCTGCCATTCATTGGGCGAGACCCTTCATTATTGACCCGTGGATAATTCTGTGCTCCCTTCAGGTGATGGCCACAGGCTCTGACCACTGTCCTGTAACCTGCATCACATCACCAGGACGTGGGATCTATTCACTGACAGCAAGCAGAGATCTAGAAAAGTGCGAGGAATCGATGCCGAAAGCAGGTGACAACAATCCAGACCTAGATTTACACGAAGAATAACTTTAATTTGCTAAATCCAACAAACCCCTTTAAAAGATATTTAAAGAGTTTAGGAGAAACCCCCATGTTAAAAACGAAGAGATTTAAAGGGGAACACCCGTCATAAATGGAGCAATTGGCCATAAGAACCAATCACATAGCTCCTTGTGTTTTCCATCACATCTTATATTTCGGACTGTTCTTCACCCCCATCCTCCTTGTGCCACCTCTGCATCATTACACGGTGCCTACCCAATGAGGCACATAAAGGGGCACCCACAGGGGTATCAGAGGGGGCAATCACCAATGATCCAAACTTGGCCCCCACTTGGGTTTCATAAAGGATGAAAAGCACAAATGTACAATACCGCGATCCTTCTAGATCAGATGGAAATATGGGCCATGCATACTGTTAGACATTCGACAATCATAACAGCGCCACCTCTGTCCACAGGTTATTTGTAGTACTGCAGCTCTGAACTAGTCACTTCAATGGAGTTGAGTAATCAGCTTTTCCTTTTTTTTAAAAAAACCTCCATACGGTTCCAGAGATTTGGGACGTTTTTTTTTGTGCTAATTTTTATTTTATTTTTATTTTTTTTGTAAGGGGGAGTGTCTAACAGGATCCTCTGGGGCGTGTCTTTAGGCTGTTTTGAATAATTATCATGTGAACCACACCCCTTTAGTGGAAGCCATACAAGTGAGCACCAAATAAAAAGGCCCAGATCTCTGGAACCATATGGTGAATTATTAAAAAAGAAAAGGTGTAGTACTCAGGGGGAGCAATGGGAATAAAATAAGAGCAAGAACTTCCCACTTCTGACCAGGTGAAAGGTTCTCCTTAAAGGGAAACTGTCAGTAATATCAACATTCCCCAAACTGCACATGTGGGCATGTAGGTCTTTGAAATGCAAATCCTTTGACACCTTTATATCTTCTATCTGTTGCTGCATTCCCAAGTAATTAGTGTTTTAATTCACATGTAAATGAAGTGCTAAGTGCTCTGGGCCTGACAGAGCACTTCCCCCCTTCTGCCTTCACCCAGCACCAACCTCTTTAGCTTGATTGATATTTCGCTGTCTTATTTCCTTTCCTTGTCACACAGTGATCTATCAATCAAGAAAAAGAGTCTGATGCTGGGTGATGAAACAATCTGGGGAGGCAGTGGCTACTTAAGTGCTTTCATGATCAGAGCACTTAACACCTTATTTGCATCTAAATGAAAACGCTAATCGCTCTGGAAGGCAGCAACAGATAAAAGATATAAAGGTGTTGATGGATTGACCTGCCTGCTCATATGTGCAGTTTGAGAAGGTTTGAGGGGTTTGATCTTACTGACAGATTACATTTCTAGGAGTTTTCTTCGGATTACACAACCCCCTTATTACTGTTGATGGATCTTTCAATTGTGTCCATCAGAAAGATACATGTGACCGCTTCTGATACATTTTACATCAGAGCAGAACAGAGACTTTTCAAGATACAACTATAACAAATGGGAGAAGTGTCAGGTTCAGGGCGTCTGGATGTAAAGAAGAAGCTTTCTATGAATAAGCAGCAAGCAGAGATTTTATAATAAATGCAGATTATTCTGTAAAGTTGTAGAATGTTTCCTTATTATGGGATCCGCCACCATTAACCCTTTCAGTGTCACCGGCGGCCCCATAGACGTACAGTATGGACCTGTACCGTCTCATGTCAATCCCTGTTCCTCTTTGTGATCGTCATACGTGTCATTGAGTTACATACATGTCATGGACAATTCACGACCTCGCAGATTAGATCTGTCAGAAATAACAAGTAACGCGGGATCTGTCCTGAATAGGGGAAGTTTCTGCCTCCGGAAGTCAGTGATACATATATATATATATATATATATATATATATATATCTATATCTGTAGCTGGTAGAAGATTTCTCATACTTAAAGGGGTTTTCCTATCAAGTCTTTGCATAGTGTCAGCCCCTTCTGGATAACACTGGGGGTCCTGGGCACATGATATCCCCCAATATTAAGTAATGCCCACTGAAATATACAATTGCTACATCTCCCCCCCCATTCCTTCCTCTACGGCATTGGCTGTAAATACCTCTTCACCGGAGTGTCCGTCTACGGGGTCCTTCATGCCCTTTGGTTTTCGTTGTGCTCCAGATTCTGCACTGGGTTCTTGTTTTGCATTTATAACAGAAGCCATGATACAGATGTGAACAGAGCCCAATAATTAGAGTGCCGCTCCTTTATGAGCCCCCAATTGCAGACGCCCCTTTTAATTCTCAGATTATGAATAATATTTTGATGCGGTAAAATTCCAGTTCTTCGACACTCAATGGACAAGTAATCCAACATGTGTCCATATGACAGAGAGGAAGGATTGGACCTTTACAATACCAGAATGTACTGGATTATTGGATGGACTGGGTGGTTTCACCAATTTTACTGTCCCTGAAAGTGGGTGCAAAGGGGTTGTAGTCACATTTGGGCTCTGTAGCCATAGGGAGCAAAAGGACCCATATGAGAAGACCAATATTAATGAAGATCCATGGTAGTTAGGGGCTCTGATTCTGCACTGAGACGCATGATCTTCAAGATCCACCACTCATGCCCTTCTGTCGACCCTACTGGAAACTGGTCCATTGGATTAGATGGAGGTCTCAATTGGAGATGAGTGAATCCATTTGCAGAATCCTGGTCCATCGACCAGGTCAGTACTCAGAAGCCAATGGACCAGGAACCATGAGAACCACCTCCTACCTGCCGACATCCCCAGCCCCCCTTTTGATTAGCCGGTCTGGCGCGACATTGTGCTTATGTCGTGCTGCAACGATGACGAAGAACCAGTCCGGCTGACCAAAAAAAAGGAGCGGTAGATGACAGTGGGTAGGAGGTGGTTCACAAGGCTCCCAGTCCAGCGGCTATGGAGTACTGACCTGGACGATGAAGCAGGATCCTTCAAATTGATTCAATCATTTCTAGTTTTATTAAGTCACCTGGCAGCTATCCATCCTACCCCACCACAAAACAAGCACGCTTAGCTAATTTGAGCATGCACGTGTTCTCAACAGGAGGAGGGGAGTAAGCCTCCGGCAGACACCTCTGGCAGCTTGAAAGATAGGTCATGTTGAAATGAATCAGCCCCATCCTCCTTATTTCTTACTTCTGCTATCAAGGAGAATGCTGGGACACCCCCCATAGACAATAGCTGGGTACGGTCAGGTCAGAATGGGTATTTCGATAATTGAAGGCCATGGTGTCATTGGAAGTCAAAGTGAAATCACATTCGATTCCTTGGAAATATTACACTGAATCATAAATATCAATTATTAACAAATATCTAAGAAAACGGAAAATCCAAACTAAAATCCACGTTATCGATCCCCCATTACTTACCGTCCGCATGAATCAATAAAACCGCGACTAAGAGGCAGAAGGCTCCCCCTAGGTGGACCCCCATGGCCGTTCTTCTCTGAGGCTTCTCCAGCTCGACTTGTGTATATTTCTATAACGGAGAAGCACGCTTCTTACATCTCCGACTGCTTTTATACCCCTAGCGTGTGACTGATAACCAAGCAACCATAAATTGTGTTATCATCTTCACCTTTGAGAGCTGGAGCCCGGCTTATGGACAATAAAAAAGTCACAATGAGCACAAACATCTCAATGCCACAATTGTAAAATATTATCTGACGTGATGAGGCCCCCAGGAATGACTGTCACTGTATCTTAGAAGAATGTATGGCGAGGAACCCGAGCCCTACGGGGCGAAGACTCTCCACAGTCCTGGAGAAGGGCACCGTCTGCTTCCAACTCCGCTCCATAATAATTCAGCAAGTGTCACAAACATCACATCAAACCCTAGGCTCCATAGGAACACACATACTGGCCATAACATACAAGCCACATGCCTAATATTGTGTGGCCTCCTGTCCTGCACTGGACCCTACAAAACCTTTGAAGGCGTCTGGTGGTATATGGCATCATCAGCAGCAGATCCCGTAAGTTCGGTGCGTTGCTCGGTGCGACCTCCGTGGATCGGAGCCATTTTTCCAGCACATCGCTCAGATGATCAATCAGATCGAGATCTGGGAATTTGGAGACAAGTCATTATCCTGGACTCATTGTCACATGGCCTCAAGATCAGTATTATAGCCTTTCCCCATGTGCCACTGACCGCTCTGCTTTTCTCTGCAGCGGTCTCATACCTTCTGCTGAGTGATAGTTCCCACCCAATATAGCAGCCCACCAGCTTCTCCCTCCCTGGTGGTCCACTGAGACCATGTATGGCCTCAGCAGCTCCGAGTCTCTGCTTCTTCTCAGCTTTTGTACAGCTTCTCCCACTCTTCGGAGGGTCACTCCACAGCTCGGCACCTCACTGGACATCATCATTATCCTTGGTGAGAATTCTTAAGGGTTAGTGCCCAGTGTTGATGCTTTCGGTGGTGGATATGGCTCTTCTGTGGGATTGAACCAGATGGACATCAATGAGCTTATGGGAACTCTTTCTTGGACCACTTTGGTAGGTATTAACCACTACATATCAGTAGCACCCTACAAGACCTGCTGGTTTGGAGATGCCCTGACCCATCTTCTACACAATTTGGCAATTTGGCAAAATCCATCAGATTCTTACTCTTGCCTATTGTTCCTGAAGTCAACACATCAACCATGAAATCTGACGGTTTACTTTCTAATGTGTCCCCCCACCATGGCAGGTTACAAGAAATTCAATGTTATTCACATCACCTTTCAGGAGTTTTATCCCTGATTGGAGATAAAAAGCCAAATCTATAAAGAATCAAAGTTGGACCTGTGAATCAATAATTGGCTAAAAAGTTACAACAGAGGACAAAACAATAGAAAGGTGACTTTGGAGCTAATTACTTTCTTAATTGGCCCTAGAAGATCATTGATGGCCTTCTCACCATATGTTAATAGATCCTAACCCCCAAATGACAGGGCGACTCAGGAGCTGAGCCCACTCCATGGAGCACGGGTGCCGGCCGTATTATACAGCCGGCACCCAACAGTAACTGAGGTGATTGGAGCTAATACTGGTCGGTTGTATCAGTTTAACTTCTTCAATGCTACAGTCAAGTAAGAGAGTGTCATTTAACAGGCTTTAACATGGCAGTCCTCACTTTTGAAGGCCATTGGCGCAACGTGATCGCTAGGTGCCGATTGGTTGTCATTACAGCTGGGGACTCTCTGAAGGTCCTCATGTCAGCCATGTGAGATCTACTGCAAAGCTAAGCCTGCAACTTTAAAGAGATCATCTACTTCACAATACACTGCAATACTGTAGTATTGCAGTGTAATACATAAGTGATAAGGCAGGTTCAAGTCCTCTAAGGGGACTATTTAAAATGGTAAAATATATAAAAGTTTAAATAACATATTTGATATCGCTATGTGTGTAATTTCCTGAAATAATAGAATGTTAAAATATTTTTCCCATACGGTGAACGCAAAAGTGAACAAAAGTCAAAATACTAAAATTGATATTTTTCGGTCACCATAATTCTCCCCAACAAAAAAAAAATGTATGGGTCTGAGAAAATGGAGAAACAAACCATTTTTTTTTCTCACAGAGTTCAGATTTTCTTTAGCCACTAAAATATATAAAAAAAATAATTAATTTAAGTTAAAACTAAACACAAAAAAACAATGGAAGAATTGCTTCTTTTTTTTCACAGTGCATTATATGATAAAATGAATGGTGTACAACTCTTATTGCAAAAAAAAACCCTCTCATATGCCTATGATGATAGAATAATTAAAAAATAATGGGTGTTGGAAGACTGGGGGGGGGGGACAAAAGCACAAAAATGAAAAATCGCCTAGTCCTTAAGAGTTAATGGCACTAGGACTTTTGAGACCCAAGAAGAATGAAGTTATGTTAACCAAAAACTGCTCCATGGTCAACGCCAGGTTTGGTACAGGTCAGTCTTCAAAGTTCTCTTGGTTCTCTGGAAGGTGTGGACTATGGACGGCTCTTCTACAAGATGACCAGAGACAGACACCCCACTGAACTACATTTTATTGGGATTCAGAGGTGCAGACAGTACAGGGAATGTCATGTAGAGTTTGGGGCACCAAAGTCATATATATAGAATTGGTAAACCTCAATACCTAGAAAGATTTACAGTTTTGATGTGGCATACCTCTAAAAATCAAAGTCGTATGGGTGGCCAAAAAGTTATTACGAGAGGGCATCATCTACGTCTAGAGGAAAGTGGAGCAAGTGCTAGTGGTGGAAAAAGTTCATAAAAAAGCTTGAGTGAGAGCTTCCCCTTCCCAACAGGACATTCACACTCCATTTCCGCACCCTAATTGTGCCCCTAGACATTTGAGTTTGGTGTCAAAGCAATGATAAGTATTTGAGGTTTGTGGCTTTCCAGGAGCTTTGTGGACACGTCGCTGGTTTTTCCGGGAGCTCAGGAGGTCTCCTTCTTTGCCAGGTGCTTCCTGGACGTTTCCAAGGGAGTTGGCAAGTACCAGTAACAGTGAATAGAGAAAAATGGGTGAACTTATGATTGAGAAGATCTGCCCCTACCGCAGAAGCATTTGTAAACCATCATTACTCAAATACATTCCCATTATCTAACGGTACCAGACAAAGTTGTCCTCTTTTCCCACTTCTCTTTATTTTAGTCATGGAGCCCTTCAATGAACTAATAAGGTCCAACCACATCATCAAAGGGATACCAATACGTTTGAGATACCATACATAAAGTGGGACTCTACGCTGATGATATATTCATAACCTTTACTGACCCTATAAACTCTCTCCGGGAAAAATTCCACGTCAATTACCAAATTTGCTCATGTATCACATTACAAGATTAACAAAGAAAAATCAAAAAAATTTAAGGTTTTTTTTATAGATTTTAACTTAAAAGGTTTAATAAAAGGTGAATTCCTCTACACATGGAAAGAGTCTAGCATTTTGTTCCTGGGAATAAAAATGACTAAACCCCTCAGTCAAATCATGGAGGTTAATCTATCATCCAGTTTTAAATAAATTCTAATTTCTTTGGATTAATAGGACAAAATAAATACCACATGGTTGGGCAGAGTCTCGTTTTACAAGATGATGATCCTCCCGAGGTTGTTATACATTTTTAGATGTGCTCCATTATTAATCTCTGAATTTTGGATACAGAAACTACACAAACAACTTACTAATTATATCTGGAGAAATAAGCCCCCCCAGAATTTCAAAAAACCTTCTTTTCAAAGCTAAAGATAAGGGCGGAATTGCTTTACCTAACATCAAAGCGTATTATAAAGCGAATATTATTCTGCCAAGTAGACAATGGCTCTCAAAAAACAACAAACTAAACTGGTTACTTTTAGAAGAAACAACATCTTTCCTTTGTTCCCGCTT
Source organism: Phyllobates terribilis (assembly GCF_046119375.1). Classification (NCBI taxonomy): domain Eukaryota; kingdom Metazoa; phylum Chordata; class Amphibia; order Anura; family Dendrobatidae; genus Phyllobates; species Phyllobates terribilis. Next base: position 670,887,148 of record NW_027362763.1, on the reverse strand, counting down.
ATCCTAATTCTCTTATTAGTTCCATCTCTACCTCTTCCTAATCAATTGCTTTTAAAAGCAACCATCTCCCAATGGAAAAAATTCTTTAAGGTAACTAAACATAATTTTTCTATTATCCCTTTGGAGAACATCCCGATATCCATTTTGCGTACCCCATTTCCAGATTTCCCATTTAGAAAATGGACTGATTTAGGAATTAAAGACTGTTCCTCTTTAGTTGTTGGCTCAAATAAGGACACTATAGTTACTTTTCAAACTCTCAAAAGTATATATAATTTACCAGAGGAAGAATTTTTTAATTTAATAGCTCTTAGAAAATTTATGAGGCACACGCTAATGCTTCCTTGAATTTTGCCACACACTATCTCCCTTCTTTTGAATAACCCACACTTAGACTCTATACTGAAAATGAAGAATATATATGTTCTTCTTAATGAAGATACAGAATTCTTAAAGTCAAACCCTATAACTAAATGGGAGACAGATTTAAACATTTCATTTCCCTTGGTAGATAGGCAACGTGCCCTCAAACTGTCCTATTAAACTAACATTAATGGCAACATATATGAAAACTTTTATAAGATCTCTTCTAGATGGTATCTTAATAATCAATAAGATCATTGTTGGAGAGAATGTGGTAGTAGTGGGAATATCTTGCACATCTTTTGGACTTGTCCTAAATTAAAAACTTTAAAGCATGACATCTTAGATCTTCTATTCAAGTTAGGAAAACAAAGTTTAAATATTTTCCCTCAGCTTTTTCTCCTCTCTTTAGAGGTTGATTCTCGCTTTACACATCTTTGCTGTAGCCAAACTCCTTATAGGAGCCAAATGGAAAGCAGCAAGTGCTCACACTCTTAATGACATAATTGACAAGGTTTCAACACATAATATATTTAAACTTGCTATAGTCTTAAAATATAACTCTCTTTAAAATTATGACTCCAAGTGGTCCTCATGGAACTCATCCTTCACTCCCAAAGCAGAGTCTCTATTACAAGATCATTTCTGAAGTATAACCAGCATTGCTTTTACTTTCAAAACTTTATCTATGGTTAAAGTGTTTCTTCTTTTTGTGCTATTTTAATCTCAGAAGATTTTTCTTTCCCCTTTTCCTATTCTCTTCCCTTTCTTGACTTCCCCCCTTTTTTCCCTTTTCATATTTCCCTTGTACCTTTTCCCTTATTCCTTCCCTTCTTTCCTTCCCATACTTCCTAGTTTTTACCTTCCTTTCCGTTACTCCTTTCCTTGTTAGGGTTTTAAGATATCTTCTATATATTTCAGTCTTATAACTATGAGTTGTAATTCCGTTATAACATTGCTGTTTTTTTGTTATATTCTCAACGCAATATTATGTTAATTTTTTACTCTCCTCGGTCATGTAAAATTTCCCCTAATAAAAACTATTTAAACAAAAATATATGCATGTAAAGCTAGAATTCTAATACAAAAAAACTTAGCAATTGTATTACCTTGTCCTGTCTATGGAGTACAGACAGAGTGGCTGCACAGGATGGAAACATTGATGCCCCTGCATTTAACAGCTATGTGCCAGTAGAGGCATACAGGGACACGTCTGCTGGCCCAAATAGTTATCCAACAGTGACAGCTACCTGTTAATTACTCTGTGTGCACACTCTATGTCTGCTCTCCATCAGATAACCTGCTTCAATTACCTGTTCACAGAGGAGGGTGCAGGCAGTGATCAAATGCCGAACCAACAAAAACCAACAAAAGTTGGAAAACCAGGGTACAAAACTAAACAACAAAAACCAAAAGAAGACCCTTAAAAAATACCTTTAATAGTTTCTTTTATAAAAAAGATACTCAGTGGTACCTATGGAACAGAGTATACAAACAAAAGCTAATATATACTTTGATATACTTAAATTATCATACAAAGGGAGGGATGTAAGACAACGATCCAAAATTGCCCTAGGTCACCCTAGTAGTAGATAATGGCCCACCTAAAGGCCAAGTATTCAGTTCACCCTAAGGGTTCGAATGATGTCCCCACTCATCAGTGGGTAAAGCTAAACTCTCCCTATATCCCCATGCACACACAAGTGAAAAATATATCAAAATAAAAATAATAAATAAATTGCAAGGCGTCAGACACAGTGACAAGATGCCAGTCACATACAGTATCAAAAATGGACTAAATGAAAAATAGCCTGTTATACATGGCAATCGACTATACAAAATAGACTTAATCAACTATCGCCCGCAAGATACCAATCACATACAGTATCAAAAATGGACTCAATTGAAAATAGCCCGTTACACGTAACAATCACATATACAAAAAAATGGCTCAGTAAACTAACGTCCGTTTTTTGAGATATCAGCTAGTACTTATACGGTTTTTTGAATTATGGAAGCACACATTTGCTGTGCACCTACTATGGGCTTTCTCCTCTGATACTGTCTGTCCCCTGATGAACCCCACACTGAGGAGGGGGTGAAACGCGTAGGGACTGGGACTAGGTCAATGGGACCTCATGTTTGGCATATCACCTTGGGACATCTTTTGATGGACTTTCTTTGGATAAACCTGAATGGGCGTACCTGTTGACAACCCCTTATCGGAAATCCATTGTTCTTTTTGGCTGGTTGATCTCCATGGACCCTCTAGGAACATTGCCTGGAATATATCATCTGTCATCTCAGAAGAAATGCGCTTAAGATAAGTCCATTTGTCTATTTTCGCAACCACCTTGATAGGATATACTGCATAACTGCAGATGCTGGGATGCAATAGTGGACATTTTGTCATTTTTTGCGAGGATAACTGTTGCATAATTGCTGATGCTAGAACAGTATGAATGGTCGCTTCATTTCTTTTCTTGATATATTTTTTCTGAGGAACTATAGAAATTTTATACATGTTTTGCCTGGAATATATCATTTGTCATCTCAGAAGAAATGCATTTAAGATAAGTCCATTTATTTAATTTTTATTTTTTTTATTTTGATATATTTTTCACTTGTGTGTGCATGGGGATATAGGGAGAGTTTAGCTTTACCCACTGATGAGTGGGGACATCATTCGAACCCTTAGGGTGAACTGAATACTTGGCCTTTAGGTGGGCCATTATCTACTACTAGGGTGACCTAGGGCAATTTTGGATCGTTGTCTTACATCCCTCCCTTTGTATGATAATTTAAGTATATCAAAGTATATATTAGCTTTTGTTTGTATACTCTGTTCCATAGGTACCACTGAGTATCTTTTTTATAAAAGAAACTATTAAAGGTATTTTTTAAGGGTCTTCTAGTGATCAAATGCCCCCAGCCTTTGATCTGTATAACTCATAACTCCATTCATAACACTAGGTTTAGGATTAGGGTTAGGACAAGGTTTAGGGCTAGAGATAGGACTAGGGTTAGGGCTATGACTAGGGTAACTCATAACTCCATTCATAACATTAGGCTTAGGATTAGGGTTAGGACTATGGTTAGGGCTAGGGATAGAACTAGAGTTAGGGTTAGGGCCATGACTAGGGTAACTCAATTCCATTCATAACATTAGGCTTAGGATTAGGACTATGGTTAGGGCTAGGGATAGAACTAGAGTTAGGGTTAGGGCTAGGGTTAGGGCCATGACTAGGGTAACTCATAATTCCATTCATAACATTAGGCTTAGGATTAGGACTATGGTTAGGGCTAGGGATAGAACTAGAGTTAGGGTTAGGGCTAGGGTTAGGGCCATGACTAGGGTAACTCATAATTCCATTCATAACATTAAGGTTAGGACTATGGTTGGGGCTAGGGTTAGCACTAGAGTTAGGGTTAGGGTTAGGATTAGGGTGATGACTAGGGTAACTCATAACTTCATTCATAACACCTAGCCATAGCCCTAACTTTAGCCCTAACCCTAGTCTTAACCATAGCTCTAACCATAGTCTTAACCCTAGCCCTAATCTTGTTCCTAACACTAGCCATAGCCCTAACCCTAGTATTAACTCTAGCTGTAACTGTAGTCCTAACTCCAGCCCTAACCTTGTTCCTAACTTGAGCCATAGCCCTAATCCTAGTCCTAGAACTAACCCTAGTACTAACCCTAGACCTTACTGTAGTCCTAAACCTAGCCCTAACGTTATTCCTAACTCTAGCCATAGCCCTAACACTAGTCTTAACCCTAACCAGAGCACTATCCATAGTCAGAGTTGGAATAAGTGTGTAAAAATGTACAATTTATTATAATGTTAGTGTTTGGGGTTTTTTTTCTTGCAGGTGCCACTTTTTTTTATTGGGAAAGCAACAAACTAGTAATGTCTTGTGTGAGATGCTTACTATAACCCATAACTTGCTTTACCATCTTTGCAAAACAGAGGACCATATTCTATTTTGCTCAACAATGGCATTGCTGGAGGCTCAATGAGTTGACACCAGACATCACACGGTCCCAAAAACTTGTCATTAATGTTTTTTAAGGTCAAAGCTAAATGCGATGTTATGTAATGACTCAGGAGAAAGTTGACATCTTTGATCTGAAGGGAAGAATCTTCCGATTGTTGTTTTACCTTAAGAAAACATTTGACTATAAATAATCTCTTATCTTTTACCTTTGAGTGTAGAGAGGCTGAAATTGTGTACCATAAAAGTAATAAAAAACAGTAAACCTTACAAACTAATCATTGCAAGAAGATATCGACTCCTGCAGCGTTACTATGGGGTTAACCCACCCACGCATATTGGGCTATTATTGGTCAATCCTTCACAGATAATGCCCAACTCTGGAGGATATTTGGCCAGCCACCTGTAAGTTCCATGTCAATTCATGTCCATTTTTGAGGATTGATATCAACTTATTAAGGATGCAGCTTATTATAACCTTAAAGGGATTGTCCATCTTGAGAAAAAGAATCTTTAGATGCAATTAGAATTGAAATATACAGTATACTGGTAAGCGCAACAAAATCATATACTCATATACCTAGCACATATGTTAAAATAAAGTGGACAACCCCTTTAAGGGTTTTGTAAGATCTTGAAATTGCTGCCGAAGGTCATTGCCGCAGCGGTTGATCATCCAGAACTACCTTTGCTCCAACAAGAACACTGTTTCCTAAGTGTACGACAGTAGGAGTTTTCTTTATTCCTTAAATTTATGTGTTTTGGGCTAAAAAAACATTTTTGTAATTGGGTTTAGTCATGAAAGTTAGCCGCCATCTTAGGTATGATACGTCATACCTGAAGATATTCCCTATTGTCCTTTCTAAAAATCCCTCACACAGCTCCTACCATGTCACAATTCTCCAGCCCCTGGTAAACAGAGCAATTCGCCCCCACCTCTGGAGATCAATCTCCACAAACTTCTTTGAGATGGTAAATAGATGGGCCAGCTCTGTTGTGTCCAAGCAGGACAAAGTCAGCTAGGCCCCAGGGGGGTAATTAACACCTTGATGTCACTTGAAACCAGAATCAAACCATTTGTGCAAGCCTGCAAACCTCTCCATTGTCCCAAAGAACCATGTGCTTTCTTTGTGGAAAATGGCCACCAAAAGCTACAGATACTTTATCAATTCATAACCACACGATACAAGTTAGGGAACCCGAATAAAATGTATCATGTGGGGAAGGTGCCCACGGACACAATCATGGGACTTATAAATCCATGAGGGCCCTGGAAAGCTAGAGATTTAGAAGAACCATATACAAGGTCCCAGGGGAGGCATGTTTAGAGTCAATGGCTTCCCCAGAAGAGTAGAATCACGACGAGACCTCTGGTGATACGATGAGATCACCCCAGGGAAAGTTATGGGTACTTTTCCCAAATGGAGCCAAAACTGGCATTGGTAGGGGGGGGGGCTTAGTAAACTGACATCACCAAGAGTGGGCGTGACAGGACTTTAGTATAGCCGACAGCCAGAAACCCCCTCAGTTTTGACCCAGGAGATGATGTGAACAACTCCTAACGTCGGGTCCAGGTCTCTGAGTGGGACGACTGCAACTAAGCTTGAACCTGTGGGATAGCAGAGCCTCCCTGGCCCCACAAGAACGGTAACTGATTTATCATTGTTATTCCTGTGTTTTGTAATCCTAATTGTTATATCTCTTATTCTGGCCAAATACCGTCATATAGTTAATTGTATAGCCTTGTAATCTAGTGTATTCTTATAATCGATTAAATCATAAATTAATCGTGTTCTTTACTCTGCATATACGAATCCATTGGTCCGGAAACGCTTGGCCGAAACGCTACTGGGTTGGTTCCTGACCCGATACAAGTCTATTAACGGACCGGGCTTGTATCAAACGAGAACTGGTGGCAGCATACCATCTGGGGGATTTGAGGAAGGCTGGCAGTGACGGTCGGAGGTGTAGATATATATTACTGGCGCAGCCAGGGAAATATATATACCGCCCTCACTGCAGAGGGTCTCAAATACCCAGAGGGCTACAGGACGGCCTCTCCGGCGACCACTCACTCTAGGTGCAGTACCTTGACTGACCTGAGAGGCAAGGGGGCGCCAGAGAGTTGTGCCTGTATCGCGGCGTCACGGATTGGTGATGTGTAAGGGACAACACACCACCGTGTTTCCCCCCGCTGGTAGCAGCTTCCTGGCACTACTTACTCTAGGTGCAGTACCTTGACTCACCTGAGAGGTAAGGGGGCGCCAGAGAGCTGCACCAACTGGCCAGCATTTCATCACAGGTTTCATTAAAAATTTTGCACTCTTTGTCTACTATAGTTTCTGGGTTACATTGTCTATTCCTGGCTGTAAAATGGGGTAACTGAGAAACCATCAGTGATCTTATTCTGATGGTCCAATGGGAAAGTATCTAACTCCTTTATCTCTCTTTTTATGAGCTCCCTCAGCTGTACCTATTGTACCTAGACACTGGTATAAATAAAGCAGCTGCTGACCTTTGTGCAGGCCATATTGTACCCTGACACTGGTATAAATAAAGCGACCGCTGACCTTTGTGCAGGCCATATTGGACCCTAACACTGGTATAAATAAAGCACCGGCTGACCTTCGTGCAGGCCATATTGTACCTTAACACTGGAATAAATAAAGTGGCCGCCAACCTTTGTGAAGGCCATATTGTACCTTGACACTGGTATAAATAAAGTGGCCACTGACCTTTGTGCAGGCCATTTTGTACCTTGACTCTGGTATAAATAAAGCACCGCTGACCTTCGTACAGGCCACATTGTACCCTGACACTGGTATAAATAAAGCAGCCGCCACCCTTTGTGCAGGCCATATTGTACCTTGACACTGGTATAAATAAAGTGGCCACTGACCTTTGTGCAGGCCATATTGTTCCTTGACACTGGTATAAATAAAGTGGCCGCCAACCTTTGTGCAGGCTATACTGTACCTTGACACTGGTATAAATAAAGTGGAAGCTGACCTTTGTGCAGGCCATATTGTACCTTGACACTGGTATAAATAAAGTGGCCGCTGACCTTTGTGCAGGCCATATTATATCCTGACACTGGAATAAATAAAGGAAGCCCTGACCTTTTGTACAGGCCATATTGTACTTTGATACTGGTATAAATAAAGTGGCCACCAACCTTTGTGCAGGCTATATTGTACCCTGACACTGGTATAAATAAAATGGCCACTGATCTTTGTGCAGGCCATATTGTACCTTGACACTGGTATAAATAAAGCAGCTGCTGACCTTTGTGTAGGCCATATTGTACCTTGACACTGGAATAAATAAATTGGCCGCCACCCTTTGTGCAGGCCATATTGTACCTTGACACTGGAATAAATAAATTGGCCGCCACCCTTTGTGCAGGCCATATTGTACCTTGACACTGGTATAAATAAAGCGGCCACTGACCTTTGTGCAGGCCATATTGTACCCTGACACTGGTATAAATAAAGCGGCTGCCAACCTTTGTGCAGGCTATATTGGACCTTGACACTGGTATAAATAAAGTGGCTGCTGACCTTTGTGCAGGCCATATTGTACCTTGACACTGGTATAAATAAAGTGACTGCTGACCGTTGTAAAGGTCATATTATATCCTGACACTGGTATAAAAAAAGGAACCACTGACCTTTTGTACAGGCCATATTGTACCTTGACACTGGTATAAATAAAATGGCCACCAACCTTTGTGCAGGCTATATTGTACCCTGACACTGGTATAAATAAAATGGCCACTGACCTTCGTGCAGGCCATATTGTACCTTTACACTGGTATAAATAAAGCGGCCGCTGACCTTTGTGCAGGCCACATTGTACCCTGACACTGGTATAAATAAAGCGGCAACCAACCTTTGTGCAGACCATATTGTACCTTGACACTGGTATAAATAAAGTGGCCACTGACCTTTGTGCAAGCCATATTGTACCTTGACACTGGTATAAATAAAGCGGCCACTGACCTTTGTGCAGGCCATATTGTACCCTGACACTGGTATAAATAAAGCGGCTGCCAACCTTTGTGCAGGCTATATTGGACCTTGACACTGGTATAAGTAAAGTGACTGCTGACCGTTGTAAAGGTCATATTATATCCTGACACTGGTATAAAAAAAGGAACCACTGACCTTTTGTACAGGCCATATTGTACCTTGACACTGGTATAAATTGTAACATACCTGGCGGCGTCCTTGCATAGTGGTCCATCTCCCACTGTGCAAGAGCGCGCACTTGATCTCCTGTCCAGAATGTCTCTCTGGCTTCCCTCCATGCTGTCTGTTTGTGTCTGTTTCTGCTGCTTAAGGGCGGCGCCCGATCACTTCCTGCTTTTTGTACCTGCTGTGGGTCACACCTCTTGTGCGTCCTCAGCCTATTGCTGTCTGTCACCTGGTATATAGCTCAGCTGCGCCCATCTATCCCTGCCTGAGCATAGTGTTTCTTTCAGTGTGTGCTTGCACTCTGAAGGTGCCAGGTCCCGTTCTGTGTTCTCTTTTCTGCCTATCCTGGAGGCTGTATTTCCAGGCCTGTCTGAACACGCTCCTAGCCTGTTCCTCCTGCCTTCTAGGGGCCGATTACCTAGACCTGTTCCTGTATCTTGTCTGACCTGTCTGAACACGCTCCTAGCCTGTTCCTCCTGCCTTCTAGGGGCCGATTACCTAGACCTGTTCCTGTATCTTGTCTGACCTGTCTGAACACGCTCCTAGCCTGTTCCTCCTGCCTTCTAGGGGCCGATTACCTAGACCTGTTCCTGTATCTTGTCTGACCTGTCTGAACACGCTCCTAGCCTGTTCCTCTCGCCTTCTAGGGGCTGATTTCCTAGACCCGCTTCTGTATCTTGTCTGTCCTGTCTGAACACGCTCCTTGCCTGTTCGTCCTGCCTCTCTGGGGGCCGTATTCCCAGACCCGCTCCTGTATCCCGCTGCAGTGTCGGTCTCCTCCGTACACTCAGTTCCAGTCTGAACTCTCTCCTATCCTTTACCTGTTTTGCCTCTATGTCCGTTCCCTTCCTTTTTCTGCAGAGTCTGAACTCGTACCTAACTCCTGCTTGTTGTCTCTGTACTCCCGTTTGTGAGTTTGTGGTCCACTCGCTACTTCACTGCAAGTACCCTGTGGGTGTCTGGCTCTGCCTTTCCCTTCCTGTCTGTTCCGTGTGAACAGAGCCCTGTCCCCCCTACTCAGCCTAGCCTGCTCTGACTCCTTTGCTCGCTGCTCCGGCAGTCCTGTCCTGCCCTGCTTCTGCCCGCTGCTCCGGCAGTCCTGTCCTGCCCTGCTTCTGCCCGCTGCTCCGGCAGTCCTGTCCTGCCCTGCTTCTGCCCGCTGCTCCGGCAGTCCTGTCCTGCCCTGCTTCTGCCCGCTGCTCCGGCAGTCCTGTCCTGCCCTGCTTGTGCTCGCTGCTCCTGCAGCCCTGTCCTGCTCTGTTCTTGCCCACCGCTTCGGGCGTTCCCTCTCTGCTGTGGTTGTCTACCGCATCTGCGGTTCTGTGACCCAGTCTGTACTGGGTCTTAACCTTTCTGTGCTCCAGCCCGTCCTTTCGGCCAGTACCTCCCTGCCTGCATACTCGCCTGTATCCACCCATCTGCATACCTGCCGTGTTTGCTTATATCCACCAGTCTGTGCCAGCCTAACCTGCCTGTTCCTGAGTCCCAGTGTGTACTGGGTCCTATCCCGCCTGTGTTCCTACCTGCTAGTGCCTCCCTGTCTGCACTCTAGCTGTGCTTGCCTGTACCCCTCTACCTGTATTGTTCCTGAGTCCCAGTGTGTACTGGGTCCTATCCCGCCTGTGTTCCTACCTGCTAGTGCCTCCCTGTCTGCACTCTAGCTGCGCTTGCCTTTACCCGCCTGCCTGCATACCAGTCGTGCCTGCCTATACCCTCCAGTCTGTGCGCCAGCCTAACCAGCCTGATCCAGTAATCCCTGTGTGGGTCAACCCCCGTGTCCGGAGTTTGACCTGGAGTAGCACCTGGTCCCTCTGCCCGGTTTCTCCCTGGTGCACTGGCGTCGTATGCCGTCGTGCCATCTTGGTCGGATCGGCCAGATACTTAGTCACGCCCCTCCAGGCACTCTCCGGTTCATGGTCCAGTGGAATCACTACAATCACACGCACACGCCGCTCAGCCCGGGCGTGTGCATAACAGCATGCTCAGGCCATGGTTCCCGTTGAGCCCCACGGCCTTCGCTCTCTGAGAAGTTTTCCAGCGAATACATGCATTAAAATAAATAAATAAATATTTTTTTTTTCCTTTAGCTGAGTTCCAGGCGAATTACGCACCCGTCCAGATGGATCTATCTGCTCTCGTTCCCGCGGATCCGCTACGTTATTATGGGGATCCTAGACAAAGTCGTGCATTTGTGGAGCAATGCATGCTACACTTCAAGTTCTACCCTCTATGTTTTCCCACCGATCGGGTTAAGGTGGCATTCATTATGTCTTACCTGGCGGGTGATGCCTTGGAATGGATCAACCCCCTATATGAAACACAGGATCCGATCCTCCTGGACCTAATGGCCTTCCTGGTGGCCTTTCTAATGGTCTTCGATGATCCTAACCCGGAGGCTCCTGCTGAAGCTTCACTTCCCAATATCCCGGAGCAGCCCCAATGGGTAATGTGTGTGGGTAGCGCAATAGTCCTCCAGCCCAATGAGACTACTGCCCACCCAGAATCCTCACAGGGTGACTACGCTTTCCGGAATACTTCTCCCAACCTCAAGAGGCAGTCCAGACGTGCTAGACGTAGAGGCAAGCCGTCACGCCAGGGTCTGTCCTCCCTGAGACCTCCTGACCCCAACCTTGAAGTCCCTACTGAAGCTTCATCTCCCTGTATCCCGGAGAAGCCCCAACGGGTAATGTGCGTGGGTAGTGCACCAGTTCTCCTGCGCAAAGAGACTTCTGCCCATCCAGACTCCACACAGGAGAACTTCCTGCACCCGGCATCAGATGCTTCACCCACTTTAACCGGTGTGCATGTCCAAGGATGCTCCAAAGCTGTGGTTACCTCAGAGTCTGTGCACCTCTACTACCTGGCGGAGGACCCCCTGTTGCCTCCTGAATCCTCCGGGATACCACTCGATGACAAATGGAGAGAGAATTCTCTACACCCGGTACTCGATACTTTGTCCGCTTCGTCCTGTGAGCCTGACAATGGGTACCCCAAAGTGGTAGTTACCTCCGAGTCTCTACACCCCTCCGACCAGGCGGAGGACCTCCAGTTGTCTCCTGAACCCTTCGGGGTGCTACCTGGTAGCGAAAGGACAGAGACTCTCCTATACTCTGTACCTGATACCTCGCTCGCTTCGTCCAGTGAGTCCAACCTAGTGTACTCTGAAGCAGTGGTTACTCCCGAGTCTCTACACTCCTCTGACCAGGCGGAGGACCTCCAGTTGTCTCCAGAACCCTTCGGGGTGCCACCTGGTGGTAAATGGACAGAGACTTTCCTATATCCTGGATCTGATACCTCGCTTGCTTCGTCCAGTGAGTCCGACCTAGTGTACTCTGAAGCAGAGGTTACCCGTGAGTCTCTACACCCCTCTGACCAGGCGGAGGACCGCCAGTTGTCTCCAGAACCCTTCGGGGTGCCACCTGGTGGAGAATGGACAAAGACTTTCCTATACTCGGTACCCGATACCTCGCCTGCTTCGTCCAGTGAGTCCGACCTAGTGTACTCTGAAGCAGATGTTTTCTCTGAGCCTCTGCACTCTTCTGACCCGGCGGAGGACCTCCAGTTGTTTCCTGAATCCTCCGGGGTACCACCAGAACACAAAGAGACAGTGACTTTTCCTCATTATGTACCTGATAACCCGTCTATTTCTTCCTGTGAGCTTGTCAAGATGTACCTCGAAGCAGAGATTACCCCCAAGTCTCTGTCCCCCTCCAACCCGGTGGAGGACTTCCAGTTGTCTCCTGTACCCTCTGGGGTGCCACCTGAAAATATGTGGAGAGAGACTTCCTTGTGTGCTGTTCCTGGTACTCCACCTGTTTCGTCTGTTGCTGAGGATGGCTGGATGGGAGGTAGCATCCTAGCTACCCAGAGGAGACCAGTTTTTCCGGTGGACAGTGGAAGTGATCTCTTCGAAGTGAAGAATTGGCCCTCGAATTCCCTGCGGAAGATTCTGGCAGGCCTGAAGAAGAGGGGGCGTAAGGGGGGGGGGTACTGTAACATACCTGGCGGCGTCCTTGCATAGTGGTCCATCTCCCACTGTGCAAGAGCGCGCACTTGATCTCCTGTCCAGAATGTCTCTCTGGCTTCCCTCCATGCTGTCTGTTTGTGTCTGTTTCTGCTGCTTAAGGGCGGCGCCCGATCACTTCCTGCTTTTTGTACCTGCTGTGGGTCACACCTCTTGTGCGTCCTCAGCCTATTGCTGTCTGTCACCTGGTATATAGCTCAGCTGCGCCCATCTATCCCTGCCTGAGCATAGTGTTTCTTTCAGTGTGTGCTTGCACTCTGAAGGTGCCAGGTCCCGTTCTGTGTTCTCTTTTCTGCCTATCCTGGAGGCTGTATTTCCAGGCCTGTCTGAACACGCTCCTAGCCTGTTCCTCCTGCCTTCTAGGGGCCGATTACCTAGACCTGTTCCTGTATCTTGTCTGACCTGTCTGAACACGCTCCTAGCCTGTTCCTCCTGCCTTCTAGGGGCCGATTACCTAGACCTGTTCCTGTATCTTGCCTGACCTGTCTGAACACGCTCCTAGCCTGTTCCTCCTGCCTTCTAGGGGCCGATTACCTAGACCTGTTCCTGTATCTTGTCTGACCTGTCTGAACACGCTCCTAGCCTGTTCCTCTCGCCTTCTAGGGGCTGATTTCCTAGACCCGCTTCTGTATCTTGTCTGTCCTGTCTGAACACGCTCCTTGCCTGTTCGTCCTGCCTCTCTGGGGGCCGTATTCCCAGACCCGCTCCTGTATCCCGCTGCAGTGTCGGTCTCCTCCGTACACTCAGTTCCAGTCTGAACTCTCTCCTATCCTTTACCTGTTTTGCCTCTATGTCCGTTCCCTTCCTTTTTCTGCAGAGTCTGAACTCGTACCTAACTCCTGCTTGTTGTCTCTGTACTCCCGTTTGTGAGTTTGTGGTCCACTCGCTACTTCACTGCAAGTACCCTGTGGGTGTCTGGCTCTGCCTTTCCCTTCCTGTCTGTTCCGTGTGAACAGAGCCCTGTCCCCCCTACTCAGCCTAGCCTGCTCTGACTCCTTTGCTCGCTGCTCCGGCAGTCCTGTCCTGCCCTGCTTCTGCCCGCTGCTCCGGCAGTCCTGTCCTGCCCTGCTTCTGCCCGCTGCTCCGGCAGTCCTGTCCTGCCCTGCTTCTGCCCGCTGCTCCGGCAGTCCTGTCCTGCCCTGCTTCTGCCCGCTGCTCCGGCAGTCCTGTCCTGCCCTGCTTGTGCTCGCTGCTCCTGCAGCCCTGTCCTGCTCTGTTCTTGCCCACCGCTTCGGGCGTTCCCTCTCTGCTGTGGTTGTCTACCGCATCTGCGGTTCTGTGACCCAGTCTGTACTGGGTCTTAACCTTTCTGTGCTCCAGCCCGTCCTTTCGGCCAGTACCTCCCTGCCTGCATACTCGCCTGTATCCACCCATCTGCATACCTGCCGTGTTTGCTTATATCCACCAGTCTGGGCCAGCCTAACCTGCCTGTTCCTGAGTCCCAGTGTGTACTGGGTCCTATCCCGCCTGTGTTCCTACCTGCTAGTGCCTCCCTGTCTGCACTCTAGCTGTGCTTGCCTGTACCCCTCTACCTGTATTGTTCCTGAGTCCCAGTGTGTACTGGGTCCTATCCCGCCTGTGTTCCTACCTGCTAGTGCCTCCCTGTCTGCACTCTAGCTGCGCTTGCCTTTACCCGCCTGCCTGCATACCAGTCGTGCCTGCCTATACCCTCCAGTCTGTGCGCCAGCCTAACCAGCCTGATCCAGTAATCCCTGTGTGGGTCAACCCCCGTGTCCGGAGTTTGACCTGGAGTAGCACCTGGTCCCTCTGCCCGGTTTCTCCCTGGTGCACTGGCGTCGTATGCCGTCGTGCCATCTTGGTCGGATCGGCCAGATACTTAGTCACGCCCCTCCAGGCACTCTCCGGTTCATGGTCCAGTGGAATCACTACAATCACACGCACACGCCGCTCAGCCCGGGCGTGTGCATAACATAAATAAAGTGGTCGCTGACCTTTGTGCAGGCCATATTATATCCTGACACTGGTATAAATAAAGGAACCACTGACCTTTTGTACAGGCCATATTGTACCTTGACACTGGTATAAATAAAGTGGCCACCAACCTTTGTGCAGGCTATATTGTACCTTGACACTGGTATAAATAAAGTGGCCACCAACCTTTGTGCAGGCCATATTGTACCTTGACACTGGTATAAATAAAGTGGCCACTGACCTTTGTGCAAGCTATATTGTACATTGACACTGGTATAAATAAAGCGGCCACTGACCTTTGTGCAGGCCATATTGTACCCTGACACTGGTCTAAATAAAATGGCCACCAACCTTTTTGCAGTCTATATTGGACCTTGACACAGATATAAATAAAGTGGCGGCTGACCTTTGTAAAGGCCATATTATATCCTGAAACTGGTATAAATAAAGGAACCACTGACCTTTTGTACAGGCCATATTGTACCTTGACACTGGTATAAATAAAATGCCCATCAACCTTTATGCAGGTTATATTGTACCTTGACACTGGTATAATTAAACCTGCCACTGACCTTTGTGCAGGCCATATTGTTCCTTGACACTGGTATAAATAAAGTGGTCGCTGACCTTTGTGCAGGCCATATTATATCCTGACACTGGTATAAATAAAGGAACCACTGACCTTTTGTACAGGCCATATTGTACCTTGACACTGGTATAAATAAAGCTGCCGCCAACCTTTGTGCAGGCTATATTGTACCTTGACACTGGTATAAATAAAGTGGCCGCTAACCTTTGTGCAGGCCATATTGTACCTTGACACTGGTATAAAGTGGCCGCCAACCTTTGTGCAGGCCATATTGTACCTTGACATTTGTGTCTGAGTGCTTCACTGCCTCCATCAGCGGATGCCTGGCTAATTGGCTGGCTGGAGTGAACTCTGTGCAGGATTGCTGCAAAAACTCAACACTTACTACTCCCACACTATGGTTATTATTTGGCCAATGCATGGCGGTATTAGATGAATGCTGCAATACTTTTCTTTGGCCACTTGTTTTATGTTTTTTTTTTCTCTGTATAGTATATACCTTGTCTACTCATGTACGTGATATTATTTGGTGATGTATGGTGATATTATTGTAGAGCTTCAATAGTTGGGTAACATAGGTCAGAATTAATTAGACATTATGTCCGTATTACTAAGGCACTCTATGTCTGTATTATTTAGGGATGTATGATATTCTCAGTTTGATACTGTAAGGTTTAGGAGTGTACTGTACGTCATTTGGGAGTTTCACATCAGAACTATTGTAACCCAATGTGAACACCATGTTACCTTATTGAGAGGGGGGTGGAGTGGGGTAATATCTCATCTTTTATCTGTGATAGTGATAACTTTGTTCCTTCGGAGATATCTGCGTTATCATTCCGAACAGCTTATTTCAAGGCTTTTGTGTCTCTGTAAACATAACACCCTTATCGTGATGCTGCATCCTTGACCATGTTGTCTTGATATGAGGTTTATTTTTCCAGTGGAATGGCGTTGTTTATGAGACGCATCAAAGTAAGACGTCTGGATGAGTGCGATGGTTATATTGTGATACCCTGCAGTGACCTGTCACGTCCCATTAATCTATGGTATAGCCGAAGCATGAATCTACACTGAAGCGATGCATTGTATGTCAGTATTATCTAGGAACTGTATGACACTAGTATTTGTGCAAGGTTTAGTAGCATTCTTTGAAAATGTTTGCCAATGTTCTGTGTGTTTTGCATGGTAAATTACATTGGACTGGAAAACACTGATATTTGGGCAAATATTGTGAAATTATATGTATTATGTGGCGGTATTATATGATGGTATTATATGGTGGTATTATATGATGGTATTATATGGTAGTATTATATGGCGGTATTATAAGATGGTATTATATGGGGTATTGTATGGCGATATTATATGATGGTATTATATGGTGGCATTATATCATGGCATTATATGGTGGTATTACATGGTGATATATGGTGGTATTACATAGTATTATATATTTACTCTTTAAGTGTAGCAATCATGATTGACTGTCGGATTTTAGAGATTAAAGGGAACTTGTCACGCCGGAAAATGCAATTTACTTGTCGGTCTGGGGGCTGTGCACAGAGCAGCTGCAGCCACCACCCACAGCACCACTCACTATAGTGTCAGCAAGTCCTGGCACTTTGGTTGACAGCTGGGTCTACAGCTCATCTGTAAAAGCCTACAAGAAGCAAAATGAACAAAAACCCTGCTGTAAATAAATAAAAAAGTATAAAAGCCATCCCACCGCGACAAGGTGAACCCATTCGGGATAGTCCTACACTAACTAATATTAAAAACCTTACCAGGTGTCAAAGTTGACCTCTGTGTGAATAAGCTTTGAGCTCAAATTTTGTTTTTTTTCTTTGTAATTTTGCATTCTGTGCAAACCTGGGTGTGGCCTCCCTTCCTAGTGCTGGATAATACGAAAGCTTCACTTGGCTGGTGTCCACAGTTTGGGACCTGGTCCTTTGTATGCCCTTATTCACACAGAGATCAACTTTAACACATAGTAAGGTTTTTAATATTTATACAGTGTAGGACTATCCCGAACGGGTTCACCTTGTCGCGGTGGGAAAGCTTTTATACTATTTTTGATCAAAAACAGTGTCACTAAGAACCCTATTTTATTTAAATGCACTTGCTTTTTATTTATTTACAGCAGGGTTTTTGTTCATTTTGCTTCTTGTAGGTTTTCCTGATTCATGGCCGTTGTGAAACATGCATTTATGTGCTGCATGTATACCAACTTAAACCAAGCTCAATTTTTGTGTTTTTTTTCTACAGCTCATCTATGCAGAGAGAGCTGTCAATCACAGTGCCGGGGCGTGCTGACAGTATAGTTAGTGGTGACTGCAGCCCCCATGACTGAAGGCCTGCTACTTTTGGGAGGAAATAAGTTAATTTTCTCCCGGCAGCCGCACTTTTATTACACCTGCCGGACCGCACTGTAGAGCAAATAACTCCATATCTGCAGGTAAATCGCATTTTCCAAGGTGACAAGTTCCCTATAATCTGTGGCGATCAGAGTGAATTTCGTACGCAACTGTTAATGAGGTTGTCCACCACTTTTACATTGATGGCCTATCCTTAGGTTAGGTCATCAATGTCTGATTGGCCGGGGTCTGACACCCGCCACCCCCACCAATCAGCTATTACCGGTGGCGGTGGCCGTAAGTACTGTCGGACATTTCTGACCTAATCTAAGGATAGGCCATCAATTAAAAAGTAGTGGACAACCTCTTTAAACTCGGGTCTCAGCTTCTTACTGTGAGAATGATGAATTTCGGTGTAATGTCAGCACTGTAGGACAGTATTGTTTGTCAATGCACATATTTTTGCTATTTCTTGGGATACGTACTGCGGTGGTATTTGGACACTGTATAGCAATATTATTTAGCAGTGTAAGGCATTGTTATTCGGCATATGTGTGCTATTATATGAGCACTGTAGGGCGTTATAAAGTGGCCAATGTAAGGGATTGTGTTGTATGGCGCTATCATCTGAGGCATGTTTGATACTGTTATATGGGCAATGTATGGTGCTAATATTTTTGCGCTGTATGATGCTTATTTAGACACTTCTGTATGACTATAATGGTGTAGAACGTACATACAGTGGGGAAAAAAAGTATTTAGTCAGCCGCCAATTGTGCAAGTTCTCCCACTTAAAAAGATGAGGTCGGCCTGTAATTGACATCATAGGTCGACCTCAACTGTGAGAGACAAAATGAGAAAAAAAATCCTGAAAATCACATTGTCTGATTTGGAAAGAAATTTTTTTCAATTTTGGTGGAAAATAAGTATTTGGTAATTACAAACAAGAAAGATTTCTGGCTCTCCCAGACCTGTAACTTCTTCTTTAAGAGGCTCCTCTGTCCTCCACTCATTACCTGTAGTACTGGCTCCTCTGTCCTCCACTCATTACCTGTAGTACTGGCTCCTCTGTCCTCCACTCATTACCTGTAGTACTGGCTCCTCTGTCCTCCACTCATTACCTGTAGTACTGGCTCCTCTGTCCTCCACTCATTACCTGTAGTACTGGCTCCTCTGTCCTCCACTCATTACCTGTAGTACTGGCTCCTCTGTCCTCCACTCATTACCTGTAGTACTGGCTCCTCTGTCCTCCACTCATTACCTGTAGTACTGGCTCCTCTGTCCTCCACTCATTACCTGTAGTACTGGCACCTGTTTGAACTTATCAGTATAAAAGACACCTTTCCGCAACCTCAAACAGTCACACTCCAAACTCCACTATGGTGAAGACGAAATTGCTGTCAAAGGACACCAGAAACAAAATTGTAGCCCTGCACCAGGCTGGGAAGACTGAATCTGCAATAGGCAAGCAGCTTGGTGCGAAGAAATCAACTGTGGGAGCAATAATTAGAAAATGGAAGACATACAAGGCCACTGATAATCTCCATCGATCTGGGGCTCCACACAAGATCTCACCCCGTGGGGTCAAAATGATCTCAAGAACGGTGAGCAGAAATCCCAGGACCACACGAGGGGACCTAGTGAATGACCTGCAGAGAGCTGGGACCAACGTTACACAGGCTACCATCAGTAACACACTGCGCCGCCAGAGACTCAGATCCTGCAGAGCCAGACGTGTCCCCCTGCTTAAGCCATTACATGTCCGGGCCCGTCTGAAGTTTGCTAGAGAGCATTTGGATGATCCAGAAGATTATTGGGAGAATGTCATATGGTCAGATGAAACCAAAGTAGAACTGTTTGGTAGAAAAACAACTCGTCGTGTTTGGAGGAGAAAGAATGCTGAGTTGCATCCAAAGAACACCATACCTACTGTGAAGCATGGGGGTGGCAACATCATGCTTTGGGGCTGTTTCTCTGCCAAGGGACCCGGACGACTGATCCGTGTACATGAAAGAATGAATGGGGCCATGTATCGTGAGATTTTGAGTGCAAACCTCCTTCCATCAGCAAAGGCATTGAAGATGAAACATGACAGGGTCCTTCAGCATGACAATGATCCCAAGCACACCGCCAGGGCAACGAAGGAGTGGTCCGTAAGAAGCATTTCAAGGTTCTGGAGTGGCCTAGCCAGTCTCCAGATCTAAACCCTATAGAAAACCTTTGGAGGGAGTTGAAAGTCCGTGTTGCCGAGCGACAGCCCCAAAACATCACTGCTCTAGAGGAGATCTGCATGGAGGAATGGGCCGACATACCAGCAACAGTGTGTGCCAACCTCGTGAAGACTTACAGAAAACGTTTAACCTCTGTCATTGCCAACAAAGGATAAATAACAAAGTATTGAGATGAACTTTTATAATTGACCAAATACTTATTTTCCACCAAAATTTGAAAAAAAAGTTCTTTCCAAATCAGACAATGTGATTTTCAGGATTTGTTTTCTCATTTTGTCTCTCATAGCTGAGGTCGACCTATGATGTCAATTACAGGCCTCGCTCATCTTTTTAAGTGGGAGAACTTGCACAATTGGTGACTGACTAAATACTTTTTTTCCCCACTGTATAATGCTCATTGTATAGTGTTATTAGTCGGTGCTGTATGGCAGTATTATATGGACAAGATAACTGACATTGTTTGCGACCTGTATAATGAAATCCTGAGCCGTTACATGATAGCGATTTTTAGCCAACTTATTAGTTTTGTTTGGGCACTGTATGAAACTGCTATTTTCTGTAAGGCAGTGTTATATGACCGCCATATGGCAGTATTAATGTGTTCTGTATGACACTGCTATTTGGGCAATGCATTGTGGTATTATTTAGTAACTGTATGACATTATATTTATTTATCCCTGTGTTTTCCAAAAGCTACAGACATTTTAACTCTCTTTAATTATTTAGTTACAAAAATAAAAGCGCTATAGACTTCTGGCTGCAGTGTAAGGAGGGAGCAGATCTCACAAGAGTAATAGTGAAACTTCTCAGAAACAGTTGAACAAAACTTTATACGCGGCATCATATAGTGACAGTCCGTTACTTTTATCACTGCATACAAACAATGGATGTATTCAGCCAAAATGAAAGTGACACAAAAATTATTTCTAATCGACCGATTCTCAGCTAATGATTTTCCTAAGAAATAACTCAGCAGTTCTGCAAGGTTGTATTTTTATCAATCCAACGTCATATCAGGTCTTTATAGATTTTCAATCACTGACATCAATATCTGAGGAACAATTAGATTTATAACGTGGGAAACCAAACTCCAAAGGAAAAAAATCCAGATAATATTAGTCACTCAGTTATTAACCCTCTCCTCAATAATATTTCTGGGCTACAATAAATGCACGCAGCAATATAACTGCTATAATACTACCCCTATGTGCAAGAATATAACTACTATAATACTGCCCCTATGTATAAGAATATAACTACTATAATACTGCCCCCTATGTACAAGAATATAACTACTATAATACTGCTCCTATGTACAAGAATATAACTACTATAATACTGCCCCTATGTACAAGAATATAACTACTATAACACTGCCCCCTATGTACAGGAATATAACTACTATAATACTACTCACTATGTACAAGAATATAACTACTATAACACTGCCCCCTATGTACAGGAATATAACTACTATAATACTGCACCTATGTACAAGAATATAACTACTATAATACTGCCCCCTATGTACAAGAATATAACTACTATAATACTGACCCCTATGTACAAGAATATAACTACTATAATACTGCTCCTATGTACTAGAATATAACTACTATAATACTGCTCCCTATGTACAAGAATATAACTACTATAATACTGCCCCTATGTACAAGAATATAACTACTATAATACTGCCCCTATGTACAAGAATATAACTACTATAATACTGCCCCTATGTACAAGAATATAACTACTATAATACTGCCCCCTATGTACAAGAATATAACTACTATAATACTGCCCCTATGTACAAGAATATAACTACTATAATACTGCCCCCTATGTACAAGAATATAACTACTATAATACTGCTCCTATGTACAAGAATATAACTACTATAATACTGCTCCTATGTACAAGAATATAACTACTATAATACTGTCCCCTATGTACAAGAATATAACTACTATAATACTGACCCCTATGTACAAGAATATAACTACTATAATACTGCTCCTATGTACTAGAATATAACTACTATAATACTGCTCCCTATGTACAAGAATATAACTACTATAATACTGCTCCTATGTGCAAGAATATAACTACTATAATACTGCCCCTATGTACAAGAATATAACTACTATAATACTGCTACTATGTACAAGAATATAACAACTATAATACCCCCTCAGTTTTGACCCAGGAGATGATGTGAACAACTCCTAACGTCGGGTCCAGGTCTCTGAGTGGGACGACTGCAACTAAGCTTGAACCTGTGGGATAGCAGAGCCTCCCTGGCCCCACAAGAACGGTAACTGATTTATCATTGTTATTCCTGTGTTTTGTAATCCTAATTGTTATATCTCTTATTCTGGCCAAATACCGTCATATAGTTAATTGTATAGCCTTGTAATCTAGTGTATTCTTATAATCGATTAAATCATAAATTAATCGTGTTCTTTACTCTGCATATACGAATCCATTGGTCCGGAAACGCTTGGCTGAAACGCTACTGGGTTGGTTCCTGACCCGATACAAGTCTATTAACGGACCGGGCTTGTATCAAACGAGAACTGGTGGCAGCATACCATCTGGGGGATTTGAGGAAGGCTGGCAGTGACGGTCGGAGGTGTAGATATATATTACTGGCGCAGCCAGGGAAATATATATACCGCCCTCACTGCAGAGGGTCTCAAATACCCAGAGGGCTACAGGACGGCCTCTCCGGCGACCACTCACTCTAGGTGCAGTACCTTGACTGACCTGAGAGGCAAGGGGGCGCCAGAGAGTTGTGCCTGTATCGCGGCGTCACGGATTGGTGATGTGTAAGGGACAACACACCACCGTGTTTCCCCCCGCTGGTAGCAGCTTCCTGGCACTACTTACTCTAGGTGCAGTACCTTGACTCACCTGAGAGGTAAGGGGGCGCCAGAGAGCTGCACCAACTGGCCAGCATTTCATCACAGGTTTCATTAAAAATTTTGCACTCTTTGTCTACTATAGTTTCTGGGTTACATTGTCTATTCCTGGCTGTAAAATGGGGTAACTGAGAAACCATCAGTGATCTTATTCTGATGGTCCAATGGGAAAGTATCTAACTCCTTTATCTCTCTTTTTATGAGCTCCCTCAGCTGTACCTATTGTACCTAGACACTGGTATAAATAAAGCAGCTGCTGACCTTTGTGCAGGCCATATTGTACCCTGACACTGGTATAAATAAAGCACCGGCTGACCTTCGTGCAGGCCATATTGTACCTTAACACTGGAATAAATAAAGTGGCCGCCAACCTTTGTGAAGGCCATATTGTACCTTGACACTGGTATAAATAAAGTGGCCACTGACCTTTGTGCAGGCCATTTTGTACCTTGACTCTGGTATAAATAAAGCACCGCTGACCTTCGTACAGGCCACATTGTACCCTGACACTGGTATAAATAAAGCAGCCGCCACCCTTTGTGCAGGCCATATTGTACCTTGACACTGGTATAAATAAAGTGGCCACTGACCTTTGTGCAGGCCATATTGTTCCTTGACAGTGGTATAAATAAAGTGGCCGCCAACCTTTGTGCAGGCTATACTGTACCTTGACACTGGTATAAATAAAGTGGAAGCTGACCTTTGTGCAGGCCATATTGTACCTTGACACTGGTATAAATAAAGTGGCCGCTGACCTTTGTGCAGGCCATATTATATCCTGACACTGGAATAAATAAAGGAAGCCCTGACCTTTTGTACAGGCCATATTGTACTTTGATACTGGTATAAATAAAGTGGCCACCAACCTTTGTGCAGGCTATATTGTACCCTGACACTGGTATAAATAAAATGGCCACTGATCTTTGTGCAGGCCATATTGTACCTTGACACTGGTATAAATAAAGCAGCTGCTGACCTTTGTGTAGGCCATATTGTACCTTGACACTGGAATAAATAAATTGGCCGCCACCCTTTGTGCAGGCCATATTGTACCTTGACACTGGAATAAATAAATTGGCCGCCACCCTTTGTGCAGGCCATATTGTACCTTGACACTGGTATAAATAAAGCGGCCACTGACCTTTGTGCAGGCCATATTGTACCCTGACACTGGTATAAATAAAGCGGCTGCCAACCTTTGTGCAGGCTATATTGGACCTTGACACTGGTATAAATAAAGTGGCTGCTGACCTTTGTGCAGGCCATATTGTACCTTGACACTGGTATAAATAAAGTGACTGCTGACCGTTGTAAAGGTCATATTATATCCTGATACTGGTATAAAAAAAGGAACCACTGACCTTTTGTACAGGCCATATTGTACCTTGACACTGGTATAAATAAAATAGCCACCAACCTTTGTGCAGGCTATATTGTACCCTGACACTGGTATAAATAAAATGGCCACTGACCTTCGTGCAGGCCATATTGTACCTTTACACTGGTATAAATAAAGCGGCCGTTGACCTTTGTGCAGGCCACATTGTACCCTGACACTGGTATAAATAAAGCGGCAACCAACCTTTGTGCAGACCATATTGTACCTTGACACTGGTATAAATAAAGCAGCCACTGACCTTTGTGCAGGCCATATTGTACCCTGACACTGGTATAAATAAAGCGGCTGCCAACCTTTGTGCAGGCTATATTGGACCTTGACACTGGTATAAATAAAGTGACTGCTGACCGTTGTAAAGGTCATATTATATCCTGACACTGGTATAAAAAAAGGAACCACTGACCTTTTGTACAGGCCATATTGTACCTTGACACTGGTATAAATAAAGTGGTCGCTGACCTTTGTGCAGGCCATATTATATCCTGACACTGGTATAAATAAAGGAACCACTGACCTTTTGTACAGGCCATATTGTACCTTGACACTGGTATAAATAAAGTGGCCACCAACCTTTGTGCAGGCTATATTGTACCTTGACACTGGTATAAATAAAGTGGCCACTGACCTTTGTGCAAGCTATATTGTACATTGACACTGGTATAAATAAAGCGGCCACTGACCTTTGTGCAGGCCATATTGTACCCTGACACTGGTCTAAATAAAATGGCCACCAACCTTTTTGCAGTCTATATTGGACCTTGACACAGATATAAATAAAGTGGCGGCTGACCTTTGTAAAGGCCATATTATATCCTGAAACTGGTATAAATAAAGGAACCACTGACCTTTTGTACAGGCCATATTGTACCTTGACACTGGTATAAATAAAATGCCCATCAACCTTTATGCAGGTTATATTGTACCTTGACACTGGTATAATTAAACCTGCCACTGACCTTTGTGCAGGCCATATTGTTCCTTGACACTGGTATAAATAAAGTGGTCGCTGACCTTTGTGCAGGCCATATTATATCCTGACACTGGTATAAATAAAGGAACCACTGACCTTTTGTACAGGCCATATTGTACCTTGACACTGGTATAAATAAAGCTGCCGCCAACCTTTGTGCAGGCTATATTGTACCTTGACACTGGTATAAATAAAGTGGCCGCTAACCTTTGTGCAGGCCATATTGTACCTTGACACTGGTATAAAGTGGCCGCCAACCTTTGTGCAGGCCATATTGTACCTTGACATTTGTGTCTGAGTGCTTCACTGCCTCCATCAGCGGATGCCTGGCTAATTGGCTGGCTGGAGTGAACTCTGTGCAGGATTGCTGCAAAAACTCAACACTTACTACTCCCACACTATGGTTATTATTTGGCCAATGCATGGCGGTATTAGATGAATGCTGCAATACTTTTCTTTGGCCACTTGTTTTATGTTTTTTTTTTCTCTGTATAGTATATACCTTGTCTACTCATGTACGTGATATTATTTGGTGATGTATGGTGATATTATTGTAGAGCTTCAATAGTTGGGTAACATAGGTCAGAATTAATTAGACATTATGTCCGTATTACTAAGGCACTCTATGTCTGTATTATTTAGGGATGTATGATATTCTTGTACAAGAATATATCTACTATAATACTGCTTTTATGTACAAGAATATAACTACTATAATACTGCCCTTATGTACAAGAATATAGCTACTATAATACTGCCCCTATGTACAAGAATATAACTACTATAATACTGCCCCTATGTACATGAACATAACTACTATAATACTGCCCCCTATGTACAAGAATATAACTACTATAATACTGCTCCCTATGTACAAGAATATAACTACTATAATACTGCCCCTATGTACAGGAATATAACTACTATAATACTGCCCCTATGTACAAGAATATAACTACTATAATACTGTTCCTATGTACAAGAATATAACTACTATAATACTGCTCATATGTACAAGAATATAACTACTATAATATTGCTCCTATGTACAAGAATATAACTACTATAATACTGCTCCCTATGTACAAGAATATAACTACCATAATACTGCCCCCTATGTACAGGAATATACTGTAACTACTATAATACTGCACCCCTATGTACAAGAATATAACTACTATAATACTGCCCCTATGTACAAGAATATAACTACTATAATACTGCTCCTTTGTACAAGAATATAACTACTATAATACTGCTCCTATGTACAAGAATATAACTAGTATAATACTGCTCTTATGTACAAGAATATAACTAGTATAATACTGCTCTTATGTACAAGAATATAACTAGCATAATACTGCCCCTATGTACAAGAATATAACTACTATAATAGTGCCCATGGGCGTACCCGCCGTGGGGCAGGGGGGGCAGCTGCCCCCCCTAGAAGCAGGGACGCACGCCGCACACCAGGGCCGGCGTCAGCACCTGGGCAAATGCCGGGGCCCTGAGCAGGCGGGGGGCCCCTCACCATCAGCGCCCGCTCCCCCCCGCTTGCTCAGGGCCCCGGCACCCGGCACAATACTCACCCTGTGACGCCCTGCTGTGCATGGAGTCACAGATCCTGGAGGGGTGCATTTCAGGTTTTCTCCACAAGAGGCCCTTAGAGCATACACACACCTCCACCTTCCACCTCAGACCACCAGAGGGAGCCTGATAGGGATATAAATAGGGATGGTGGAGCTAGGCAGCCCAGACAGTGATTCAGCAGTTTTCTGCTCAGACACAGAAGGAGAGAGTCTGGGAGTGAGTTCTCCTCAGGAAGAGAGTGGAGACAGAACAGTCTGGAGTCCACAGCCAGTTCCTGCAGAGTGAGACACAGAGAAACAGGTCAGTCTGCAGTGGAGCTCAGTCAGACTCAAGCAGCTCAGGTTAGTGAGCTAGGAGCGTTGCTGACGCTCAGAGAACAGCAGAAGAGGCAGCCACCTAACTGCCAGTGTGTATAGCCTAGTGAGGGCCCGAGTAGGCCGAAGGCTAGAGGAGTGAGTAGCATTGGGGGCAGAGGAGCCTTACCAGCTCACCCCAGATACCATATCCCGGACACTGTGTCCGAGTCTGCAGGGATTCTTTATACCCAGCAGAAGACAACCAGAACCCCTGGCGAACTACAGGTCCCAGGAATACCAAACGCTGACTGTTATACCAGGGTCAGGAGTTACCGAAGCCCCATATACCAGGGAGTGTGTACTCCAACAGAAGGCCCTACCACAGGATCAGCCGGTGCAGAACAGAGACTAAGTTAGGCCTAGCTCCAGGCAGGCCAGAGACTAACACTAAGCGGCGAAGAAACAGGAGACCCTACACCTGCTCACTGGGGAGAGTCCTGCAGTGCACCCCTCATCCTACAGTGCTCCGGACAGTACCTGCATTTCCACCAGTAAAAGGTACAGAAGCAAACCGTGTGTGTGTGTCCAATGTTCTTCCTGTGACCCGGCTGGGTTACCGCCATATCGTGCACCTTGTCAAACATCGCTGCCCTGAGGCCTAGCTCCACCTATGGGGAGCTACACCATCAAAGCTGCCGTAACACCGGCCTCAGTGGACTGCCGCAGCGCTGGTGATCCTCACCAGACACCACAGATGGCGTCACGAACTTTGACATTTCATTTTCCCTTTTTTAAGAGAGACCCCCGGGTACGGGCCCGGGAGCCGACCACCGCGACATCCCCCCCAAGACCAGGCATTAAGGCCCGGACGCCGAGTAGTCCCCATCCCCTGGGCGCCACAACCCCTCCTCGTGCCTCCGCAGCAGCTTCTGCATCCTCCGCTGCTGCTGCACTGTGACGTCTCAGGTCAGAGGGTGCGGTGACGTCTTTACACTGCGCTCTCTCCTGAGCAGTCACAGAACAGAGCGGGATGAGGCTGGAGTCCGGAGCAGCGGCAGCAGGTGAGACGTGAGGTGAGTATTTGATTTTTTTTTTTATTGTATGGAGGCCTGTGGCAGTATAAGGGAGGGGGGTGAGGTGGGGGTGTGTGACATCCTGCATGGGGCATTATAAGGGAGGGGAGAGGTGACATCCTGCATGGGGTATTATAAGGGGGGGGTGACATCCTGCATGGGGCATTATAAGGGAGGGGGTGTGTGTGACATCCTGCATGGGGCATTATGAGGGAGGGGGGGTGACATCCTGCATGGGGCATTATAAGGGAGGGGGGTATGACATCCTGCATGGGGCATTATAAGGAAGGGGGGGTGTCATCCTACATGGGGCATTATAAAGGGGGGTGACATCCTACATGGGGCATTATATGGGGGGGAACAGCCTGCATGGGGCATTCTGTGGGGGGAACAGCCTGCGTGGGGCATTATGTGGGGGGGAACAGCCTGCATGAGGCATTATGTGTGGGGAACAGCCTGCATAGAGCATTATATGGGGGCCAGTATTCTGTATGGAGCGTTATATGGGGGCCAGTATTCTGTATGGAGCGTTATATGGGGGCCAGTATCCTTTATGGAGCGTTATATGGGGGCCAGTATCCTGCATGGAGCGTTATATGGGGGCCAGTATTCTGTATGAAGCGTTATATGGGGGCCAGTATCCTGTATGGAGCGTTATATGGGGGCCATTATTCCGTATGGAGCCTTATATGGGGGCCAGTATCCTGTATGGAGTGTTATATGGGGGCCAGTATTCCATATGGAGCGTTATATGGGGGCCAGTATTCCGTATGGAGCGTTATATGGGGGCCAGTATTCTGTATGGAGCATTTTATGGGGGCCAGTGTTCTGTATGGAGCATTATATGGGGGCCAGTATCCTGTGTGGAGCATTATATGGGGGCCAGTATTCTGTATGGAGCGTTATATGGGGGCCAGTATTCTGTATGGAGCATTATATGGGGGCCAGTATCCTGTATGGAGCGTTATATGGGAGCCAGTATTCTTTATGGAGCGTTATATGGGGGCCAGTATTCTGTATGGAGCGTTATATGGGGGCCAGTATCCTGCATGGAGCGTTATATGGGGGCCAGTATCCTGTATGGAGCGTTATATGGGAGCCAGTATTCTGTATGGAGCGTTATATGGGGGCCAGTATTCTGTATGGAGCGTTATATGCGAGCCAGTATCCTGTATGGAGCGTTATATGGGGACCAGTATCCTGTATGGGGCATTTTATGGGGGCCAGTATACTGTGTGGAGCGATTCACCGGTTTCTGAGCTATTGTGGAATTTACAATAGATATCACTCATGTAATGTAAGAAGTGAAATCTTTGCATTGTACTATATATATATTTCTCTTCGGTATCTGTGATCATGGCTTGCCCCCCCCTAGTTTTGATTCTGGGTACGCCCATGATACTGCCTCCTATGTACAAGAATATAACTACTATAATACTGCCCCCTATGTACAAGAATATAACTACTATAATACTGCCCCCCATGTACAAGAATATAACTACTATAATACTGCACCCTATGTATAAGAATATAACTACTATAATACTGCTCCTATGTACAAGAATATACAGTAACTACTATAATACTGCCCCCTATTTACAAGAATATAATTACTATAATACTGCTCCTATGTACAAGAATATAACTACTATAATACTGCTCCTATGTACAAGAATATAACTACTATAATACTGCTCCTATGTACAAGAATATAACTACTATAACACTGCCCCTATGTACAAGAATATAACTACTATAATACTGCTCCTGTGTACAAGAATATAACTACTATAATACTGCCACCATGTACAAGAATATAACTGCTATAATACTGCTCCTGTGTACAAGAATATAACTACTATAATACTGCCACCATGTACAAGAATATAACTACTATAATACTGCTCCTGTGTACAAGAATATAACTACTATAATACTGCCACCATGTACAAGAATATAACTACTATAATACTGCTCCCTATGTACAAGAATATAACTAAAATAATACTGCCCCTATGTATAAGAATATAACGACTATAATACTGCTCCATATGTACAAGAATATAACTAATATAATACTGCTCCGTATGTACAAGAATATAACTACTATAATACTGCCTCCTATGTACAAGAATATAACTACTATAATACTGCCACCATGTACAAGAATATAACTACTATAATACTGCTCCCTATGTACAAGAATATAACTAAAATAATACTGCCCCTATGTATAAGAATATAACAACTATAATACTGCTCCATATGTACAAGAATATAACTAATATAATACTGCTCCGTATGTACAAGAATATAACTACTATAATACTGCCTCCTATGTACAAGAATATAACTACTATAATACTGCCCCTATGTACAAGAATATAACTACTATAATACTGCTCCTACGTACAAGAATATAACTACTATAATACTGCCCCCTATGTACAAGAATATAACTACTATAATACTGCTCCTATGTACAAGAATATAACTACTATAATACTGACCCTATTTACCATTATATAACTACTATAATACTGTCCTTATTTACCATTATATAACTACTATAATACTGTCCCTATGTACAAGAATATAACTACTATAATACTGCTCCTATGTACAAGAATATAAATACTATATTACTGCTCCTATGTACAAGAATATAACTACTATAATACTGCCCCTATGTACAAGAATATAACTGCTATAATACTTCCCCTATGAACAAGAATATAACTACTATAATACTGCTCCTATGTACAAGAATATAACTACTATAATACTGCCCCCTATGTACCAGAATATAACTACTATAATACTGCACCTATGTACAAGAATATAGCTACTATAATACTGCTGCTATGTACAAGAATATAACTACTATAATACTGCCCCTATGAACAAGAATATAACTACTATAATACTGCTCCATATGTATAAGAATATAACTACTATAATACTGCTCCCTATGTACAAGAATATAACTACTATAATACTGCTGCTATGTACAAGAATATAACTATTATAATACTGCCCCTATGAACAAGAATATAGCTACTATAATACTGCTCCTATGTACAAGAATATAACTACTATAATACTGCTTCCTATGTACAAGAATATAACTACTATAATACTGCTCCTATGTACAAGAATATAACTACTATAATACTGACCCTATTTACAATTATATAACTACTATAATACTGTCCCTATGTACAAGAATATAACTACTATAATACTGCTCCTATGTACAAGAATATAACTACTATAATACTGCTCCTATGTACAAGAATATAACTGCTATAATACTTCCCCTATGAGCAAGAATATAACTACTATAATACTGCCCCTATGTACAAGAATATAACTACTATAATACTGCTCCTATGTACAAGAATATAACTACTA
Organism: Phyllobates terribilis; assembly: GCF_046119375.1. NCBI lineage: Eukaryota > Metazoa > Chordata > Amphibia > Anura > Dendrobatidae > Phyllobates > Phyllobates terribilis. Next base: position 670,855,794 of record NW_027362763.1, on the reverse strand, counting down.
TAATACTGACCCTATTTACCATTATATAACTACTATAATACTGTCCTTATTTACCATTATATAACTACTATAATACTGTCCCTATGTACAAGAATATAACTACTATAATACTGCTCCTATGTACAAGAATATAAATACTATATTACTGCTCCTATGTACAAGAATATAACTACTATAATACTGCCCCTATGTACAAGAATATAACTGCTATAATACTTCCCCTATGAACAAGAATATAACTACTATAATACTGCTCCTATGTACAAGAATATAACTACTATAATACTGCTCCTATGTACAAGAATATAACTACTATAATACTGCCCCCTATGTACCACAATATAACTACTATAATACTGCTCCTATGTACAAGAATATAGCTACTATAATACTGCTGCTATGTACAAGAATATAACTACTATAATACTGCCCCTATGAACAAGAATATAACTACTATAATACTGCTCCATATGTATAAGAATATAACTACTATAATACTGCTCCCTATGTACAAGAATATAACTACTATAATACTGCTGCTATGTACAAGAATATAACTATTATAATACTGCCCCTATGAACAAGAATATAACTACTATAATACTGCTCCTATGTACAAGAATATAACTACTATAATACTGCTTCCTATGTACAAGAATATAACTACTATAATACTGCTCCTATGTACAAGAATATAACTACTATAATACTGACCCTATTTACAATTATATAACTACTATAATACTGTCCCTATGTACAAGAATATAACTACTATAATACTGCTCCTATGTACAAGAATATAACTACTATAATACTGCTCCTATGTACAAGAATATAACTACTATAATACTGCTCCTATGTACAAGAATGTAACTGCTATAATACTTCCCCTATGAGCAAGAATATAACTACTATAATACTGCTCCTATGTACAAGAATATAACTACTATAATACTGCCCCCTATGTACAAGAATATAACTACTATAATACTGCTCCTATGTACAAGAATATAGCTACTATAATACTGCTGCTATGTACAAGAATATAACTACTATAATACTGCCCCTATGTACAAGAATATAACTGCTATAATACTGCTCCTATGTACAAGAATATAACTACTATAATACTGCTGCTATGTACAAGAATATAACTAGTATAATACTGCTCTTATGTGCAAGCATATAACTAGCATAATACTGCCCCTATGTACAAGAATATAACTACTATAATACTGCCCATGGGCGTACCCACCGTGGGGCAGGGGGGGCAGCTGCCCCCCCTAGAAGCAGGGACGCACGCCGCACACCGGGGCCGGCGTCAGCACCTGGGCAAATGCCGGGGCCCTGAGCAGGCGGGGGGCCCCTTACCGTCAGCGCCCGCTCCCCCCCCCGCTTGCTCAGGGCCCCGGCACCCGGCACAATACTCACCTTGTGACTCCCTGCTGTGCATGGAGTCACAGATCCTGGAGGGGTGCATTTCAGGTTTTCTCCACAAGAGACCCTTAGAGCATACACACACCTCCACCTTCCACCTCAGACCACCAGAGGGAGCCTGATAGGGATATAAATAGGGATGGTGGAGCTAGGCAGCCCAGACAGTGATTCAGCAGTTTTCTGCTCAGACACAGAAGGAGAGAGTCTGGGAGTGAGTTCTCCTCAGGAAGAGAGTGGAGACAGAACAGTCTGGAGTCCACAGCCAGTTCCTGCAGAGTGAGACACAGAGAAACAGGTCAGTCTGCAGTGGAGCTCAGTCAGACTCAAGCAGCTCAGGTTAGTGAGCTAGGAGCGTTGCTGACGCTCAGAGAACAGCAGAAGAGGCAGCCACCTAACTGCCAGTGTGTATAGCCTAGTGAGGGCCCGAGTAGGCCGAAGGCTAGAAGAGTGAGTAGCATTGGGGGCAGAGGAGCCTTACCAGCTCACCCCAGAAACCATATCCCGGACACTGTGTCCGAGTCTGCAGGGATTCTTTATACCCAGCAGAAGACAACCAGAACCCCTGGCGAACTACAGGTCCCAGGAATACCAAACGCTGACTGTTATACCAGGGTCAGGAGTTACCGAAGCCCCATATACCAGGGAGTGTGTACTCCAACAGAAGGCCCTACCACAGGATCAGCCGGTGCAGAACAGAGACTAAGTTAGGCCTAGCTCCAGGCAGGCCAGAGACTAACACTAAGCGGCGAAGAAACAGGAGACCCTACACCTGCTCACTGGGGAGAGTCCTGCAGTGCACCCCTCATCCTACAGTGCTCCGGGCGGTACCTGCATTTCCACCAGTAAAAGGTACAGAAGCAAACCGTGTGTGTGTGTCCAATGTTCTTCCTGTGACCCGGCTGGGTCACCGCCATATCGTGCACCTTGTCAAACATCGCTGCCCTGAGGCCTAGCTCCACCTATGGGGAGCTACACCATCAAAGCTGCCGTAACACCGGCCTCAGTGGACTGCCGCAGCGCTGGTGATCCTCACCAGACACCACAGGTGGCGTCACGAACTTTGATATTTCATTTTCCCGTTTTTTAAGAGAGACCCCCGGGTATGGGCCCGGGAGCCGACCACCGCGACATCCCCCCCAAGACCAGGCATTAAGGCCCGGGCGCCGAGTAGTCCCCATCCCCTGGGCGCCACAACCCCTCCTCGTGCCTCCGCAGCAGCTCCTGCATCCTCCGCTGCTGCTGCACTGTGACGTCTCAGGTGAGAGGGTGCGGTGACGTCTTTACACCGCGCTCTCTCCTGAGCAGTCACAGCGCAGAGCGGGATGAGGCTGGCGACGCTGGAGTCCGGAGCAGCGGCAGCAGGTGAGACGTGAGGTGAGTATTTGATTTTTTTTTTTTATTGTATGGAGGCCTGTGGCAGTATAAGGGAGGGGGGTGAGGTGGGGGTGTGTGACATCCTGCATGGGGCATTATAAGGGAGGGGAGAGGTGACATCCTGCATGGGGTATTATAAGGGGGGGGTGACATCCTGCATGGGGCATTATAAGGGAGGGGGTGTGTTTGACATCCTGCATGGGGCATTATAAGGGAGGGGGGGTGACATCCTGCATGGGGCATTATAAGGGAGGGGGGTATGACATCCTGCATGGGGCATTATAAGGAAGGGGGGGTGTCATCCTGCATGGGGCATTATAAAGGGAGGTGACATCCTACATGGGGCATTATATGGGGCGGAACAGCCTGCATGGGGCATTATGTGGGGGGAACAGCCTGCGTGGGGCATTATGTGGGGGGGAACAGCCTGCATGAGGCATTATGTGTGGGGAACAGCCTGCATGGAGCATTATATGGGGGCCAGTATTCTGTATGGAGCGTTATATGGGGGCCAGTATTCTGTATGGAGCGTTATATGGGGGCCAGTATCCTTTATGGAGCGTTATATGGGGGCCAGTATCCTGCATGGAGCGTTATATGGGGGCCAGTATTCTGTATGAAGCGTTATATGGGGGCCAGTATCCTGTATGGAGCGTTATATGGGGGCCATTATTCCGTATGGAGCCTTATATGGGGGCCAGTATCCTGTATGGAGTGTTATATGGGGGCCAGTATTCCATATGGAGCATTATATGGGGGCCAGTATTCCGTATGGAGCGTTATATGGGGGCCAGTATTCTGTATGGAGCATTTTATGGGGGCCAGTGTTCTGTATGGAGCATTATATGGGGGCCAGTATCCTGTGTGGAGCATTATATGGGGGCCAGAATTCTGTATGGAGCGTTATATGGGGGCCAGTATTCTGTATGGAGCATTATATGGGGGCCAGTATCCTGTATGGAGCGTTATATGGGAGCCAGTATTCTTTATGGAGCGTTATATGGGGGCCAGTATTCTGTATGGAGTGTTATATGGGGGCCAGTATCCTGCATGGAGCGTTATATGGGGGCCAGTATCCTGTATGGAGCATTATATGGGAGCCAGTATTCTGTATGGAGCGTTATATGGGGGCCAGTATTCTGTATGGAGCGTTATATGCGAGCCAGTATCCTGTATGAAGCGTTATATGGGGACCAATATCCTGTATGGGGCATTTTATGGGGGCCAGTATACTGTGTGGAGCGATTCACCGGTTTCTGAGCTATTGTGGAATTTACAATAGATATCACTCATGTAATGTAAGAAGTGAAATCTTTGCATTGTACTATATATATATTTCTCTTCGGTATCTGTGATCATGGCTTGCCCCCCCCTAGTTTTGATTCTGGGTACGCCCATGATACTGCCTCCTATGTACAAGAATATAACTACTATAATACTGCCCCCTATGTACAAGAATATAACTACTATAATACTGCCCCCTATGTACAAGAATATAACTACTATAATACTGCACCCTATGTATAAGAATATAACTACTATAATACTGCTCCTATGTACAAGAATATACAGTAACTACTATAATACTGCCCCCTATTTACAAGAATATAACTACTATAATACTGCTCCTATGTACAAGAATATAACTACTATAATACTGCTCCTATGTACAAGAATATAACTACTATAATACTGCTCCTATGTACAAGAATATAACTACTATAACACTGCCCCTATGTACAAGAATATAACTACTATAATACTGCTCCTGTGTACAAGAATATAACTACTATAATACTGCCACCATGTACAAGAATATAACTACTATAATACTGCTCCTGTGTACAAGAATATAACTACTATAATACTGCCACCATGTACAAGAATATAACTACTATAATACTGCTCCTGTGTACAAGAATATAACTACTATAATACTGCCACCATGTACAAGAATATAACTACTATAATACTGCTCCTTATGTACAAGAATATAACTAAAATAATACTGCCCCTATGTATAAGAATATAATGACTATAATACTGCTCCATATGTACAAGAATATAACTAATATAATACTGCTCCGTATGTACAAGAATATAACTACTATAATACTGCCTCCTATGTACAAGAATATAACTACTATAATACTGCTCCTATGTACAAGAATATAACTACTATAATACTGCTCCCTATGTACAAGAATATAACTACTATAATACTGCTCCTATGTACAAGAATATAACTACTATAATACTGCTCCTACGTACAAGAATATAACTACTATAATACTGACCCTATTTACAATTATATAACTACTATAATACTGTCCCTATGTACAAGAATATAACTACTATAATACTGCTCCTATGTACAAGAATATAAATACTATAATACTGCTCCTATGTACAAAAATATAACTACTATAATACTGCCCCTATGTACAAGAATATAACTGCTATAATACTTCCCCTATAAGCAAGAATATAACTACTATAATACTGCTCCTATGTACAAGAATATAACTACTATAATACTGCCCCCTATGTACAAGAATATAACTACTATAATACTGCTCCTATGTACAAGAATATAGCTACTATAATACTGCTGCTATGTACAAGAATATAACTACTATAATACTGCCCCTATGAACAAGAATATAACTACTATAATACTGCTCCATATGTACAAGAATATAACTACTATAATACTGCTCCCTATGTACAAGAATATAACTACTATAATACTGCAGCTATGTACAAGAATATAACTATTATAATACTGCCCCTATGAACAAGAATATAACTACTATAATACTGCTCCTTGTCAGGCAAAAGGTATTTTTGCCCGAGTTTTAAAAATGAGAGATGTTTTAAAAAGGAAAAACCCCACCCCCTATCCGTTTGTAAGTGAAGACATAGAACTCACTTTTGCTTTTCCCCAAACCAGGAATCTTTATGACCCGCCATAAAACCTCAGATCAGGGCAAGCACTGGTACAAACCGGAAAATCCCTCCAAAAATCCCATTGTTTAATTGTACAAACGTTTTATGCCAATTTTAATCACGCACAGGTCTGACAGAAACATCGGAACCACGTTTTTTGAATGCTCACCTTTTTCCCATTACAATAGTATAACTTGCATAACTGAGGAATGACCGGGAACTGAGATAATGGATTCTGAGCTTCTGAGCGTCATAGCAATTTCATATTTAATATCTATCTTCATGAATATTGGTGACGGTCAAGATGATGTCTCCCTCTTGGATGTGGGACCCCCCCACACCAAGATATGGAATCTGAAGGATTTTTTAGGTCTTCTGCAGCTGGGTGGGCTCGCAAAGCCGAGCCCCCTTGTAAGGTAAATAAGGGGTGTCTCCCAGAGTTTTGGCTGCTTGCTAAAAACCAGATCGGCCATTTTTCAAGCCATTCTTCTCAGGGACGTCGAACGCACGCACATCACGCGGCGTAAGAAGAATCACCTCTAATTTCCGGGGAGCCGTCCCCCCCACAGAATCTAAGACCATCACCTCGTGGCGCAGGTTTTGCTATTACTTATCCCTTTTATTTTAATAACTGTTTATGCATACATGTAAATTGTCTCCTTTATAATATCTTGTATATATTTTGTAAACACTGCCCCCCTTTTGGGAGTAAATCATTAATTATTTACCAGTTTCTTTCTTCTTGTCCTATGTCGAGCAAACACGTTCCTCACCCGCTAATTCACGTTACCTACCAGGTACCCGATCCACCTGTTAAGAGATCAGTGGTGGCAGTATACCAGTGTTTATGTGATATTGTGGTTTGAGGGTGGCTGGTCGGAGGTATATATACGTTCCTGGAAGGAACTGGTGGTATATATACGTCCTGTCACATCCCGTGCCGCAATAGTCGGCATAAATTAGAGCAGCTGCACCCGTGCTTATCCTCGGTCAATACCGTGTTTGACCAGCAGGATAAGGGGGCGCCAGATAGCTGCAAGGTCTGACCCAAGTGGGTGTCGTTTTCATGACAAATTGGTGGCAAGCGGTGGGATCATAGGACATTAGTGATCTGGTTTGAGCAATCATTCCTCTCACTAAAAACTTGCACAAAAGTTTTGAAGATCGAACTCAGTGTTTATTAGATCTGAGACAATACTGTATGTGTAGCAGTTACCCCTACCCTTCTTCGTTTTTTCTTTTCTATTTTTATTTTGGTGATCATGGTCGTAGTTGGGGAGTCCTGGTATCACCAGCAGAAAAAGGACACTCTTATTGGAATATGTATAATCAAAGGCATTGATCCCCTCGGAAAAAGCAGAGAACAAATGATTTCTGAACTGTTACAAGATGCTGCAGAGCCCGTCCGACAGCGGAGCCCTGATGAGGGGGCGGCCAGCCAAGGCCCGGATGGCGCTGCTGCAGGGGTCCAACCGGTGATTGCCAGCCATACCCGCAACCAGGGTAGTGTGGACCCCCACCTGCAGATGGCCTTGGAGGAGCTCGCCACAGACGATCATGATGGACGACTGCAGCTGATCCTGAAATTCCAGGAGCGGGCTGAGCGACAAGCTGACCGAGAGGCTGCTGAGCGACAAGCTGACCGACAACACCAGCTGGAGCTAGCCCGGATTCAGAAGGAGTCGCCCTCTACGCGGACCCGTGAGTCCAACAGTGCCAGCTGCTTTAAACCCCGTCCTGAGCACTTCCCTGTGATGGAAAAGGATGGGGACTTGGACACATTTCTGCGAGGCTTTGAAAAGGCCTGCAGGCAGTATCAGCTGCCCACCGACCAAAGGGCAAGATATTTGACTCCAGGGCTCCGAGGAAAAGCTTTGGAGGTGTTTGCTTCCCTCCCTCGAGAGCAGGATGGAGACTATGAGGCCGTCAAGCAGGCCCTGATAAAAAAGTACCAGCTGACTCCGGAGGTTTACCGGAAAAAATTCAGAACCCTCCAACGTGGACCACATGAAACCTACAGCGATGTGGTAGACGGGCTCAGAACCAACTTTGAGCAGTGGATCCAAGGACTGTCAGCGACCACCTTTGAGCAGCTAAAGGATCTGATGGTGAAAGACCAGTTCCTGCCTCTGTGTCCGACTGAGGTACGGCAGTTCGTGATGGATCGGGAGCCACCTGATGCCAATAAAGCAGCGCAGATCGCAGACACCTACGAGGCCAACCGGAGACCAGAGGTGCGGAAGCCGGTCGTCACCAGCTGGAAAGGGGGTAAGCCATCAACCACCATCCCTGCCCCTGCCAGCCGACCTTCCGGAGGCCTTTTTCCCGTTACCAAGGCCCTGCCTGCATCTGATGCCCGCAGGTGTTATTCCTGCAACCAGACTGGTCATCTCAGCGCCACTTGCCCAGAGAAGCAGAGGAAGAACCCCCCATCCAAGGCCCCGGGGCCTAATGCCTCAGTTCTTTTGGTGGGTGGGCCGGTTGGGAGGGCCTGTGAAAATTTTCAGTCTGTCAAGGTGGGGGACACTCTCACTGTAGGCCTCAAGGACACTGGGGCCGAATGAATCCTCATCCGACCCGAACTGGTGTCCCCTGAAGCGCTTATTCCAGGAAAGACCCTGACTGTCACCGGGATTGGGGGCGTCCGATGCCCCTTGCCCATGGCCCGGGTTTTTATTGATTGGGGTGCGGGGAGTGGGGTGAAGGAAGTGGGAGTATCCAAAAACCTACCTGCAAATGTTTTGTTGGGAACTGATTTGGGGAGGATGCTTGCTTATTATGTCCCTAACACCCCTCCCCGATCTGATACGGTTGGTAAGGTTAATACTGATACTGTGAATGTCAATGCATGTGTAGCACCCTGAGGATCCGGCTGCTACAGGGGTATTGCACCTCAGCCAGAGGTGTGATATTCCACTCCCGGGTAAGGATGGAGTGTGGAACTGAGCTCAGATAGACTGCATGCACTACATACATCCCATTTCCGGGGAGCAGGCCGACGGCACTCCCACTTAGAAATGTGCAGGTGCGACCGAGCCTGTTCCTGGCTGGAGTGGGAGGGGGGAGGAACATCCCATGTAGTGTAGGGGCAGATAGGGGGAGCAGTCTGGGTAGTGATAGGAGCTCATTGGGTGCTGGTCACCTGAGCTCACACATAGAGGGATATATAAGGAGGGCACCAACTAGGATCAGGGTCAGACGCAGAGGAGCCTGTCAGACGCAGAGAGTCAGTCAGTGCAGAGGACAAGTCAGCAGGAGAGGAGGAGCGGAAGCTGGCAGAGGAGCAGCTGAAAGAAAGAGAGGCCCTGAAGAGAGAGAGTGGAGTGAAGAAAGACCCAGAGGGAGACAAAGAAGGGACCCAAGAACCCAAATTAGAGCACCGGGTGAGGAGTCAGCAAGAGGGTACCGGAACCCAAGCTGGTGGGGGTAAAGACATTCCCCAGCCAGAGACCGGAGACCGTGGGCAGTGTCTGTCACGGTCACCCACTACATTCACCCTGAAGGCACACCACAGGAAGGGTCAGGGAACCTAAGGCCAAAGGTTGCCCAACAGAAGGCCCGAGGGAGCTGGACTTAGGTGAATCACTGGTGGGGACGGCTGAAGAAAGGACAGAGGGGGAGCTCAGGGCCACGCTCCGGACTTGTTTGGGGGTTGGCCGGATCCAGGACCTGGTGGACGCAGCACGGCTCGGGTGGTCACTTGGAGCTAGAGTGACCAGGAACATCAGCAGTGAGTAAAACCCTTAACTGCACAACCCGACTCTGTCTTCCTTTATCATCTATGCTGCACCACCACAACCCCCATCCTCTGCGCCTGTCCCCTCTGAGGCTATACCCCTCCCGTTGGGGGTTATCCCACCAAGCTGCACATCCACCATCAGCCTCAGCGGACCCTGCTGCAGCGGCGGCCACAGTGACCGCATTACAACGGGTGGCGTAGTCGACACAAAAAGAACTCTAATAACATCAGTAAGGACTGCCACATAACACATAGCTTGACGCCCTGGGCACGGGACCGGGTCACAGCCGCTCGGAGACTACAACACCCCATCTGATCCGGTGCCGGGTATTCCCCTCAAAAAGGAATATGTCCCAGGGGGCGCGTCAACTTTGGCGTAGTCGGCAGGATTACGTGCCCGCAACACCCGGGTACTGCGTGCCTGAAGAAAAGTGCAAGTTTACCTCAGAAAGAAGACTCCTGCCGGTTCCGGAGGGTCCACGCCATCGGACTCCATCACCAGTCGTTTCCCGCCGATTGTCCGCCATTTCCAGCTTGTTCCCGCCATCTGCAGAGTTTCCCGCCACTGGGAAGCGATTCCCGCCAAAACCGCAGATTTCCCGCCTTGGAAGAGCAGCGGACGCCATTATGGGCGTGCCAAAGGAGGGCAAGAGGCCACCTCCCATCGTGGGCCGGGACAGAAAATGGCGCCAAAAGTGGAAACCGCCCCCACCAACAGAGACTGTGATGCTGGAGGTGTCAGTCAGCGTGAAAGAACTACCCCTGGAGCTGACAGTCACCGAGTTGCCCCGGGACCGCCCTCGAAGTGGGAGGAGACGAAAGAAAAGAGCAAAGATGGGTGTCGCTTGGAGCAGTCTAGAACGAGCGCACCCGGAGGCGAGGTGTCCAGAGCAAGAGCACCCGGAGTCGAGGAGAGAAAGAGTAGACCCGGGAATGGAGCGGCAGCAGTGCAGCACCGGCCCGCTGGCCAGGAGCCTGCAAAAGGAAGAAAGAGGAGAGCAGAGCAGCACCGGCCCGCTGGCCAGGAGCCTGCCGGAAGAAGAGCAGAGCAGCACCGACCCGATGGTCAGGAGCCTGCTAGAGTCAACAACCCCGCTAGGCTTAGCGGAGATCCTGGCGCAGCTTCCCCGAGATCGGGAGTGCGCGCGGAGTGCCCTGGAGGGCCTCGCGGGAAGGATGGCCCGAGTGCAGAGGGAGATCCTGGCGGAGTGGGGCCGGGAGATGGCCCAGCAAGCTGGAACCCGTCCACGGAACCCGCTCCCTTGGAAGAAGACACCGACTACCTCTGCGGATGACGCGGGAGGACCCAAGGCCGGAGACGGCGCAGAAGAGGGAGCGAGACGCATGGCAGCAGGTAAGGGGGATGCCTATACCCCATACCGGAAGACCACTTACCTGCCCCAGCTCCCCGTCGCAGAGCCCGAAAGTCCCCCTGCCGTACCCGAGACCGCCATGACACCGCCACCGACTAGGCCCCGACCGGAAGCCGCCGTCGCGACCCCAGTGACGTCACGCGTCGTGACCCGGAGCGTGGCGAAGGAAGGGAAGCCTCCGGCCTGGTCGCAAGGCCTAGCGTTTCCGGGCGCCGCATCCCCAGCAGAGCCATCTACCTCCGCGGAGCCTCCGGCCTGGTCGCAAGGCCAGGTGGCCCAGGGTGCCGCCGTGTTAACAGTTCCATTTACCTTCCAGATGCCCCCGGCCTGGCCGCAAGGCCTGGGCAACCTGGGCGCCCCCACCATCGCGCCCGCACCCGTAACATCAAGGGTGCCAAATCTGGGAGAGGACCCCTTCAGCCAGCTAGCGTGGCCGGACGGGCGGCCCTTCATCTGGCCCGAAGAATTCTTGGAACTGGAGCGACAAAAGAAGTTAGGTCCCCTGTGTGAGCCCCTGATCCCGGCTCCAAAGCCCGTGACTCGGGTCTCGCCTCCACTAGAAGAAGCCCAATTCGTGTGGGACCCCACGGGAGAAGATATGATGGGGTTCACCGGAGAGACTCGGGCAGCTGCAGCTGAACGCACAGAGTGTTGCCGTCAACAGCTGGCCGAGTTTAAGAGAGAACGGGAGGAGAGGCGGGTCAGAGAGCAATGGGCCCGGACCCGCAGCGCGGAGCAAAAGAGTCGGACCAGAAGGGACCCCTATGCAGCAGATCGTCCCCGTACCATCGGGACGGTAATAAAGTTTAATGCGCAGCATGGGTGGGGCTTCATAAAGGACCGGAACACCATGGGTGACGTCTTCGTTACCCGACGGGATGTCGAGTCCCACCTGCCAGAGGGTCACAAAGGCCGTGACCTCTACGTCGGTGACGAGGTAACGTTCACCCGGCACAAGTGTGCCAAGGGACCTTACGCCCTCCACGTGCATCGCCTGACAGAGGAGGAGTTGCGGTGTAGGGAGGAGGAGCCAGAAGACCCGGACGGGTTCAAGGCTAGAAGGTACTATGACTGAGATAGTACAAAGGACTGTATATAGTTACCTGTCGGGGTACCCAAGTAACCGTGGCTGCTTTAAAGTTTAGTCCCCGTAGGGACCAGTGAACAGTTTAACCCGTGTGTCCCCTACCCAAACCAGGCTGAGGACTGTGAGCAGCCATCCCTTTACTTGGCCGGGGACTGAGAACGGCCAAACTCCCCTGTACATAGTTGCGCTTTCTAAGGCGCCCCCTACTGGTTTTATGAGAAACTGCTTTTCGGTCGCACTTTACCTGGTCACGAGTTGCACGGTGACCAGAGGAGGAAGAAAGAAAGAGACGACGAGAATGTTATTTATATAAATATATCTACTGTTTTATATAATGTTTTATATGTTTTATATGTTTATATGAAAAAAAAAAAAAATTTTGTATGTTATAGTGTTTTATGTCTTTACAGCCCGAGGACGTGCTGTGATTTGCCAGGGGGGAATGTAGCACCCTGAGGATCCGGCTGCTACAGGGGTATTGCACCTCAGCCAGAGGTGTGATATTCCACTCCCGGGTAAGGATGGAGTGTGGAACTGAGCTCAGATAGACTGCATGCACTACATACATCCCATTTCCGGGGAGCAGGCCGACGGCACTCCCACTTAGAAATGTGCAGGTGCGACCGAGCCTGTTCCTGGCTGGAGTGGGAGGGGGGAGGAACATCCCATGTAGTGTAGGGGCAGATAGGGGGAGCAGTCTGGGTAGTGATAGGAGCTCATTGGGTGCTGGTCACCTGAGCTCACACATAGAGGGATATATAAGGAGGGCACCAACTAGGATCAGGGTCAGACGCAGAGGAGCCTGTCAGACGCAGAGAGTCAGTCAGTGCAGAGGACAAGTCAGCAGGAGAGGAGGAGCGGAAGCTGGCAGAGGAGCAGCTGAAAGAAAGAGAGGCCCTGAAGAGAGAGAGTGGAGTGAAGAAAGACCCAGAGGGAGACAAAGAAGGGACCCAAGAACCCAAATTAGAGCACCGGGTGAGGAGTCAGCAAGAGGGTACCGGAACCCAAGCTGGTGGGGGTAAAGACATTCCCCAGCCAGAGACCGGAGACCGTGGGCAGTGTCTGTCACGGTCACCCACTACATTCACCCTGAAGGCACACCACAGGAAGGGTCAGGGAACCTAAGGCCAAAGGTTGCCCAACAGAAGGCCCGAGGGAGCTGGACTTAGGTGAATCACTGGTGGGGACGGCTGAAGAAAGGACAGAGGGGGAGCTCAGGGCCACGCTCCGGACTTGTTTGGGGGTTGGCCGGATCCAGGACCTGGTGGACGCAGCACGGCTCGGGTGGTCACTTGGAGCTAGAGTGACCAGGAACATCAGCAGTGAGTAAAACCCTTAACTGCACAACCCGACTCTGTCTTCCTTTATCATCTATGCTGCACCACCACAACCCCCATCCTCTGCGCCTGTCCCCTCTGAGGCTATACGCCTCCCGTTGGGGGTTATCCCACCAAGCTGCACATCCACCATCAGCCTCAGCGGACCCTGCTGCAGCGGCGGCCACAGTGACCGCATTACAACGGGTGGCGTAGTCGACACAAAAAGAACTCTAATAACATCAGTAAGGACTGCCACATAACACATAGCTTGACGCCCTGGGCACGGGACCGGGTCACAGCCGCTCGGAGACTACAACACCCCATCTGATCCGGTGCCGGGTATTCCCCTCAAAAAGGAATATGTCCCAGGGGGCGCGTCACATGATGATGATGATGATGATGATGATGTCTTGGAAGGTACAGGAGAACTCAGCCATGTCACTCTGCGGGGTGATGTTGCTGAGGATCCCCTAGCCGGAGCAAAGGTCAGTGCCAAGGGTAATGGGGAGAGGCACGAGGACCATGAAGCAGGTGGTGCTGTGCCAGTGACCAGTGTCACAACAGATGGTGACCTGGCTGATGGTAGCTGCCCCATACGTAGCACTGTGCCTGAGGTAATGGAGGATGATGGAGAAGTAGTTCTCATGGCCTCTCAGGCTAATGAGATGGTGTTATTCCCCGGGGAGACGGCCTATATAGCCGCTGTTACCCGCAGTCAGAGTGCCCAGAATGCAAGTAACGCCCTGCCTTCTGGACCCTCCTCGGACAGAGGAATAACAGGATCAGGTATGGACCCAGAGCCGGTCCCAGAGGGTCCTAGTGAGGATGTGGCCTTAACCTCACTTCTGGCTTCCTCCAGCCAGGAGTTTCAGGCAGCTCTGCACTCAGATGCTAGCCTGGAGACGTTAAGGAGCCTCGCTGAGAAGCCCACCTCCGAGTCTGATAAGGAGAGGGTATTCTGGGACCAAGGGAGGTTGTACCGGGAGACAGTTCCCTGTACACCCCAACAGGAGTGGCTGAGGGAAAGACAGCTGGTCGTCCCCTACCAATTCAGGGACGACTTGTTGCGGATCGCCCATGAAATTCCACTCGCTGGACACTTGGGGGTTAGCAAAACCAAGGCCCGGCTGTCTCATCACTTTTATTGGCCCAAAATGAGGACAGATGTGGTGAACTACTGTCGCTCCTGTACCACATGTCAAAGAGTGGGAAAGTCAGGGCTGGCCCCCAAAGCCCCCCTGATCTCTTTGCCAGTGATAGAGGAGCCTTTCCAGAGGATTGCTGTGGACATTGTGGGACCACTGGCCACACCCAGCAGCTCTGGAAAACGTTTCATCCTTACCGTGGTAGACTATGCTACTCGGTATCCGGAGGCAGTAGCCCTGTCCTCAATTAGGGCGGATAAGGTGGCGGACGCCCTCTTGGCCATCTTTTCGCGAGTAGGATTTCCCAGGGAGATGCTTACCGACCAGGGGACCCAGTTCATGTCACGCTTAATGGAGGCCCTATGTAAGAAAATGCAGGTGCAGCATCTGGTATCGAGCGCGTATCACCCACAGACCAATGGTTTGTGTGAGCGATTCAACGGTACCCTCAAACAGATGTTAAAAATGCTGGTTGAGACCCAGGGTCGCGACTGGGAGCGTTACCTCCCACACCTGCTATTTGCTTACAGAGAGGTTCCACAGGCCTCAACGGGGTTCTCCCCCTTTGAGCTCCTGTATGGCAGGCGTGTCCGAGGACTCCTTGGTTTGATAAGGGAATTCTGGGAAGAAGAGCCGAGCTCCCCAGGAGTGTCCATCGTGGAGTATGTCATGCGCTTCCATGACAAGATGCAGACCTTGACGCAGTTGGTGCATGACAACATGGCGCAAGCCCAGGCTGACCAGAAGCATTGGTACGACCAGAACGCCCGAGAACGGACCTACCAGGTGGGTCAGAAGGTGTGGGTGCTGGTCCCCGTACCAAAGGACAAGCTTCAGGCGGCCTGGGAAGGCCCGTACGTCATTCACCAACAGCTCAACCCGGTCACCTACGTGATCACACTTGACCACAAGCGGGATAGGCGGAAGGCGTTTCACGTTAATATGATGAAGGCTCATCAAGAACGTGGAACCTGTGTCCTACCGGTCTGCAACCTGCCCGAGGATGGGGAGGATGACCCCCTCTTAGACATGCTCGCCCAAGCGAAGGCCAGCGGGTCCCTAGAGGATGTAGAGCTAAGCGACTTGCTATCCGCAGACCAGAGGTCTCAGATGCAAGCAGTGCTGAAACCCTTCCAAGCAGTGTTCACCAACCTGCCTGGCAGGACTGAAGTGGCGGTCCATGAAGTGGACACCGGGAATCATGCCCCACTCCGGCGGACAGCCTATCAAATCTCCGACGAGGTGCAGCATGTCATGCGCCAGGAGGTCGAGGAGATGCTGCAGTTGGGGGTGATTAAGCGGTCCAAGAGCGCGTGGGCCTCACCTGTAGTCCTGGTGCCTAAGAAGGACCGGACCACACGGTTCTGTGTGGACTACAGGGGGCTCAACGCTATCACCGCCTCTGACGCACAACCAATGCCACGCATTGAGGAGCTGCTGGAGCGGTTAGCCAGCGCGAGCTATCTCTCCATTATGGATTTGAGTCGGGGATATTGGCAGATTCCCTTGAGCCCTGGGGCCCAGGAGAAGTCCGCCTTTATCACCCCCTTCGGATTGTATGAATCCATGGTCATGCCCTTCGGCATGAAAAATGCCCCTGCCAGGTTCCAGCGAATGGTCAACCACCTGCTCCAGGGACTGGAGAGGTACGCAGTGGCGTACCTGGATGACATTGCCATCTTCAGTCCCACCTGGGAGGATCACCTCGAGCATCTGCAGCAGGTGCTCAGGCGCATTCACCAGGCGGGCTTGACCATCAAGCCGGGAAAGTGCCACATGGGCATGAACGAGGTCCACTACCTGGGGCACCGGGTAGGTGGGGGTACTCTGAAGCCAGAGCCTGGGAAGGTGGACGCTTTCGTGTCCTGGCCCACCCCCAGGACCAAGAAGCAGGTGCAGTCCTTCTTGGGCACCGCAGGGTACTATAGATGCTTTGTACAGGACTATGGTAGCCTTGCGAAGCCCTTGACAGACCTCACCAGGAAGAGCCTACCCCATTCCATCAAATGGACGGATGAATGCGAGGTGGCCTTTAGGGCTTTGAAGACTGCCCTGAGCAGCTCTCCTGTACTAAAGGTGGTCGACGGCACACGGCCACTCTTAGTACAGACCGACGCCAGTGAGTTTGGCCTCGGTGCTGTACTCAGCCAGGTCGACTCGGGGAACCAAGAACATCCCGTGTTGTACCTAAGCCGGAAACTGCTGCCGAGGGAAGTGGCCTATTCCACCATAGAGAAGGAGTGCCTGGCCATTGTATGGGCCCTCAACCGCTTACAGCCTTACTTGTACGGGCGCCTTCACTGTCGTGACTGACCACAACCCCCTGAGTTGGCTGCACACCATGTCAGGTGCCAACGGAAGGTTGTTACGCTGGAGCCTCACCCTCCAGCAGTACGACTTTACCGTTCAACACCGCAAGGGCAACGAGCATGGCAATGCCGATGGGTTGTCCCGGCGAGGGGAGCCTCCAGACATACGCTTGGAGGAGTACCAGAAGGTCCTACCTCCATAGCGCAGTCTAAAAGGGGGAGGTGTCAGGCAAAAGGTATTTTTGCCCGAGTTTTAAAAATGAGAGATGTTTTAAAAAGGAAAACCCCCACCCCCTATCCGTTTGTAAGAGAAGACACAGAACTCACTTTTGCTTTTCCCCAAACCAGGAATCTTTATGACCCGCCATAAAACCTCAGTCCAGGGCAAGCACTGGTACAAACCGGAAAATCCCTCCAAAAAATCCCATTGTTTAATTGTACAAACGTTTTATGCCAATTTTAATCACGCACAGGTCTGACAGAAACATCGGAACCACTTTTTTTGAATGCTTACCTTTTTCCCATTACAATAGTATAACTTGCATAACTGAGGAATGACCGGGAACTGAGATAATGGATTCTGAGCTTCTGAGCGTCATAGCAATTTCATATTTAATATCTATCTTCGTGAATATTGGTGACGGTCAAGATGATGTCTCCCTCTTGGATGTGGGACCCCCCCCCACACCAAGATATGGAATCTGAAGGATTTTTTGTTAGAACCTTGCTGTTAGGTTTTTTTTCCTTTGCTGGTCACATGACCTTGTTGGCCTATTTATCCTGCTCCGCCCTTCTGGCTTTGCTGGACTTCATTGTATTTCTACTTTCTAGCTAGCCTGTGCTCTGTGTCTTGCTCTGTTAGTTTGCTTGGTTTACTGACCTCTATGTTCTTTATATTTTGTTTGTTCGTCTGTCTGCTACTATTTCAGTTAGGAGGTGTCCCATATTCCTCCCAGTCCTTAGTACTTGTAGGGATTCCTCCCCCACATCTATAGGTCTTCGTACAGACTAGCTTAGGACTTTAGCAGGTCTGATCGCAGGATCAGGTTCCCTGTTACATCGTAGGGATTCAGCTGAGTTCTATCGTAGGGACAGATCTCCTCTCTTTCCTTAGCTCTGGTAGCAGAACATAACAGTAAGTCCAGCCAGCAAATTCTCTAAGGAAAGATTTTTCTGTTCCATCATGGTGTCGGTTCAGGATTTGGCTCATCGCCTGCAGGGACTCTCTCTGGAAGTGACCGAGCTCCGTCAGCACGTGAGTAACTGTTCTGGAGCACATTTCTTGGAGCCTAAGGTATGTTTGCCGGATTTATTTTTTGGTGAACATCGAGAATTTTTTTCATTTAAAAATGCTTGCTTATTGTATTTTCGTTTGAGACCCAAGTCCTCTGGGGATGAATCCCAGCGCGTAGGGTTTATAATGTCACTTTTGCGCAAAGAGCCTCAGGAGTGGGCCTTTTCTTTGCAACCTAGTGATACATGCTTCAGATCAGTGGATAGTTTTTTTTCTGCTTTAGGACTATTATATGATGATCCTGACCGTGTCGCATCAGCTGAGACTGAGTTGAGACGTTTAAAACAAGGATCAGGTAATGTCGAAAAATATTGTACACATTTTCGTCGTTGGTCCACTCAAACAGGGTGGAACGATTCTGCTCTGAAAAGTCTATTTCTTGCTGGGCTCAGTGAAAGGGTTAAAGACCTGCTAATTGCTTATCCTACACCTGAGGATTTGCAACAGGCTATGCAATTAGCTATACGGGTGGATAGAAGACTGCGTGCTAGGGTTAATGAGAGCAAATCCTCTGCTATGTCAGTTTCTGGTTATGAGAATGTGTGTACTAACAGTGGTGAACCGATGGAGATTGGATCGGTGGCACCTCGCTCTCAAGAAAAAGACCGTCGTTTTTCGAAAGGCTTGTGCTTCTATTGCGGAAAATCTGGTCATTTGATTAAAGGCTGTGAGCTTCGTATGAAGAAAGAAAAAAAAATGGTCAGTCATGCCCGTATTGCCTGTTTAAATTCCAAGGGTGTATTTTTAGCTGCTTCCACGATTGCTCAGGAAAAATTAATGGAATTTCGGGTGTTTGTTGATTGCGGGTCTACACTGAATGTAATTGATGGGGGATTCGTGGAAAAACTCAATTTAAAACCTGAACCTTTATCATCCCCCATTGCTGTGGTTTCTGTGGATGGCTCCCCTTTGAAGAATATTACTCTCAAGGTCTGTGAATTTCCTCTCACTATTAATGGTGTTCACCATGAGAAATTGGATTTGGTAGTGTTGAATAACTTGCCTTCTCCAGTAATATTGGGATTGCCTTGGTTAAAATGTCACAATCCTGTACTGGATTGGTCTACCAGTGAAATTAAATCCTGGAGCCATAAATGTTATGACAAGTGTTGTAACGGGCGTATTGCAGCTTTGGATAGGGGAGAATTGCCTGTTCCTATTCAGGATTTTTGGAGAGTTTTTTCTGAGAAGGAATCGCAGGTTTTGCCTCCCCATAGAGACTATGATTGTTCTATTGAATTTGTCCCTGGAGCGACTCTTCCTAAAAGTCGTTTATTTAACCTTACTATTCCTGAGAGGAAGGCTTTGGAGGAATACATACAGACTAGTTTGGCCGCCGGTCACATTAGGCCCTCTAAGTCTCCTGTGGCGGTTGGATTTTTTTTTGTAAAAAAAAAGGACGGCGGTTTACGTCCTTGTCTGGATTTTCGTGAGATTAACAAAATTACGGTACGCAATCCTTACCCACTGCCATTGATTCCTGATCTGTTTAACCAGTTATTGGGGGCCAAGTGGTTCTCTAAAATTGACCTTAAGGGGGCATACAATCTGTTGCGCATGAAGGAGGGTGATGAATGGAAGACTGCTTTTAACACTCCTGTGGGTCATTTTGAGAATCTGGTTATGCCTTTTGGTCTTACTAATGCTCCTGCATTTTTTCAGAATCTGATTAATGACATCCTTAGACCTTTGATCGGTAAAAATGTGGTTGTGTATTTGGATGACATTTTGATTTATTCGCCAGATCTGGAGTCTCATTGGCGGAGCGTGCGTGAGGTATTACAGTTATTAATGGACAATTCGCTTTTTGCTAAGCTGGAGAAATGTGAGTTCGCTGTACAGAGAATTAGTTTTTTGGGCTACATTATCTCCAGCAAAGGTTTTGAGATGGATCCGGTTAAGGTTCAGGCTGTGCAGGAATGGCCTAGGCCTATTGGTTTGAAATCGATACAGAGGTTTTTGGGTTTCGCCAATTACTATAGAAAATTCATAAAAAATTTTTCTAGTATTGTCAAACCTCTGACTGATCTCACCAGGAAAGGTGCTGATGCGGTTCAGTGGTCTTCTGAGGCCATTGAAGCTTTTGTGTATCTCAAGGAGAGGTTCACCTCTGCTCCCATCCTTATGCAGCCTGATGTTACTAGGCCGTTTTTGGTTGAGGTTGATGCTTCCTCTGTGGGGGTTGACGCAGTATTGTCTCAGGATAACGGGGATGGATTACATCCCTGTGCCTTTTTTTCAAAAAAATTTTCGGAGACTGAATTGAATTACGATATTGGTAATCGGGAATTATTGGCTATTAAACTCGCATTTGAACACTGGCGCCACTTCTTGGAAGGTGCGGAATTTCCCGTTCAGGTTCTTACGGATCATAAAAATCTGATATATCTTGACGCTGCCAAGCGCCTGAATGCCCGTCAGGCTAGGTGGGCACTGTTTTTCTCGCGGTTTAATTTCTCCGTTACTTACATCCCTGGTACTAAGAATGTTAAGGCGGATGCCTTGTCTCGCAGTTTTTCTCCCATAGTCGGTGCTGAGAAAGAGGAAAACATTTTACAAGAAGGTGTTGTGATAGCTGCTTTAGACTCCGTTTTGGAAGATGAGATTCTTAAAGCTCAGGAGAATGCCCCATCTAACACTCCTCATGGGAGGTTGTTTGTGCCTGGGACCTTTAGGAGAGATTTGTTTGTTGAGTGTCACGAATCTCGGTTGGCAGGTCATCCCGGAATCTCTGAGACCAAGAGACTGGTGGGTCGCAGTTTTTGGTGGCCTGGATGGCAGAAGGAAGTCATTAAGTGGGTACGCCAATGTACTGTATGTGCTAGATCTAAGTCCTCACATACTCCTGCTGCGGGGTTGCTTTGTCCTTTGGAGGTCCCCAGTGCTCCTTGGACACATTTGGCTATGGACTTTATAACTGACCTTCCCCCCTCTGAGGGTTTTACTGTCATCTGGGTGGTCGTGGACCGTTTTAGTAAGATGTGTCACTTGGTTCCCTTCATCAAACTGCCCTGCGCTAAAAGTCTCGCTAAGGCCTTTGTCAAGGAAATTGTCAGACTTCATGGCGTTCCTACTGACATTGTTTCTGATAGGGGTCCTCAGTTCGTGGCTCGTTTTTGGCGTGCCTTTTGTGACAGGTTGGGAATTCATTTGTCGTTTTCGTCCGGATATCATCCTGAATCTAATGGCCAGACAGAAAGGAAAAACCAGGATGTTGAGCAGTTCTTGCGTTGTTTTGTGGCAGACAATCAAGAGGGGTGGTCTGAGTTTCTGCCACTTGCCGAATTTGCTCTGAACAATCATACATCTTCTTCTGCTGGTTGTTCGCCTTTTTTTTTGTTGTTCTGGGAGACATCCGTCGTTTGGGTCGTTCTCCAAGTTGGGATCTGCCGTGCCTGAGGAGGAGAATTTTTCCGGTGATTTGGAAAGAGTTTGGACGGATGTGCGTGGTAATCTTCAGGAGGCCAACAGAAAATCTAAAGACTACTTTGATAGGAAACGACAGGAGGTTTTGTTCGCTGTTGGTGACATGGTTTGGTTGTCCTCTAGGAATCTGCGGTTGAGGATTCCTTCTAAGAAATTGGGTCCCAAGTTTGTAGGGCCCTTTAAGGTGCTTCAGGTTGTCAACCAATCTGCTGTTAGGTTGGAGGTTCCTACCTCCTGGAGAATTAATCCGGTCTTTCATGTCTCTCTGTTAAAAAAAGCTGTTGTGTCGGATGGTGACGCCTCTGCCTCTGTTCCTCCGGTGGTGGAGGACGGGGAATATGAAATTTCTCGCATCCTTGACTCTAGACGGTATAGAGGTAGTTTGCAGTATCTTGTGGCCTGGAAAGGTTTCGGACCCGAGGATAACTCTTGGGTGAGGTCAGATGATGTTTCCGCGTCCAGACTTATCAGAGCGTTTCACAGGAGATTTCCTGATAAGCCTGGTCCTAGGGGATCCGGAGGATCCTCTTAGAAGGGGGGGTACTGTTAGAACCTTGCTGTTAGGTTTTTTTTCCTTTGCTGGTCACATGACCTTGTTGGCCTATTTATCCTGCTCCGCCCTTCTGGCTTTGCTGGACTTCATTGTATTTCTACTTTCTAGCTAGCCTGTGCTCTGTGTCTTGCTCTGTTAGTTTGCTTGGTTTACTGACCTCTATGTTCTTTATATTTTGTTTGTTCGTCTGTCTGCTACTATTTCAGTTAGGAGGTGTCCCATATTCCTCCCAGTCCTTAGTACTTGTAGGGATTCCTCCCCCACATCTATAGGTCTTCGTACAGACTAGCTTAGGACTTTAGCAGGTCTGATCGCAGGATCAGGTTCCCTGTTACATCGTAGGGATTCAGCTGAGTTCTATCGTAGGGACAGATCTCCTCTCTTTCCTTAGCTCTGGTAGCAGAACATAACATTTTTTAGGTCTTCTGCAGCTGGGTGGGCTCGCAAAGCCGAGCCCCCTTGTAAGGTAAATAAGGGGTGTCTCCCAGAGTTTTGGCTGCTTGCTAAAAACCAGATTGGCCATTTTTCAAGCCATTCTTCTCAGGGACGTCGAACGCACGCACATCACGCGGCGTAAGAAGAATCACCTCTAATTTCCGGGGAGCCGTCCCCCCCACAGAATCTAAGACCATCACCTCGTGGCGCAGGTTTTGCTATTACTTATCCCTTTTATTTTAATAACTGTTTATGCATACATGTAAATTGTCTCCTTTATAATATCTTGTATATCTTTTGTAAACACTGCCCCCTTTTGGGAGTAAATCATAATTATTTACCAGTTTCTTTCTTCTTGTCCTATGTCGAGCAAACACGTTCCTCACCCGCTAATTCACGTTACCTACCAGGTACCCGATCCACCTGTTAAGAGATCAGTGGTGGCAGTATACCAGTGTTTATGTGATATTGTGGTTTGAGGGTGGCTGGACGGAGGTATATATACGTTCCTGGAAGGAACTGGTGGTATATATACGTCCTGTCACATCCCGTGCCGCAATAGTCGGCATAAATTAGAGCAGCTGCACCCGTGCTTATCCTCGGTCAATACCGTGTTTGACCAACAGGATAAGGGGGCGCCAGATAGCTGCAAGGTCTGACCCAAGTGGGTGTCGTTTTCATGACACTCCTATGTACAAGAATATAACTACTATAATACTGCTCCCTATGTACAAGAATATAACTACTATAATACTGCTCCTATGTACAAGAATATAACTACTATAATACTGCTCCTATGTGCAAGAATATAACTACTATAATACTGCCCTTATGTACAAGAATATAACTACTATAATAGTGCTCCTATGTACAAGAATATAACTACTATAATACCGCTCCTATGTACAAGAATATAACTACTATAATACTGCCCCCTATGTACAAGAATATAACTACTATAATACTGCTCCTATGTACAAGAATATAACTACTATAATACTGCAGCTATGTACAAGAATATAACTATTATAATACTGCCCCTATGAACAAGAATATAACTACTATAATACTGCTCCTATGTACAAGAATATAACTACTATAATACTGCCCCCTATGTACAAGAATATAACTACTATAACACTGCCACTATGTACCATAATATAACTACTATAATACTGCTCCTATGTACAGGAATATAACTACTATAATACTGCTCCTATGTACAAGAATATAACTATTATAATACTGCTCCTATGTACAAGAATATAACTACTATAATACTGCCCCTATGTACAAGAATATAACTGCTATAATACTTCCCCTATGAACAAGAATATAACTACTATAATACTGCTCCTATGTACAAGAATATAACTACTATAATACTGCTCCTATGTACAAGAATATAACTACTATAATACTGCTCCCTATGTACAAGAATATAACTACTATAATACTGCCCCCTATGTACAAGAATATAACTACTATAATACTGCTGCTATGTACAAGAATATAACTATTATAATACTGCCCCTATGAACAAGAATATAACTACTATAATACTGCTCCATATGTATACGAATATAACTACTATAATACTGCTGCTATGTACAAGAATATAACTATTATATTACTGCCCCTATGAACAAGAATATAACTACTATAATACTGCTCCTATGTACAAGAATATACAGTAACTACTAT
The DNA here is from genome assembly GCF_046119375.1 of Phyllobates terribilis. NCBI lineage: Eukaryota > Metazoa > Chordata > Amphibia > Anura > Dendrobatidae > Phyllobates > Phyllobates terribilis. Next base: position 670,831,650 of record NW_027362763.1, on the reverse strand, counting down.
AATACTACCCCCTATTTACAAGAATATAACTACTATAATTCTGCTCCTATGTACAAGAATATAACTACTATAATACTGCTCCTATGTACAAGAATATAAATACTATAATACTGCTCCTATGTACAAGAATATAACTACTATAACACTGCCTCTATGTACAAGAATATAACTACTATAATACTGCTCCTGTGTACATGAATATAACTACTATAATACTGCCATGTACAAGAATATAACTACTATAATACTGCTCCTGTGTACAACAATATAACTACTATAATACTGCCACCATGTACAAGAATATAACTACTATAATACAGCTCCTGTGTACAAGAATATAACTACTAAAATACTGCCACCATGTACAAGAATATAACTACTATAATACTGCTCCCTATTTACAAGAATATAACTAAAATAATACTGTCCCTATGTACAAGAATATAACTACTATAATACTACTCCCTATGTACAAGAATATAACTACTATAATACTGCTCCTATGTACAAGAACATAACTACTATAATACTGCTCCTATGTACAAGAATATAACTACTATAATACTGCCCCTATGTGCAAGAATATAACTACTATAATACTGCTCCTATGTACAAGAATATAACTACTATAATACTGCTCCTATGTACAAGAATATAACTACTATAATACTGCTCCTATGTACAAGAACATAACTACTATAATACTGCTCCTATGTACAAGAATATAACTACTATAATACTGCCCCTATGTGCAAGAATATAACTACTATAATACTGCTCCTATGTACAAGAATATAACTACTATAATACTACTCCCTATGTACAAGAATATAACTACTATAATACTGCTCCTATGTACAAGAACATAACTACTATAATACTGCTTCTATGTGCAAGAATATAACTACTATAATACTTCTCCTATGTACAAGAATATGACTACTATAATACTGCCTCCTAGCTGTGAGGACGTGTCTGAGTAGCTCTCCTGATGTCTGGAGCAAGCCCGGGGAGGGGCCACCCTGGGCGGGGAAGCTCCCCAAGCAAGGCCCAGGCTTCCCGGCCTACACTGGGAGACAACTCCCAGGCTTCTTCTAATGGGAATACAAATCCCAGAGTCATCGTTAAGCAATGCAAAGCAACAAGCCAAAGCTCCACTGTTTCCAAGAAGGAAGAAAGCAGAGTGAATGTGAGTAAAGTTATGGAAGGAACAGCAGCTGCAGTTACAGCAAAGAAACCTGAAGTGAAACTGTCAGTAAGTAAAGAAATGCAGCAAAGTCCAAAAACAAGTAATTCCCCAAAGGAATCTTCTGTCAGCAAACAGAGGCAGCCTGGTGCAGAGAAGGTGAGGCCGCTCCCATCACCGGCCTCAGGTGTGCAGCTCCCATCACCGGCCTCAGGTGTGCAGCTCCCATCACCGGCCTCAGGTGTGCAGCTCCCATCACCGGCCTCAGGTGTGCAGCTCCCATCACCGGCCTCAGGTGTGCAGCTCACTCCCCCACACAGGCAGAGACGGACATCTCTGGAGAGGCAGACATTGCAAGAAAACCTGCAGCAGCAAGACACGGTGACCGGCATGGCGCGCTCAGGACGCACAAGGGCACAGGCGAGTGGCAGCAGTAAGAGTGCTGTGGAGCCCGGAGCCAGCAGTGGTACCATAAAGTCATCTGTGGTAAAACCAAAGGAGACCTCTGTGTTCAAAAACCCAGAGCCATTGTCCAAGCCTCAGATGGAGACGGCGCGTGCACCCGAGCTGCAGCTGGCAGAGGAGATACCTGGCCTGGTAAAGAAGATGGGTGAGTTACAGCAGCAAAGACAAATGCTGCAAATGGAGATTGATGTTATCTATAAACTGAAGGCTGCGAATCCTGACAGTAATGCTATGTGTGACCAGAGACTTTACTCACTGGGTGTGGAGCTGGCGAATGTGGTCAGGGACATAGACTGTATCCTGGAGAGGATGGGGCCCCTGGCAGAGACCTACAGAAACCGGGAGCGGTTCACCTCTCACAAGCAGGACTTTGTTGTGGAGTCCAGGACCTCTGATGCTGGATTAGGGTCAGAGACTGTACAGGATGAACCCCTGAAGCAGCAGACACGACCTGTGTTACAAGCTGCACGTTTCTGTTTCCAGGAGGGACAAATACTGCAGCAGCAGCAGACTGTAGCTGAGCCTGAGCAGCAACATGTACCTCAGAATCCAGTAGAGGCACCACAAGTCCCAGAATGCTCAACACAAGAGCAGGACATTGCATGTATGACTGTGTGTATTGATGGTGCACAGCACAGCCCTAATGCTGATGCACAGGCTGGGGATGACCCCACTGTACCCAGGGGCTCTGAGGCTGGAGGGGGCTCGCAGTCTGTGGTGGATGTCACATTGCCTCATAAAGATATTGTGGTTGATAATAATGTGTGTGATTTTCCCCCTTTGATACCTAATGCACAAGAGGTGACAGGTCCCCCTGCAGCGGACCCTCCCCCTGTTAGTCAGCCCAGTGTGACCCCACAGGTTCCCCACAGTAATGCCTGGAGCCGTGGTGCTCCGTCCTTCACCTCCGGCGCCAACTATACCGGCCAGGCCTTCAAAAGAAGGAACGTGGTGCGATTTAAGCATAGAGGTCTCAAGGAGGATCTGTCGGACAGGAGGTTTGTGGTCAGGGAGCTACTGTGTCGTCAGATGGGGTTTGCGCCATTAAATATCTTGGCAGTGATTAATCTTCCAGACAGACAGGGATATGATGTCAGTTTTAAAATCATGCCTGATCTGGACAGATTCTGGGCTAATTTCCCTAAGTTCAGGGACACGGATGGATGGAACAAATTTATCTTTGTTCCCATTTCCAGGCCAGATACAGTCACTGTAAATATCATCTTCTGAAATGAGGCTGTTCCCCCGCAGGACATTGTGGTGTGGCTCCGGAGGCATTGTGACCTCGTCTCTGACCTCACCAAGAATCGTGACGTTGATGGTATCTGGACGGGAGGGTGGAAGGTCCTGGTGAAGCTGCGCCAGTGTAACAATGTCACTACCCACTTACCCAACTCCTTCTTCATTGGGCGGGAGAAAGGTGTTTGCTTCTATCCTGGGCAGCCTCGTAAGTGTTTTAAATGTGGCAAAGCGGGTCACCTGGCAAATTCCTGTACTGTGGTCAAGTGCAGTCTGTGCGGGGAAGTCGGCCAAGTAGCTGCAGACTGCCAGAATATAAGGTGTAACCTGTGTCGGAAGATCGGCCACCCTCACAAGGACTGTCCCGATGCTTGGCATAACATCTGCAGGGACTTTCCTGATGAGGATTTGGTGGTAGGAGCAGAGGCTCAGGAGGAGGAGGCCTTAATGTCAGGGGAGATACTCACTAGATCAGAGGTCCACCAAGGGTCAGACCATGTAACACCAGAGCAGCAGTGTGAAGAGGGTGCACAGGGGAGCATGGAGGTTGTCCTTCAAGGCCAGCCGCCCCAAGAGGCCTGCACATCTGTATCACCATCTCTACCTGATAATAGTAACAGCAAGCAGACCAAAAGGAGGAAAAAAGACACGTCCTCCCGTAAACCCGAGGAACAATATGATGCTGACCATAAAGCCAAGAAAAAAGTCAGCAGTGGTGTTGGTGTGATGGTCGTATCTAACAGATATGAAGTTCTATCTGAGTCAGATGGAGATTTTGATCAGGAATTGAAAAGAATAGAGGCCGAGTGTGAGAGGGAAACAGAGGACCCTCCGCCTACAAAGCGGAAACCCTTACCTATAGACTCTAATGTAGCGTCAGACATGGAGACCAGTAGTGGACAGAACACCTCTGAGTTATGATGACGGGTTCTACTTCTCTGCTCCTCTTATACTGTGTTCTTATGGCCGGATTTTCCCTAAAATTTACATCAAGTAATGTGAACAGCATTAAGGTGAGGAGGACGAGACATGCGGTGTATGACCATCTGAGATACCTTGATGCAGATGTCTTTTTCCTACAGGAAACAAGATTGACATCTCTGGGGCTTATGAGAGAGGCTGAGAGGGAATGGAGATCTGGTCCGTCATTCTGGTCACTGGCTGTGGAGCCTTATGCCGGGGTCGCTATCCTGTTTAACACCAATAATGTGACTTTACATAGAATGACGGAGGTGGTTATGGGAAGGTGTCTGGTCCTAGAAGCCACTGTTCAGGGTAGACGGCTCCGGCTTATTAACATCTATGGGCCTCAGACAGTGACTGACAGGATCCAGCTGTTCAATAATGTGAAGCCATATCTCTTCACCTCTCTCCCGGTGGTGATGGCGGGTGACTTTAATGCCATAATGACATCTGGTGACAGTATCTCAGGCAGGACAGTGACCAGGGATGGCAAAGTCTTAAAAAACATAATTTTGCAGACCGGACTGACTGACGCTTTTACGCAAAGAGGTCGGACGCCAAAATTTACTTACTCATGTTCCAACAGAAGTAGTAGGATAGATTTGGCTTTTGTGAGTCCTACTGAAGTTGTCAGTGCCATCAGTGAGAAAACCGTTCCTTTCTCTGATCACCTTGCCTTGTGTTTCTGCCTGGGGGCCACTAACCGTCCTGACATCGGTAGAGGGTTGTGGAAGCTAAACTCCAGCCTCCTGGATGACATGCATGTTCGGAGTTGTGTCCACTTCCTTTTTCAGGGTCATTTACAGAGGGTAGATTTCTATGACAACATGGCCGACTGGTGGGAGGACGTCAAGGATGATATCAGATCCCTCTTGAAGAGACTGTCAGTTAATAAAGGGAGGAACAAGTACAGCCAGTACCTAAGACTGCGTAAGGAATTGGAGTCACTCTATTCGGCGGGCGGAGATGACAAAGAGAGGATTGACCAGCTGAAATCTGAGATAAGGCAGTATCAGTACAGCAGGTATACCTCCCTGGTTCTTGAGCGGGATTATGGGACCTTGGGGGCACCTGATCCCTTTGAGAATTGCCGGGAGCGGGTGGCTAATAAATTGGTCACAGGTCTCACCAACTCCCAGGGTGTATTGCAGGAATCTCGGGAGGGTATCCTGGGGGTCGTGAGATCTTATTATACTGACTTGTTTCAGAGGAAAGTTTTCCCCTTCTCCCATGACAGCACCACCTGAGAGAGGGTATCCGCCCACCAAGGACAGGAACCTACTGAATAAAAAGGCGGTACCTCTCCTCCGCATCAGTTTTTGGTTCCTGTCCCTGATGGAAGCCTCACCAGGTGGTACCTCACGTACCTGGATTATGGACGGTGCGGCCTGGAGGCCGTGGAAGCAGCAGATGGTCCCTGTTCCCAGCCCGTCTGGCTGCTGCCCGGGTCTGCGTGTGGGGAGGAGGTGCTGTTTTCCTTTGGATGCCTCCCCGCGTGCGCCGGGGCCTGCGGCCGGGTCTGCGCCTCGCAAAGATGAACTGAGCGCGCCGGCCGGCAGGTCTTCAGGGCTGCGCACGTGGGGGTCGCGTCGCACCCTGTGACGGAGCGCGCCGGAAGTCCGGGCTGCGCACGCGCGGGGTGCTGACGCGCCCTATCACGGAGTGCGCCGGAAACCGGGTCTGCGCATGCGCGGGTGGGAAGCTGTCATCCCGCTGCAAGCGCGCCGGGTGCCGCTGGGCTGCGCACGCGCAGAGGCAGGTGGATCTGCGGGTAGCGCGCCAGCTGGCTAAAATTTAAAAGAAAAAGAAAAAGAGAGATGAGCACGCTGCCGGAAGGGGAGGAGCCTAAAGGAGGTGGAGCCCTACTGCTTTTAAGGATGGGGAGCAATCAGGATGGCGGTGTCTGCATCCCCGCCATGATGAATGAGGAACCGCAGTCACCTGGGCAGCAGCTGTCACCGCCACAGGAAGTACAGCAGCAGCCACAGCCATCAAAGCAGCGCAAGCAGCTCAAACAAATGGAACGGGAATCTTCCCATCGACAAAGTCACAGCAGTGAGGGGCGTACGAGTTCCGGCAAGACTGGTCAGAAAAGACTTCGTCAGTCCACCTCCGCCAGATGGGAGCCCTCATGTGAACGGCAACCACCGCCTCCGGTACCCTAGTCTGAACGGCAGTGTGGTGAGTGATCTTCGTGAAAGTCTCACCTTGAATAATGTGCTCTTCTCTCTCTCTTTTCCTCCTTCTTCTCCTTTTATTTCTTGGGGCAGGAGGCGAAGAAGTGTAGTGCTAAAAATAAAAACAGGGAGTGTGCTTTATGCAAAATCGGTCTTCCCACCTCCTATGCCAAAAACCTATGCTCAGACTGTATTCAGAAAACCATTGCAGAGGAGTCCCCCAGGTTTTCTTTAGAATTAAAGGATCTAATCCAGACAGAGGTCAGAGAGTCTTTAAGAGGCTTAACCTCACTCAAAAAGAAGAAGGGAAAACTAGTTTCTTCAGAATCAGAGGAATCAGTGGAGTCCCGTTTTACGAGAGAACTGCCTTCCTCCTCTACTCACTCCTCATCGTCATCGGAGTCTTCGGATGATAATGGGGGGGGCAGACCTTGTTTTTCGGTTGATAATACTGAGAGACTAGTTAAAGCCGTCAGAGGGACTATGGGTATTACCGATACCAAAGTGGCCAGAACAGTCCAGGATGTTATGTTCGGGGGCTTAGACCAAAGGAGGAGACGCTCATTCCCGGTCAATGACAGGATTAAATCTCTGATAGAAAGGGAATGGAAGAAACCGGAGAGGAAGGGTCAGCTGCCGTCATCCTCCAAGCGGAGGTACCCCTTTGAGGATGAGGATGCGGCTAAATGGGACAAAACCCCTAAGATTGACGTGGCCATTTCAAAATCTTCAAAAAAATCCACTCTGCCCTTTGAGGATTTAGGAGCCTTAAAAGACCCGCTGGATAAAAAAGCGGAGTCCTTCCTTAAGCAAACCTGGGAGTCGTCAGCAGGGGCCCTTAAACCGGCAGTAGCAGCGACCTGCACTGCTAGATCTATGATGATCTGGCTTCAACAATTGGAAGACCAGATCAGGGGGAATGTGTCCAGGGAGAAAATTCTATCAGACCTTCCTCTTGTGCAGGGAGCGGCTGCATTCCTGGCAGATACATCGGCAGATTCAGTTAGGCTGGCTGCCCGGTCTGCAAACCTCTCTAATGCAGCCCGTAGGGCGCTATGGCTCCAGAGCTGGCCAGGAGATGTGCAGTCAAAGTCTAAACTGTGCTCAATCCCTTGTGAGGGGGACTTCTTGTTCGGCAAAGGTCTAGATGACATCCTAGATAAAGCCGCAGACAAAAAACATGGATTTCCCACGGTGTCTGGTTCCCGATTTAACAGTTCCTTTCGGAAGAGAAAATACAGCCGCAGTAAAGCTCCCAGAGACCAAGGTAGCTGGAAAGACCAAAAGCCGTATAGCAGAGGCTTCATGTTTGGGGGTCCCTCCTCCGAGAATAAGAAAGCCCCTAAGTGACAGTTCCCCCCAGGTGGGAGGAAGATTGTCCCACTTCCTGCCTGCCTGGAAGAAAATTTCATCCAATTCTTGGATCTTAGGGATAATCAGGAGGGGGCTCACACTAGAGTTCAAGAGCAGGCCCAAGAACACTGTCAAAATATCAGCCCCCAGAGGTTTAGCGGAACAGATAGCCTTACAGCAGGAAGTTCTCTCTCTGCTCAGGAAAGGAGTTCTGGTGGAAACACCTGCACCCGAGCAAGGAAGAGGATTCTATTCGACCCTCTTCCTAATAAAGAAGCCGGACGGCTCCTTCAGGACCATTGCGAACTTAAAGAGACTGAACGACCATTTAATCTACAGGCCTTTCAAGATGGAAACAATAAAATCAGCCATAAAGATGTTATTTCCGGACTGTTTTATGTGCGTCCTCGATCTGAAGGACGCCTACTACCACGTCCTGATTTTGCCAGATCATCAACAGTTTCTAAGAGTAGCTGTACAATTCGGCAGGCACGTAAGGCATTTTCAGTTCGCAGCTCTTCCCTTTGGCATTTCCATGGCGCCGAGAGTCTTCACAAAAATCATTCTGGAGGTCACAGCGCACTTGAGGGAAAGAGATATTTTAGTCATCCCTTATCTGGACGACTTCTTAGTAGTGGGCAGATCAAGTCAACTCTGTGCTCTAGCCCTGGCGGACGTCATGGCCAGTCTAAGACGCCTAGGTTGGCTGTTAAATCTGGAGAAGTCAAGGCTGGAACCAAAGAGGGTTCAGTCTTTCCTGGGTCTCATTCTGGACTCGGAAAACCAAACCTGTCTTCTGCCAGAGGAAAAGAAACTGAAGATCAGATCCCTAACATCTCAGATTGTCAGCAATCCGACCATCACCCTGAGGAGTGCAATGTCTCTGTTGGGTACAATGACGTCTTGCATTCCGGCGGTTCAGTGGGCCCAGCACCATTCCAGATGTCTTCAACAGGAGATTCTGGCAGCGGACAGGCGGCTCAAAGGTCGCCTGAATGGGAAAATATCTCTTCCAGATGTTGTGATCAACTCCCTGGACTGGTGGACATCTCCGGTCAACCTATCTTTGGGGGTTCCTTGGACCTTCCAGGTGTCGGATACAATTACAACAGACGCAAGTGCGGAAGGTTGGGGAGCTCACCTAAGGGATCGTTCTGTACAAGGCCTCTGGTCGGACAGCGAGACAAGCCTCTCTTCCAACATGAAAGAGCTGTTGGCAGCCAGAAACGCGCTAAAAGAATTCAGTTCTGTTCTTCAGGGTCCTCACATCAGGATAATGTCAGACAACAGATCAACAGTCACCTACATCAATCATCAGGGGGGTACCAGGTCTCTCCCTCTGATGTTAATAGCGGATCAGATCTTCAGGTTTGCCGAGAGTCGGCTGGTTACGCTCTCGGCACTGCATATAAAAGGGGAAGAGAACATAAAGGCCGATTTCTTGAGTCGTCACATCTTGAAACAAGGAGAGTGGGAGTTGAATCCAGCCGTTTTTCAGCAGATTGTGGATCGGTGGGGACAGCCCCAGATAGATCTGTTTGCAAACAGACACAATCGGAAGACCGAAACCTTTTGCTCCCTGAATCCAAAAGAGGGGGCGTTTGCGGTGGACGCGCTGCAGATTCAGTGGGATTTCACTCTAGCTTATGCCTTTCCCCCTTTAGTACTGATCCCTACTATCCTGAGGAAGATCCGAGAGGAACGGGCGAGGGTTATATTGATCGCCCCGTTCTGGCCCAAGAGACCATGGTTCACTTGGATGAAGAGAATGTCCCAAGCAGATCCATGGGTTCTTCCGGACATCCCGGATCTCCTCAGGCAGGGCCCAGTCTGTCATCCCCAAAGAGCGGGCCTGCATTTGACGGCTTGGATTTTGAGAGGTCGCTATTGACGCAAAGGGGGTTTTCTCCAGATCTTGTTACTACCCTTCTAGCAAGTAGAAAGCCGATAACAACTAGAATCTATGGTAGAACCTGGGCTAAGTTCTTGTCTACCTCGGGTCAGTCTGCCAAAGGGAGGGTTCCTATTGAGGCCATACTAGAATTCCTCCAGAAGGGGTTAAACATGGGACTAGCCACCAGTACTCTTAAGGTACAGGTACAGGCTCTGGGGGCACTGTATAATTATGACTTGGCAGCAAATAGATGGATCATTATATTTATTAAAGCCTGTCATAGATCCAGACCTATTCCTGTTCCAAGAATGCCTCCTTGGGACCTTAATTTAGTTCTGGAAGCATTAACCAAACCTCCCTTCGAGCCCTTAGAGAAGGTTTCAGAAAAAATCTTAACTTTAAAGACTGCGCTATTGGTGGCCCTGACATCAGCTCGTAGAGTCAGTGACTTACACGCACTATCCGTTAACCATCCATTCACTCAAGTATGTATGGATAGAGTAATCTTAAGACCAGACCCGGCCTATCTTCCAAAGGTAGCCTCCAAGTTCCATAGGACGCAAGTAATCACTCTCCCTTCCTTCTATCCTAATCCTAGGGATTCTGAGGAATATAAGCTTCACACCTTAGATGTTAGGAGGGTGTTAGTCCAGTATTTGGAAGTGACAAAAGCCTGGAGAAAGAGTGACGCTTTATTTATATCCTTTCAGGGGGCTAGGAAAGGACTTAAGGTTACAAGGGGGACCATAGCTAGATGGGTCAGGGATACTATTACCTTAGCCTACTCTTCTAGCAATCTGCCGGTTCCTGAGAACCTGAAGGCCCATTCCACCAGAGCGGTAGCTGCTTCCTGGGCTGAGAAGGCGGATGTGCCCATCGACATTATATGTAAGGCGGCAACTTGGTCATCCCCTGCTACATTTTACAAACATTACCGTCTTGACCTTTCCTCTTCTACTGATCTGTCCTTTGGTAGAAGGGTGTTGCAAGCGGTGATCCCTCCCTCTGGTATTTAATCTCTATAAATCTCTCAGGTGGTGCTGTCATGGGAGAAGGGGAAAAGATCCTAGTTACTTACCGGTAACGGGATTTTACAGAGCCCATGACAGCACCCTATTAATTCCCTCCCCTTTATCACTGTGGTGTGCACTTTTTTTAAGGTGTTTAGTACATATGTTGAGGTGGTGGTTATGTATTAACCTGTCTTCGGAGGCCCTCTCATGCTCTGAAACAAAAAACTGATGCGGAGGAGAGGTACCGCCTTTTTATTCAGTAGGTTCCTGTCCTTGGTGGGCGGATACCCTCTCTCAGGTGGTGCTGTCATGGGCTCTGTAAAATCCCGTTACCGGTAAGTAACTAGGATCTTTTGGATAAAGACAAGATGGCTCAATTCTTGGAGGCAACTCCAATGCCTGACACTAACGATCTGGACTTTTCTCCTTTGACAGCAGAATTAACGGTGCAGGAAGTTAAGGAGGCCATTAATAAGTTACATCTGAAGAAGGCACCAGGTCCAGATGGTTTAACAGCAGAATTCTATAAGAAATTCAGAGACCTCCTGGCTCCAATTCTTGTGGATGTTTACAAAAATTGTCTAGAAAATCACCTGATGCCTCCATCCATGAGAGTGTCTTCGTTAATTCTCCTGTCTAAAGGTAAAGAGCCAAGCGACATCAAGAACTGGAGGCCGATTGCCCTCTTGAATGTAGACAGGAAGATTTTGGCAAAGATCCTGTTTTCTAGGTTAGTTTGTTTGTCCCCGGCACTGTTGGCAGGCTCTCAGTTTGGCACAGTAAAAGGGCGGAATATCTCTGGAGCAGTCATCTCGATACGGGAGATGTTTGAGAGATGTAAAGTTCTGCGGTGTGGGAGATATGTTGTCAGTCTGGACCAGGCTAAAGCCTTTGACAGGGTTGATCACGATTATCTGTGGGCCACTTTGTCAAAGTACGGTGTTCCGGGACAATTCGTGGATTGGCTGAAGACTTTGTATAGAGAGGCGCTGAGCTTTCCTCTGATTAATGGTTGGCAGGGTGATACTTTTGGAGTTGAGGCAGGGGTGAGACAGGGCTGCCCGCTCAGTCCGCTCCTGTATGTTTTTGCCATAGACCCGTTTTTGAGGTCACTACAGGAGTGTGACTTTCAGGGGGTGCCGGTCCCCCACTGCTTGCCTCTGACTATTGTCGCCTACGCGGATGATGTGACGTTGGTGATATCTGATCCTCATGAGGTGCGGATGTTATCGGCGGCAATCAGAAGCTACTCGGAGGCCTCTGGGTCTCTGGTCAATCTTGAAAAGAGTCAAGCTCTGTGGACATTGGATTCTGAACCAGGCTTTGATCTGCCACAGTTTGCCAAAGCCTCCACCCATATTAAGATCCTAGGGGTTAAATTTGGGAGGGATGATAATGGCAAGCTAAATTGGGAAGAGAAATTGGAAACCGGAAATGCAAAGGTTCAGCGATGGAAGAACTGGAGGCTGACCTACAGAGAAAGGGTCGCTATGTTGAAGACTTACTTGGTTCCCGTCTTCTTGTACGTCTCTGTCATTTTTCCTTTGCCAGAATCTTTCTCGGCGAGGCTCCTCAGCCTGTTCTTCCAACTCTTGTGGGGGAATAGGTTGAACCCAGTAAAAAGAGGGATTAATTACCTGCAGCGGAGAGAGGGTGGGCTGGATATGCTAAATCCCAGGGTCTTCTTTGACTCCATGTTTCTGAAAGTTAATTTTGGTAACCTGGATTCAAGTGCCCTGTGGGTAAATAGTATCAGGGATTGGATATTGCCTTTTGCAGAGTCTTGGGTGCGAGGCGGCAGTCTCAAGAGGAGGAGATGGACAGGTGACCACCTCCCCCAGTATCTGGAATATGGTCTCAGGTGTCTGAAGAAGTGGGGAGCAGAGAAGTATGAAATTGAGAATAAGACCAGGAAGGACCTGTATGTCAGGATATGCCGGACTTTCTTTTGTGTGCAGCCTGCACTGAGAGACTGCACAACTACCACCTTGCTGGAAAGTCTGAGGTTTCTCAATGCAGCGAGACTCCCAGCTAAGTTTTTTGACATCGCCTGGCTGTCGCTACATGGAAGACTATATGTTCGGGGTAACCTTAAAGTACCTTAGTGTGTCAGATCGAATGTGTCCCCTGGGCTGTCAGCAAGAAGAGACAATGGCACATTTTATAACGGAGTGCTGGGGCGGGAGGAAAATATGGGAGGAAATATCTTGTAAGTTAAAAGTCCCAAGATTGCTGACCCTAAAATACCCAGATATCATCTATGGTGTCCCATCTACTGTAAGTAACATTGACCGGGGGACCATATATCTGATAATAACAGTCATAAAATACTATCACTGGCATACGAGAACCCGCGTCTCCATCAGCAGTGAACCCTTCCATCACACCGCAGCCGTGAGCCTGATCCTGTCTGAATTGAGGTGTATAAAATGTCTAGAGATCAGGAAAAATGGTAAAAACAAAACATTATGGAGGAATGTACACATGGATTAATGTTGATATACAATAACAAATCAATTTTTGTTGGTTAATCGTTTCATTTTTTTTTTTTTTCCTCTCGCCCTATTTCGAGAGCAATGGACTTGAGCTAATTCTACTGTAATATTTTTATGTTATTAGATTTTTATTGTTTTTGTTTCTGTTGAATGATTATGGTTTTGCTTTTGTTTTTTGATCGGATTGTATTGTAATATGTACTGTTTGTTTTTTTACTAATAAAAATTGCCCCTATGAACAAGAATATAACTACTATAATACTGCTCCTATGTACAAGAATATAACTACTATAACACTGCTGCTATGTACAAGAATATAACTATTATAATACTGCCCCTATGAACAAGAATGTAACTACTATAATACTGCTCCTATGTACAAGAATATAACTACTATAATACTGCCCCCTATGTACAAGAATATAACTACTATAACACTGCCGCTATGTACAAGAATATAACTACTATAATACGGCTCCTATGTACAGGAATATAACTACTATAATACTGCTCCTATGTGCAAGAATATAACTACTATAATACTGCCCCTATGAACAAGAGTATAACTACTATAATACTGCTCCATATGTATAAGAATATAACTACTATAATACTGCCCCTATGTACAAGAATATAACTACTATAATACTGCTCCTATGTACAAGAATATAACTACTATAATACTGCCCCCTATATACAAGAATATAACTACCATAATATTAACCCTATGTACAAGAATATAACTACTATAATACTGCTCCTATGTACAAGAATATAACTACCATAATACTGCCCCCTATGTACAAGAATATAACTACTATAATACTGCTCCATATGTATAAGAATATAGCTACTATAATACTGCTGCTATGTACAAGAATATAACTACTATAATACTGCCCCTATGAACAAGAATATAACTACTATAATACTGCTCCATATGTATAAGAATATAACTACTATAATACTGCTCCCTATGTACAAGAATATAACTACTATAATACTGCTGCTATGTACAAGAATATAACTATTATAATACTGCCCCTATGAACAAGAATATAACTACTATAATACTGCTCCTATGTACAAGAATATAACTACTATAGTACTGCTCCCTATGTACAAGAATATAACTACTATAATATTGCTCCTATGTACAAGAATATAACTACTATAATACTGACCCTATTTACAATTATATAACTACTATAATACTGTCCCTATGTACAAGAATATAACTACTATAGTACTGCTCCTATGTACAAGAATATAGCTACTATAATACTACTCCTATGTACAAGAATATAACTACTATAATACTGACCCTATTTACAATTATATAACTACTATAATACTGTCCCTATGTACAAGAATATAACTACTATAATACTGCTCCTATGTACAAGAATATAAATACTATAATACTACTCCTATGTACAAGAATATAACTACTATAATACTGCCCCTATGTACAAGAATATAACTGCTATAATACTTCCCCTATGAACAAGAATATAACTGCTATAATACTGCTCCTATGTACAAGAATATAACTACTATAATACTGCCCCCTATGTGCAAGAATATAACTACTATAATACTGCTCCTATGTACAAGAATATAGCTACTATAATACTGCCCCTATGTATAAGAATCTAACTACTATAATACTGCTCCTATGTACAAGAATATAATTACTATAGTACTGCTCCCTATGTACAAGAATATAACTACTATAATACTGCTCCTATGTACAAGAATATAACTACTATAATACTGACCCTATTTACAATTATATAACTACTATAATACTGTCGCTATGTACAAGAATATAACTACTATAGTACTGCTCCTATGTACAAGAATATAGCTACTATAATACTGCTCCTATGTACAAGAATATAACTACTATAATACTGACCCTATTTACAATTATATAACTACTATAATACTGTCCCTATGTACAAGAATATAACTACTATAATACTGCTCCTATGTACAAGAATATAAATACTATAATACTACTCCTATGTACAAGAATATAACTACTATAATACTGCCCCTATGTACAAGAATATAACTGCTATAATACTTCCCCTATGAACAAGAATATAACTGCTATAATACTGCTCCTATGTACAAGAATATAACTACTATAATACTGCCCCCTATGTGCAAGAATATAACTACTATAATACTGCTGCTATGTACAAGAATATAACTACTATAATACTGCCCCTATGAACAAGAATATAACTACTATAATACTGCTCCATATGTATAAGAATATAACTACTATAATACTGCTCCCTATGTACAAGAATATAACTACTATAATACTGCTGCCATGTACAAGAATATAACTACTATAATACTGCTCCCTATGTACAAGAATATAACTACTATAATACTGCTCCTATGTACAAGAATATAACTACTATAACACTGCTGCTATGTACAAGAATATATCTATTATAATACTGCCCCTATGAACAAGAATATAACTACTATAATACTGCTCCTATGTACAAGAATATAACTACTATAATACTGCCCCCTATGTACAAGAATATAACTACTCTAACACTGCCGCTATGTACAAGAATATAACTACTATAATACTGCCCCTATGAACAAGAATATAACTACTATAATACTGCGCCATATGTATAAGAATATAACTACTGTAATACTGCTCCCTATGTACAAGAATATAACTACTATAATACTGCTGCCATGTACAAGAATATAACTATTATAATACTGCCCCTATGAACAAGAATATAACTACTATAATACTGCTCCTATGTACAAGAATATAACTACTATAATACTGCTCCCTATGTACAAGAATATAACTACTATAATACTGCTCCTATGTACAAGAATATAACTACTATAACACTGCTGCTATGTACAAGAATATAACTATTATAATACTGCCCCTATGAACAAGAATATAACTACTATAATACTGCTCCTATGTACAAGAATATAACTACTATAATACTGCCCCCTATGTACAAGAATATAACTACTATAATACTGCCCCCTATGTACAAGAATATAACTACTCTAACACTGCCGCTATGTACAAGAATATAACTACTATAATACTGCTCCTATGTACAGGAATATAACTACTATAATACTGCTCCTATGTACAAGAATATAACTACTATAACACTGCTGCTATGTACAAGAATATAACTATTATAATACTGCCCCTATGAACAAGAATATAACTACTATAATACTGCTCCTATGTACAAGAATATAACTACTATAATACTGCCCCCTATGTACAAGAATATAACTACTCTAACACTGCCGCTATGTACAAGAATATAACTACTATAACACTGCTGCTATGTACAAGAATATAACTATTATAATACTGCCCCTATGAACAAGAATGTAACTACTATAATACTGCTCCTATGTACAAGAATATAACTACTATAACACTGCCGCTATGTACAAGAATATAACTACTATAATACGGCTCCTATGTACAGGAATATAACTACTATAATACTGCTCCTATGTGCAAGAATATAACTACTATAATACTGCCCCTATTTACAATTATATAACTACTATAATACTGTCCCTATGTACAAGAATATAACTACTATAATACTGCTCCTATGTACAAGAATATAAATACTATAATACTACTCCTATGTACAAGAATATAACTACTATAATACTGCTGCTATGTACAAGAATATAACTACTATAATACTGCCCCTATGAACAAGAATATAACTACTATAATACTGCTCCATATGTATAAGAATATAACTACTATAATACTGCTCCCTATGTACAAGAATATAACTACTATAATACTGCTGCCATGTACAAGAATATAACTACTATAATACTGCTCCCTATGTACAAGAATATAACTACTATAATACTGCTCCTATGTACAAGAATATAACTACTATAACACTGCTGCTATGTACAAGAATATATCTATTATAATACTGCCCCTATGAACAAGAATATAACTACTATAATACTGCTCCTATGTACAAGAATATAACTACTATAATACTGCCCCTATGTACAAGAATATAACTGCTATAATACTGCCCCCTATGTACAAGAATATAACTACTCTAACACTGCCGCTATGTACAAGAATATAACTACTATAATACTGCCCCTATGAACAAGAATATAACTACTATAATACTGCGCCATATGTATAAGAATATAACTACTGTAATACTGCTCCCTATGTACAAGAATATAACTACTATAATACTGCTGCCATGTACAAGAATATAACTATTATAATACTGCCCCTATGAACAAGAATATAACTACTATAATACTGCTCCTATGTACAAGAATATAACTACTATAATACTGCTCCCTATGTACAAGAATATAACTACTATAATACTGCTCCTATGTACAAGAATATAACTACTATAACACTGCTGCTATGTACAAGAATATAACTATTATAATACTGCCCCTATGAACAAGAATATAACTACTATAATACTGCTCCTATGTACAAGAATATAACTACTATAATACTGCCCCCTATGTACAAGAATATAACTACTCTAACACTGCCGCTATGTACAAGAATATAACTACTATAATACTGCTCCTATGTACAGGAATATAACTACTATAATACTGCTCCTATGTACAAGAATATAACTACTATAACACTGCTGCTATGTACAAGAATATAACTATTATAATACTGCCCCTATGAACAAGAATATAACTACTATAATACTGCTCCTATGTACAAGAATATAACTACTATAATACTGCCCCCTATGTACAAGAATATAACTACTCTAACACTGCCGCTATGTACAAGAATATAACTACTATAACACTGCTGCTATGTACAAGAATATAACTATTATAATATTGCCCCTATGAACAAGAATGTAACTACTATAATACTGCTCCTATGTACAAGAATATAACTACTATAATACTGCCCCCTATGTACAAGAATATAACTACTATAACACTGCCGCTATGTACAAGAATATAACTACTATAATACGGCTCCTATGTACAGGAATATAACTACTATAATACTGCTCCTATGTGCAAGAATATAACTACTATAATACTGCCCCTATGAACAAGAGTATAACTACTATAATACTGCTCCATATGTATATGAATATAACTACTATAATACTGCTCCCTATGTACAAGAATATAACTACTATAATACTGCTGCCATGTACAAGAATATAACCACTATAATACTGCCCCTATGAACAAGAATATAACTACTATAATACTGCTCCTATGTACAAGAATATAACTACTATAATACTGCTCCCTATGTACAAGAATATAACTACTATAATACTGCTCCTATGTACAAGAATATAACTACTATAACACTGCTGCTATGTACAAGAATATAACTATTATAATACTGCCCCTATGAACAAGAATGTAACTACTATAATACTGCTCCTATGTACAAGAATATAACTACTATAATACTGCCCCCTATGTACAAGAATATAACTACTATAATACTGCCCCCTATATACAAGAATATAACTACCATAATATTAACCCTATGTACAAGAATATAACTACTATAATACTGCTCCTATGTACAAGAATATAACTACCATAATACTGCCCCCTATGTACAAGAATATAACTACTATAATACTGCTCCATATGTATAAGAATATAGCTACTATAATACTGCTGCTATGTACAAGAATATAACTACTATAATACTGCCCCTATGAACAAGAATATAACTACTATAATACTGCTCCATATGTATAAGAATATAACTACTATAATACTGCTCCCTATGTACAAGAATATAACTACTATAATACTGCTGCTATGTACAAGAATATAACTATTATAATACTGCCCCTATGAACAAGAATATAACTACTATAATACTGCTCCTATGTACAAGAATATAACTACTATAGTACTGCTCCCTATGTACAAGAATATAACTACTATAATATTGCTCCTATGTACAAGAA
This sequence comes from Phyllobates terribilis, assembly GCF_046119375.1. Classification (NCBI taxonomy): domain Eukaryota; kingdom Metazoa; phylum Chordata; class Amphibia; order Anura; family Dendrobatidae; genus Phyllobates; species Phyllobates terribilis. The sequence continues at coordinate 670,812,839 of NW_027362763.1, read as the reverse complement.
TATAACTACTATAATACTGACCCTATTTACAATTATATAACTACTATAATACTGTCCCTATGTACAAGAATATAACTACTATAGTACTGCTCCTATGTACAAGAATATAGCTACTATAATACTGCTCCTATGTACAAGAATATAACTACTATAATACTGACCCTATTTACAATTATATAACTACTATAATACTGTCCCTATGTACAAGAATATAACTACTATAATACTGCTCCTATGTACAAGAATATAAATACTATAATACTACTCCTATGTACAAGAATATAACTACTATAATACTGCCCCTATGTACAAGAATATAACTGCTATAATACTTCCCCTATGAACAAGAATATAACTGCTATAATACTGCTCCTATGTACAAGAATATAACTACTATAATACTGCCCCCTATGTGCAAGAATATAACTACTATAATACTGCTCCTATGTACAAGAATATAGCTACTATAATACTGCCCCTATGTATAAGAATCTAACTACTATAATACTGCTCCTATGTACAAGAATATAATTACTATAGTACTGCTCCCTATGTACAAGAATATAACTACTATAATACTGCTCCTATGTACAAGAATATAACTACTATAATACTGACCCTATTTACAATTATATAACTACTATAATACTGTCGCTATGTACAAGAATATAACTACTATAGTACTGCTCCTATGTACAAGAATATAGCTACTATAATACTGCTCCTATGTACAAGAATATAACTACTATAATACTGACCCTATTTACAATTATATAACTACTATAATACTGTCCCTATGTACAAGAATATAACTACTATAATACTGCTCCTATGTACAAGAATATAAATACTATAATACTACTCCTATGTACAAGAATATAACTACTATAATACTGCCCCTATGTACAAGAATATAACTGCTATAATACTTCCCCTATGAACAAGAATATAACTGCTATAATACTGCTCCTATGTACAAGAATATAACTACTATAATACTGCCCCCTATGTGCAAGAATATAACTACTATAATACTGCTGCTATGTACAAGAATATAACTACTATAATACTGCCCCTATGAACAAGAATATAACTACTATAATACTGCTCCATATGTATAAGAATATAACTACTATAATACTGCTCCCTATGTACAAGAATATAACTACTATAATACTGCTCCCTATGTACAAGAATATAACTACTATAATACTGCTGCCATGTACAAGAATATAACTACTATAATACTGCTCCCTATGTACAAGAATATAACTACTATAATACTGCTCCTATGTACAAGAATATAACTACTATAACACTGCTGCTATGTACAAGAATATATCTATTATAATACTGCCCCTATGAACAAGAATATAACTACTATAATACTGCTCCTATGTACAAGAATATAACTACTATAATACTGCCCCCTATGTACAAGAATATAACTACTCTAACACTGCCGCTATGTACAAGAATATAACTACTATAATACTGCCCCTATGAACAAGAATATAACTACTATAATACTGCGCCATATGTATAAGAATATAACTACTGTAATACTGCTCCCTATGTACAAGAATATAACTACTATAATACTGCTGCCATGTACAAGAATATAACTATTATAATACTGCCCCTATGAACAAGAATATAACTACTATAATACTGCTCCTATGTACAAGAATATAACTACTATAATACTGCTCCCTATGTACAAGAATATAACTACTATAATACTGCTCCTATGTACAAGAATATAACTACTATAACACTGCTGCTATGTACAAGAATATAACTATTATAATACTGCCCCTATGAACAAGAATATAACTACTATAATACTGCTCCTATGTACAAGAATATAACTACTATAATACTGCCCCCTATGTACAAGAATATAACTACTCTAACACTGCCGCTATGTACAAGAATATAACTACTATAATACTGCTCCTATGTACAGGAATATAACTACTATAATACTGCTCCTATGTACAAGAATATAACTACTATAACACTGCTGCTATGTACAAGAATATAACTATTATAATACTGCCCCTATGAACAAGAATATAACTACTATAATACTGCTCCTATGTACAAGAATATAACTACTATAATACTGCCCCCTATGTACAAGAATATAACTACTCTAACACTGCCGCTATGTACAAGAATATAACTACTATAACACTGCTGCTATGTACAAGAATATAACTATTATAATACTGCCCCTATGAACAAGAATGTAACTACTATAATACTGCTCCTATGTACAAGAATATAACTACTATAACACTGCCGCTATGTACAAGAATATAACTACTATAATACGGCTCCTATGTACAGGAATATAACTACTATAATACTGCTCCTATGTGCAAGAATATAACTACTATAATACTGCCCCTATTTACAATTATATAACTACTATAATACTGTCCCTATGTACAAGAATATAACTACTATAATACTGCTCCTATGTACAAGAATATAAATACTATAATACTACTCCTATGTACAAGAATATAACTACTATAATACTGCTGCTATGTACAAGAATATAACTACTATAATACTGCCCCTATGAACAAGAATATAACTACTATAATACTGCTCCATATGTATAAGAATATAACTACTATAATACTGCTCCCTATGTACAAGAATATAACTACTATAATACTGCTGCCATGTACAAGAATATAACTACTATAATACTGCTCCCTATGTACAAGAATATAACTACTATAATACTGCTCCTATGTACAAGAATATAACTACTATAACACTGCTGCTATGTACAAGAATATATCTATTATAATACTGCCCCTATGAACAAGAATATAACTACTATAATACTGCTCCTATGTACAAGAATATAACTACTATAATACTGCCCCCTATGTACAAGAATATAACTACTCTAACACTGCCGCTATGTACAAGAATATAACTACTATAATACTGCCCCTATGAACAAGAATATAACTACTATAATACTGCGCCATATGTATAAGAATATAACTACTGTAATACTGCTCCCTATGTACAAGAATATAACTACTATAATACTGCTGCCATGTACAAGAATATAACTATTATAATACTGCCCCTATGAACAAGAATATAACTACTATAATACTGCTCCTATGTACAAGAATATAACTACTATAATACTGCTCCCTATGTACAAGAATATAACTACTATAATACTGCTCCTATGTACAAGAATATAACTACTATAACACTGCTGCTATGTACAAGAATATAACTATTATAATACTGCCCCTATGAACAAGAATATAACTACTATAATACTGCTCCTATGTACAAGAATATAACTACTATAATACTGCCCCCTATGTACAAGAATATAACTACTCTAACACTGCCGCTATGTACAAGAATATAACTACTATAATACTGCTCCTATGTACAGGAATATAACTACTATAATACTGCTCCTATGTACAAGAATATAACTACTATAACACTGCTGCTATGTACAAGAATATAACTATTATAATACTGCCCCTATGAACAAGAATATAACTACTATAATACTGCTCCTATGTACAAGAATATAACTACTATAATACTGCCCCCTATGTACAAGAATATAACTACTCTAACACTGCCGCTATGTACAAGAATATAACTACTATAACACTGCTGCTATGTACAAGAATATAACTATTATAATACTGCCCCTATGAACAAGAATGTAACTACTATAATACTGCTCCTATGTACAAGAATATAACTACTATAATACTGCCCCCTATGTACAAGAATATAACTACTATAACACTGCCGCTATGTACAAGAATATAACTACTATAATACGGCTCCTATGTACAGGAATATAACTACTATAATACTGCTCCTATGTGCAAGAATATAACTACTATAATACTGCCCCTATGAACAAGAGTATAACTACTATAATACTGCTCCATATGTATATGAATATAACTACTATAATACTGCTCCCTATGTACAAGAATATAACTACTATAATACTGCTGCCATGTACAAGAATATAACCACTATAATACTGCCCCTATGAACAAGAATATAACTACTATAATACTGCTCCTATGTACAAGAATATAACTACTATAATACTGCTCCCTATGTACAAGAATATAACTACTATAATACTGCTCCTATGTACAAGAATATAACTACTATAACACTGCTGCTATGTACAAGAATATAACTATTATAATACTGCCCCTATGAACAAGAATGTAACTACTATAATACTGCTCCTATGTACAAGAATATAACTACTATAATACTGCCCCCTATGTACAAGAATATAACTACTATAATACTGCCCCCTATATACAAGAATATAACTACCATAATATTAACCCTATGTACAAGAATATAACTACTATAATACTGCTCCTATGTACAAGAATATAACTACCATAATACTGCCCCCTATGTACAAGAATATAACTACTATAATACTGCTCCATATGTATAAGAATATAGCTACTATAATACTGCTGCTATGTACAAGAATATAACTACTATAATACTGCCCCTATGAACAAGAATATAACTACTATAATACTGCTCCATATGTATAAGAATATAACTACTATAATACTGCTCCCTATGTACAAGAATATAACTACTATAATACTGCTGCTATGTACAAGAATATAACTATTATAATACTGCCCCTATGAACAAGAATATAACTACTATAATACTGCTCCTATGTACAAGAATATAACTACTATAGTACTGCTCCCTATGTACAAGAATATAACTACTATAATATTGCTCCTATGTACAAGAATATAACTACTATAATACTGACCCTATTTACAATTATATAACTACTATAATACTGTCCCTATGTACAAGAATATAACTACTATAGTACTGCTCCTATGTACAAGAATATAGCTACTATAATACTGCTCCTATGTACAAGAATATAACTACTATAATACTGACCCTATTTACAATTATATAACTACTATAATACTGTCCCTATGTACAAGAATATAACTACTATAATACTGCTCCTATGTACAAGAATATAAATACTATAATACTACTCCTATGTACAAGAATATAACTACTATAATACTGCCCCTATGTACAAGAATATAACTGCTATAATACTTCCCCTATGAACAAGAATATAACTGCTATAATACTGCTCCTATGTACAAGAATATAACTACTATAATACTGCCCCCTATGTGCAAGAATATAACTACTATAATACTGCTCCTATGTACAAGAATATAGCTACTATAATACTGCCCCTATGTATAAGAATCTAACTACTATAATACTGCTCCTATGTACAAGAATATAATTACTATAGTACTGCTCCCTATGTACAAGAATATAACTACTATAATACTGCTCCTATGTACAAGAATATAACTACTATAATACTGACCCTATTTACAATTATATAACTACTATAATACTGTCGCTATGTACAAGAATATAACTACTATAGTACTGCTCCTATGTACAAGAATATAGCTACTATAATACTGCTCCTATGTACAAGAATATAACTACTATAATACTGACCCTATTTACAATTATATAACTACTATAATACTGTCCCTATGTACAAGAATATAACTACTATAATACTGCTCCTATGTACAAGAATATAAATACTATAATACTACTCCTATGTACAAGAATATAACTACTATAATACTGCCCCTATGTACAAGAATATAACTGCTATAATACTTCCCCTATGAACAAGAATATAACTGCTATAATACTGCTCCTATGTACAAGAATATAACTACTATAATACTGCCCCCTATGTGCAAGAATATAACTACTATAATACTGCTGCTATGTACAAGAATATAACTACTATAATACTGCCCCTATGAACAAGAATATAACTACTATAATACTGCTCCATATGTATAAGAATATAACTACTATAATACTGCTCCCTATGTACAAGAATATAACTACTATAATACTGCTGCCATGTACAAGAATATAACTACTATAATACTGCTCCCTATGTACAAGAATATAACTACTATAATACTGCTCCTATGTACAAGAATATAACTACTATAACACTGCTGCTATGTACAAGAATATATCTATTATAATACTGCCCCTATGAACAAGAATATAACTACTATAATACTGCTCCTATGTACAAGAATATAACTACTATAATACTGCCCCCTATGTACAAGAATATAACTACTCTAACACTGCCGCTATGTACAAGAATATAACTACTATAATACTGCCCCTATGAACAAGAATATAACTACTATAATACTGCGCCATATGTATAAGAATATAACTACTGTAATACTGCTCCCTATGTACAAGAATATAACTATTATAATACTGCCCCTATGAACAAGAATATAACTACTATAATACTGCTCCTATGTACAAGAATATAACTACTATAATACTGCTCCCTATGTACAAGAATATAACTACTATAATACTGCTCCTATGTACAAGAATATAACTACTATAACACTGCTGCTATGTACAAGAATATAACTATTATAATACTGCCCCTATGAACAAGAATATAACTACTATAATACTGCTCCTATGTACAAGAATATAACTACTATAATACTGCCCCCTATGTACAAGAATATAACTACTCTAACACTGCCGCTATGTACAAGAATATAACTACTATAATACTGCTCCTATGTACAGGAATATAACTACTATAATACTGCTCCTATGTACAAGAATATAACTACTATAACACTGCTGCTATGTACAAGAATATAACTATTATAATACTGCCCCTATGAACAAGAATATAACTACTATAATACTGCTCCTATGTACAAGAATATAACTACTATAATACTGCCCCCTATGTACAAGAATATAACTACTCTAACACTGCCGCTATGTACAAGAATATAACTACTATAACACTGCTGCTATGTACAAGAATATAACTATTATAATACTGCCCCTATGAACAAGAATGTAACTACTATAATACTGCTCCTATGTACAAGAATATAACTACTATAACACTGCCGCTATGTACAAGAATATAACTACTATAATACGGCTCCTATGTACAGGAATATAACTACTATAATACTGCTCCTATGTGCAAGAATATAACTACTATAATACTGCCCCTATTTACAATTATATAACTACTATAATACTGTCCCTATGTACAAGAATATAACTACTATAATATTGCTCCTATGTACAAGAATATAAATACTATAATACTACTCCTATGTACAAGAATATAACTACTATAATACTGCTGCTATGTACAAGAATATAACTACTATAATACTGCCCCTATGAACAAGAATATAACTACTATAATACTGCTCCATATGTATAAGAATATAACTACTATAATACTGCTCCCTATGTACAAGAATATAACTACTATAATACTGCTGCCATGTACAAGAATATAACTACTATAATACTGCTCCCTATGTACAAGAATATAACTACTATAATACTGCTCCTATGTACAAGAATATAACTACTATAACACTGCTGCTATGTACAAGAATATATCTATTATAATACTGCCCCTATGAACAAGAATATAACTACTATAATACTGCTCCTATGTACAAGAATATAACTACTATAATACTGCCCCCTATGTACAAGAATATAACTACTCTAACACTGCCGCTATGTACAAGAATATAACTACTATAATACTGCCCCTATGAACAAGAATATAACTACTATAATACTGCGCCATATGTATAAGAATATAACTACTGTAATACTGCTCCCTATGTACAAGAATATAACTACTATAATACTGCTGCCATGTACAAGAATATAACTATTATAATACTGCCCCTATGAACAAGAATATAACTACTATAATACTGCTCCTATGTACAAGAATATAACTACTATAATACTGCTCCCTATGTACAAGAATATAACTACTATAATACTGCTCCTATGTACAAGAATATAACTACTATAACACTGCTGCTATGTACAAGAATATAACTATTATAATACTGCCCCTATGAACAAGAATATAACTACTATAATACTGCTCCTATGTACAAGAATATAACTACTATAATACTGCCCCCTATGTACAAGAATATAACTACTCTAACACTGCCGCTATGTACAAGAATATAACTACTATAATACTGCTCCTATGTACAGGAATATAACTACTATAATACTGCTCCTATGTACAAGAATATAACTACTATAACACTGCTGCTATGTACAAGAATATAACTATTATAATACTGCCCCTATGAACAAGAATATAACTACTATAATACTGCTCCTATGTACAAGAATATAACTACTATAATACTGCCCCCTATGTACAAGAATATAACTACTCTAACACTGCCGCTATGTACAAGAATATAACTACTATAACACTGCTGCTATGTACAAGAATATAACTATTATAATACTGCCCCTATGAACAAGAATGTAACTACTATAATACTGCTCCTATGTACAAGAATATAACTACTATAATACTGCCCCCTATGTACAAGAATATAACTACTATAACACTGCCGCTATGTACAAGAATATAACTACTATAATACGGCTCCTATGTACAGGAATATAACTACTATAATACTGCTCCTATGTGCAAGAATATAACTACTATAATACTGCCCCTATGAACAAGAGTATAACTACTATAATACTGCTCCATATGTATATGAATATAACTACTATAATACTGCTCCCTATGTACAAGAATATAACTACTATAATACTGCTGCCATGTACAAGAATATAACCACTATAATACTGCCCCTATGAACAAGAATATAACTACTATAATACTGCTCCTATGTACAAGAATATAACTACTATAATACTGCTCCCTATGTACAAGAATATAACTACTATAATACTGCTCCTATGTACAAGAATATAACTACTATAACACTGCTGCTATGTACAAGAATATAACTATTATAATACTGCCCCTATGAACAAGAATGTAACTACTATAATACTGCTCCTATGTACAAGAATATAACTACTATAATACTGCCCCCTATGTACAAGAATATAACTACTATAACACTGCCGCTATGTACAAAAATATAACTACTATAATACGGCTCCTATGTACAGGAATATAACTACTATAATACTGCTCCTATGTACAAGAATATAACCACTATAATACTGCCCCTATGTACAAGAATATAACTGCTATAATACTTCCCCTATGAACAAGAATATAACTACTATAATACTGCTCCATATGTATAAGAATATAACTACTATAACACTGCCCCTATATACAAGAATATAACTACTATAATACTGCCCCTATATACAAGATTATAACTACTATAATACTGCCCCCTATGTACAAGAATATAACTACTATAATACTTCCCCTATGAACAAGAATATAACTACTATAATACTGCTCCCTATGTATAAGAATATAACTAAAATAATACTGCCCCTATGTATAAGAATATAACTACTATAATACTGCTCCGTATGTACAAGAATATAACTACTATAATACTGCCCCTATGTACAAGAATATAACTACTATAATACTGCTCCTATGTACAAGAATATAACTACTATAATACTGCCCCCTATATACAAGAATATAACTACCATAATATTAACCCTATGTACAAGAATATAACTACTATAATACTGCTCCTATGTACAAGAATATAACTACCATAATACTGCCCCCTATGTACAAGAATATAACTACTATAATACTGCTCCATATGTATAAGAATATAGCTACTATAATACTGCTGCTATGTACAAGAATATAACTACTATAATACTGCCCCTATGAACAAGAATATAACTACTATAATACTGCTCCATATGTATAAGAATATAACTACTATAATACTGCTCCCTATGTACAAGAATATAACTACTATAATACTGCTGCTATGTACAAGAATATAACTATTATAATACTGCCCCTATGAACAAGAATATAACTACTATAATACTGCTCCTATGTACAAGAATATAACTACTATAGTACTGCTCCCTATGTACAAGAATATAACTACTATAATATTGCTCCTATGTACAAGAATATAACTACTATAATACTGACCCTATTTACAATTATATAACTACTATAATACTGTCCCTATGTACAAGAATATAACTACTATAGTACTGCTCCTATGTACAAGAATATAGCTACTATAATACTGCTCCTATGTACAAGAATATAACTACTATAATACTGACCCTATTTACAATTATATAACTACTATAATACTGTCCCTATGTACAAGAATATAACTACTATAATACTGCTCCTATGTACAAGAATATAAATACTATAATACTACTCCTATGTACAAGAATATAACTACTATAATACTGCCCCTATGTACAAGAATATAACTGCTATAATACTTCCCCTATGAACAAGAATATAACTGCTATAATACTGCTCCTATGTACAAGAATATAACTACTATAATACTGCCCCCTATGTGCAAGAATATAACTACTATAATACTGCTCCTATGTACAAGAATATAGCTACTATAATACTGCCCCTATGTATAAGAATCTAACTACTATAATACTGCTCCTATGTACAAGAATATAATTACTATAGTACTGCTCCCTATGTACAAGAATATAACTACTATAATACTGCTCCTATGTACAAGAATATAACTACTATAATACTGACCCTATTTACAATTATATAACTACTATAATACTGTCGCTATGTACAAGAATATAACTACTATAGTACTGCTCCTATGTACAAGAATATAGCTACTATAATACTGCTCCTATGTTCAAGAATATAACTACTATAATACTGACCCTATTTACAATTATATAACTACTATAATACTGTCCCTATGTACAAGAATATAACTACTATAATACTGCTCCTATGTACAAGAATATAAATACTATAATACTACTCCTATGTACAAGAATATAACTACTATAATACTGCCCCTATGTACAAGAATATAACTGCTATAATACTTCCCCTATGAACAAGAATATAACTGCTATAATACTGCTCCTATGTACAAGAATATAACTACTATAATACTGCCCCCTATGTGCAAGAATATAACTACTATAATACTGCTGCTATGTACAAGAATATAACTACTATAATACTGCCCCTATGAACAAGAATATAACTACTATAATACTGCTCCATATGTATAAGAATATAACTACTATAATACTGCTCCCTATGTACAAGAATATAACTACTATAATACTGCTGCCATGTACAAGAATATAACTACTATAATACTGCTCCCTATGTACAAGAATATAACTACTATAATACTGCTCCTATGTACAAGAATATAACTACTATAACACTGCTGCTATGTACAAGAATATATCTATTATAATACTGCCCCTATGAACAAGAATATAACTACTATAATACTGCTCCTATGTACAAGAATATAACTACTATAATACTGCCCCCTATGTACAAGAATATAACTACTCTAACACTGCCGCTATGTACAAGAATATAACTACTATAATACTGCCCCTATGAACAAGAATATAACTACTATAATACTGCGCCATATGTATAAGAATATAACTACTGTAATACTGCTCCCTATGTACAAGAATATAACTACTATAATACTGCTGCCATGTACAAGAATATAACTATTATAATACTGCCCCTATGAACAAGAATATAACTACTATAATACTGCTCCTATGTACAAGAATATAACTACTATAATACTGCTCCCTATGTACAAGAATATAACTACTATAATACTGCTCCTATGTACAAGAATATAACTACTATAACACTGCTGCTATGTACAAGAATATAACTATTATAATACTGCCCCTATGAACAAGAATATAACTACTATAATACTGCTCCTATGTACAAGAATATAACTACTATAATACTGCCCCCTATGTACAAGAATATAACTACTCTAACACTGCCGCTATGTACAAGAATATAACTACTATAATACTGCTCCTATGTACAGGAATATAACTACTATAATACTGCTCCTATGTACAAGAATATAACTACTATAATACTGCCCCTATGTACAAGAATATAGCTGCTATAATACTTCCCCTATGAACAAGAATATAACTACTATAATACTGCTCCTATGTACAAGAATATAACTACTATAATACTGCTCCTATGTACAAGAATATAGCTACTATAATACTGCTCCCTATGTACAAGAATATAACTACTATAATACTGCCCCCTATGTACAAGAATATAACTACTATAATACTGCCCCCTATGAACAAGAATATAACTACTATAATACTGCTCCTATGTACAAGAATATAACTACTATAATACTGCTCCATATGTATAAGAATATAACTAAAATAATACTGCCCCTATGTATAAGAATATAACTACTATAATACTGCTCCTATGTACAAGAATATAACTACTATAATACTGCTCCCTATGTACAAGAATATAACTACTATAATACTGTCCCCTATGTACAAGAATATAACTACTATAATACTGCTCCTATGTACAAGAATATAACTACTATAATACTGCTCCCTATGTACAAGAATATAACTACTATAATACTGCCCCCTATGTACAAGAATATAACTACTATAATACTGCCCCTATATAGAAGAACATAACTACTATAATACTGCTCCTATGTACAAGAATATAACTACTATAATACTGCTGCTATGTACAAGAATATAACTACTATAATACTGCCCCCTATGTACAAGAATATAGCTACTATAATACTGCTGCTATGTACAAGAATATAACTACTATAATACTGCCCCTATGTACAAGAATATAACTACTATAATACTGCCCCTATGTACAAGAATATAACTATTATAGTACTGCTCCTATGTACAAGAATATAACAACTATAATACTGCCCCCCTATGTGCAAGAATATAACTACTATAATACTGCTCCATATGTACAAGAAAATAACTACTATAACACCGCTGCTATGTACAAGAATATAACTATTATATTACTGCCCCTATGAACAAGAATATAACTACTATAATACTGCTCCTATATAGAAGAATATAACTACTATTATACTGCCCACTATGTATAAGAATATAACTACTATAATACTTCCCCTATGAACAAGAATATAACTACTATAATACTGCTCCATATGTATAAGAATATAACTACTATAATACTGCCCCTATATACAAGAATATAACTACTATAATACTGCCCCTATGTACAAGAATATAACTACTATAATACTGCTCCTATGTACAAGAATATAACTACTATAATACTGCCACAATGTACAAGAATATAACTACTATAATACTGCCACAATGTACAAGAATATAACTACTATAATACTGCTCCTATGTACAAGAATATAACTACTATAATACTGCCACAATGTACAAGAATATAACTACTATAATACTGCCACAATGTACAAGAATATAACTACTATAATACTTCCCCTATGAACAAGAATATAACTACTATAATACTGCTCCCTATGTATAAAAATATAACTAAAATAATACTGCCCCTATGTACAAGAATATAACTACTATAATACTGCCCCTATGTACAAGAATATAACTACTATAATACTGCTCCTATGTACAAGAATATAACTACTATAATACTGCCACAATGTACAAGAATATAACTACTATAATACTGCACCTATGTACAAGAATATAACTACTATAATACTGCCCCTATGTACAAGAATATAACTACTATAATACTGTCCCCTATGTACACTGTAACAGGTCTGGGAGGCGGAACCTCTGAGCAACTTATACAAGGGGGCGGTCCTTGTAAGGAAGCGGGTGGCGACCAGGGAAGACAGGCAGGCAGTCACAGCAGGTGACCGGGACAGTCTCTGGGTAAACGGGCAGGAGGTCACGGCAAGTGACTGGGACAGTCTCTGGGTAAACGGGCAGGAGGTCACAGCAAGTGACCGGGACAGTCTCTGGGTAAACGGGCAGGAGGTCACGGCAAGTGACCGGGACAGTCTCTGGGTAAACGGGCAGGAGGTCACAGCAAGTGACCGGGACAGTCTCTGGGTAAACGGGCAGGTACGACCTGTGACGGCTGAGCCTCCAGGTAGGCTAGCAGGCAGATGGCAGATGAGTGCTCCCAGGTGAGCAGGCGAGAGTCTCTGGACTGGCAGGTGGTCACAGCATGTGACGGCGGAGCCTCCAGGTAGGCTAACAGGCAGGTAGCAGATGAGCGCTCCCAGGTGAGCGGGCAAGAGTCTCTGGACTGGCAGGTGGTCACGGCACGTGACGGCGGAGCCTCCAGGTAGGCTAACAGGCAGGTAGCAGATGAGCGCTCCCAGGTGAGCGGGCAAGAGTCTCTGGACTGGCAGGTGGTCACGGCACGTGACGGCGGAGCCTCCAGGTAGGCTAACAGGCAGGTAGCAGATGAGCGCTCCCAGGTGAGCGGGCAAGAGTCTCTGGACTGGCAGGTGGTCACAGCACGTGACGGCGGAGCCTCCAGGTAGGCTAACAGGCAGGTAGCAGATGAGCGCTCCCAGGTGAGCGGGCAAGAGTCTCTGGACTGGCAGGTGGTCACAGCACGTGACGGCGGAGCCTCCAGGTAGGCTAACAGGCAGGTAGCAGATGAGCGCTCCCAGGTGAGCGGGCAAGAGTCTCTGGACTGGCAGGTGGTCACAGCACGTGACGGCGGAGCCTCCAGGTAGGCTAACAGGCAGGTAGCAGATGAGCGCTCCCAGGTGAGCGGGTTAGCTGGTCCATAGACAGACTGACAGGAGTCGGAAGGCAGACCGTCGGACCTCAGGCTAGCAAACGGGTAAGCGGATAACAGGCAGGAATCAGACAGCAAACTGGCAGGAAACTGGCAGGAAACTGGCAGGTAACTGGAAACGGGACCTGAGGGCTGAAGCAGAGTAGTGAACAGTGCAACAACATTGCTCGGGCACCTCCATTTTGGAGGAGGTGCCTTATATATGGAGGGATCCTCCGGGCCATTGGCCGGGGACTCCTTAGGGCGACACGCGCGGCCCCTTTAAGAGAGAGGGAGCGCGCGCGCCCTAAGCACAGTGACCGGGGGACAGCGGGCGCTGCAAGCAGAGCAGGAGGAAGCCGCCGGGCAGAGAGGTGAGGGGAACAGCGTCCCTGCCTAGCAGGAGGCAGGGACGCCGACGCTACATACAAGAATATAACTACTATAATACTGCTCCTATGTACAAAAATATAACTACTATAATACTGCCCCCTATGTACAAGAATATAAGTGCTATAATACTGCTCCTATGTACAAGAATATAACTACTATAATACTGCTCCTATGTACAAGAATATAACTACTATAATACTGCCCCTATGTACAAGAATATAACTACTATAATACTGCCTCCTATGTACAAGAATATAACTACTATAATACTGCCCCCTATGTACAAGAATATAACTGCTATAATACTGCTCCTATGTACAAGAATATAACTGCTATAATACTGCTCCCTATGTACAAAAATATAACTACTATAATACTGCCCCTATATACAAGAATATAACTACTATAATACTGCTCCTATGTACAAGAATATAACTACTATAATACTGCTCCTATGTACAAGAATATAACTACTATAATACTGCCCCTATGTACAAGAATATAACTACTATAATACTGCCTCCTATGTACAAAAATATAACTACTATAATACTGCCTCCTATGTACAAAAATATAACTACTATAATACTGCCCCTATGTACAAGAATATAACTACTATAATACTGCCCCTATGTACAAGAATATAACTACTATAATACTGTCTCCTATGTACAAAAATATAACTACTATAATACTGCCCCTATGTACAAGAATATAACTAATATAATACTGCCCCTATGTACAAGAATATAACTACTATAATACTGCCCCTATGTACAAGAATATAACTACTATAATACTGCCCCTATGTACAAGAATATAACTACTATAATACTGCTCCTATGTACAAGAATATAACTACTATAATACTGCCACCATGTACAAGAATATAACTACTATAATACTGCCCCTATGTACAAGAATATAACTACTATAATACTGCCCCTATGTACAAGAATATAACTACTATAATACTGTCCCCTATGTACAAGAATATAACTACTATAATACTACTCCCTATGTACAAAAATATAACTACTATAATACTGCCCCTATGTACAAGAATATAACTACTATAATACTGCCTCCTATGTACAAGAATATAACTACTGTAATACTGCCCCCTATGTGCAAGAATATAACTGCTATAATACTGCTCCTATGTACAAGAATATAACTACTATAATACTGCTCCTATGTACAAGAATATAACTACTATAATACTTCCCCTATGTACAAGAATATAACTACTATAATACTGCCCCCTATGTACAAGAATATAACTACTATAATACTGCCCCCCTATGTACAAGAATATAACTGCTATAATACTGCTCCTATGTACAAGAATATAACTACTATAATACTGCTCCTATGTACAAGAATATAACTACTATAATACTGCTCCTATGTACAAGAATATAACTACTATAATACTGCCCCCTATGTACAAGAATATAACTACTATAATACTGCTCCTATGCACAAGAATATAACTACTATAATACTGCCCCCTATGTACAAGAATATACTGTGGGTATGAAAAGTATTCGGACCTCGTTACATTTTTCACTCTTTGTTTCATTGCAGCCATTTGGTAAATTCTGAAAAGCTCATTTTTTTCTCATTAAAGTACACTCTGCACCCCATCTTGACTGAAAAAAATAGAAATGTAGAAATTTTTGCAAATTTATTAAAAAAGAAAAACTTTTTCGAGTTCTTCTCGCCACCTGCTGGCTGAACTGGGAACTGAATCAAAGATAAACAGCCCAAACGTACAATGAAATA
Source organism: Phyllobates terribilis (assembly GCF_046119375.1). Taxonomy (NCBI): domain Eukaryota; kingdom Metazoa; phylum Chordata; class Amphibia; order Anura; family Dendrobatidae; genus Phyllobates; species Phyllobates terribilis. The sequence continues at coordinate 670,795,858 of NW_027362763.1, read as the reverse complement.
AACAGTCGTACAGAGATTAGAGACTAGAATATTTCTCATGGACATGCAACACAAATCACTGACCTGTGATGAGTATAAGTGTTTGCATACGAGGCGCGACATCGAATTAAGCATGAAGCCGGTTGTATATTTATCGCTGGTCCTCCAATCCAACTAATATTTAGATACTTTTACTTAAAGGAGTCATTCCTCCAAGAACATTAATTATCTATAGGATAGACATAAGAAGTATATTGGCTGGTGCAGACTGCTGTGACCTCTGTTGAAGCAGTGGTCCTACAGGACCCATGTAGGTGAATGGAGGGTTGTGCTGATGACACAGTTGGGTCAGTGGACGGTGTGGAGTCACCATCAGCAGAGCTTGTCCTGGCTTACATAAAATCCATGAGGTCTAAAAGCAAAAGTGTTAATTGGGCTCTAAGACATTGCCCCTATAGAAGCCCCTAAGTGTTAGGCTGTGTGCCCACTATGCGTTTTTTAAGCGTTTCCGCAGTGGCAATTCCGCTGCAGAAACGCTTAAAAAACGCTTGGTAGAAGGTCTGCCATGTTCCCCAATGATAATCCGCATGTGCTGTGCACATGCTGCGGAAATTTCCCCTGCAGATTATCATTGGGGAAAAATCCACAGCATTACCAATTATTTTGCGGAAGCGCTGCGTTTTCGCCGCCATTGACTTGCATTAGAACACATGGAATCCGCATCACTGCATCTGTACATGCAGAATCCATGCGTTTCAATGTGCAGATGGTACCCAGGTGTGGAGGACAGGAGACTCTCCTCCGGACCCGGGTACCATAGAACCTGTAAAAATAAGAATAAAATAAAAAATATACATTATACTTACCTTCTGATGGCCCCCGGTGTCTTCATTCGATGCGTCCTGGCTTGCCAGCAGCTCGCGATGGTCTGAAAAGGACCTGCCATGACGTCATTTAGTCATGTGACGGGTCACGCGACCGCTGACGTCGACAGGTCCTTTAGTCTACCGAGAGCTGCCGGCAAGCCATGACGCATCGGATGAAGACTCCGGGGGCCATCAGAAGGTAAGTATGTATTTATTTTTCATTTTTTACCATTATTTCGGTCACACTATATAAATCCATGCCGTTTGCATGGATTTATATAGTGTGACCAAGTTGTCAAGCGCTTTCCAAGTGATGCTAAAAACGCTTGGAAAGCGCTTGTCAACCCGCATGCGGAAATGCAAGTGAAGAACGCTTCACATCCGCATGTCCCTGGCAGGAAAAACGCATGTACAATCCGCATGTACAATCCGCATGTACAATCCACATGTACAATCCGCATGTACAATCCGCATATACAATCCGCATGTACAATCCGGATGTACAATCCACATGTACAATCCTCATGTACAATCCGCATGTACAATCCGCATGTACAATCCGCATGTACAATCCGCATGTACAATCCGGATGTACAATCCGCAGGTACAATCCGCATGTACAATCCGCATGTACAATCCGCATCCTTTTTTTCTGCCAGGGAGATGGAGAAACGCTCAGGAAAAAATCCGGAGCATTTCTGCATCGTGGGCACATAGCCTTATTGTAAGAGTGAGCTGGGTGGACATTGCTGCTTTATAAGCCTCCGGCCACCAGAGGTCCCTGTTGCCTTTAAAAAAAAGGAACTTTTTGGTGAACTTGTTGGTGTGAGATTTATTTTTGTTCCTTATTTGCATTGCTGGGGCAACCCAGTTCCAGTCTTTAGTAAAAAGGTGTTACCCCAACAAATTGACTTTAGTATCCTTTGTCCTCGGTCCGCTGTGCTCTGTGAGAGACCCCCTCAGTACTCGGTCTACAACTTGGCGTAGTCGGCAGGACACAGCGTTGCTTTGGACAAGGACATGGAGGGAGACGACACCGTAGCAGCGGTGGCCCAGGCCGAGGTACTGAATCCACCTCCCGCTGTTTTAGCTTCAGAGGGATACCTCCCGGTTGGCGCGCTATTACAGCATTTGCTGAAGTATGACGGTAAAAATATGTTGTTGTAAGATTGGACAGAAAGGGTGTGAAGTGTGATTAAAATGTGCAATTTGATCCCGGGGTTGCGAGCAGAGATAGCATTGAATGCACTAGAGAATGACGTCAGGCGGACAGTAATGGTCAGGCCCGAGTCTGAACGAGACACCTTAGATAAGACACTTGCACTGCTGGAGGGAACCCATGGGTATAGGGGTGTCACAGTGACGCATCTGTGAAGTTCTTTTTTTAATCGGCCGCAGCGTGAGGGCGAGACTCTAATGCAATACTCCAATGCTTTGCAAGAAACGCTGAATGAAATTCAACGGCGAGACCCTGAAGCCATGGGAGCTTTCCGGGAAGTGGACAGGCTGTTGCGGGATCAGTTCGTTTCTGGGTTAGCCAATAAATTCATACGGGACAAGTTACGGGAGATGACCCGGACGATGGCCGATATGACCTTCTACCAGATCTACCTCACCGCAATAGAAAGAGAAGAGTCCACACCCGTGACCGAGAAAGTCGTAAATAGCGCGCAGGTAACGCAAGGCCGGACAGGATCCGAAGACCCGGATACCTTGAAGGATGTGGTGCAGGCTCTGCGCACAGAATTAAAGGATCTTCGACTAGAGGTGTCCCAGATGAGGGCGATATCTGTGCGACCCCAAGGGACGACCCCACCCCCCCAAGCTCCTCCGTCGGTCCCGGCTTGGCCGTGGAGGCGGAACCAAGGGAGCGCTCCTGGTGCTCGAAGATCCAGGGGGCCCCTCTGTTGGAGTTGTCACCAATATGTTCATCTTGCCAGAGACTGCGATGCCGGGACCGACTCAGATGTGGTGGCTCCAGCGTTAACCTACCAACCGCAGCAGTAGCTGGGCATCCTGCAGCGGCCCCCAATCAACCAAGTCCTTCACGTGGAGAATGTGACTTGTATTCCTGCAGTCCAGTGTTAGAGGCTGATTTTGAAAGACAGAAAGTAAGGTGTCTGGTGGACACCGGGTCTGAATGCACCATCATGCCCCTTGAGGTCTTTGAGAATCGTTTCGGTCATATGATGGAGCCTGAAGACAGCAGCGTTATTTGACTTACAGCAGCCAACAATGGACAATTGCTTGTGAAGGGAATTGTGTGGATGAGAGTGATCCTATGCGGCCAAGACATCGGTACAAAAGGATTGGTCCTGGTCGATCATCACCCCTAGGCGAGGAATGGACGTAACCTTGGGGATGAACGTATTACAAGATCTGGATCACCGTCTGTTGCTAAGGAAGGACTGCGATACTGGCAACGCGCTACAGCTCACCAGCCAACCCAGAGGGTCCTTCAGCGGATGGTGAGAAGTTGTGGCTTTCAGAGAAGTGCCCCGTCTGGCCGACCGGCAGGTCTCATCAGGGTTCCCTTCCGTGCACCAGTGGTGATTGCACCGAACAGAGAACAACTTGTGATGCTGCCTGTAGGAACCTCGCGTAGGCTGAAAGGTCTGGAAGTACTGATTGAGCCAATGTTTGACGAGTCATCCCAGGCGAAGCCTTTGGTGGTCCGTGCACTAGCGACGGTGAGAGATGGCTGTGTGCCTGTCCGTTTCATTAACGTGCTGGACAGGGAAGTTACTATACCCAGGGGTACATTACTGGCAGAAGTCTATGTGCCTGAACGAGAGATACTCCGAAGAACAGGGTTTGAACTCCGGCCTGATAGGAGGTCCGTCTGGACTTATGCGGTTGAGTTGACCAGGAAGGAAGACCCGACTGCTGAGTGGAACGGCCAAATCATGATGGATCGGATGGGAGTGAATAGGAGGACCCTGATACTTGCTTAACAGAGGCTCCTGGAAGAGACCCTATGTGAATTTCAGGAGGCCTTCTCCCACCATGGCGAAGATTTTGGGTGTTCCTCTACCATCGAGCATGAGATTCCAACCGGGGACACGCCCCCAATTCGGGAACATTATCGGCTGATCCCTCCGAACATGTATCAAGAAGTAAAGAACATGGTAGCAAACATGCTGGATAATGAGGTCATACGAGAGAGCCAAAGTCCATGGGCAGCACCAGTGGTCTTAGTACGTAAAAAGGATGGGTCCCTTCGATTCTGTGTTGACTATAGAAAATTGAATGCTCACACTGTACGGGATGCCTACCCTCTTCCCGGGATTGAAGAATCGCTATCAGTGCTGGGTCGAGCTAAGTACTTCTCGACCCTCGACTTGGCCAGCGGATACTGGCAAATCCCGGTGGCTGAGAAAGACAAGGTGAAGACGGCGTTCATCCTACCCATGGGACTCTATGAATTTAACAGGATGCCGTTTGGTCTCTCCAATGCGCTGGGAACCTTTCAGCGACTAATGGAACATTGCTTGGACAACCTCAGCTTTGAGTCAGTGTTGGTCTACCTGGACCAAACACTAGACCAGATGTCCCAAACACTGGTGGTGTTTGGGACTTCGTTTGAAGATCATCTTCAGAAGCTTCGGCAGGTCCTTCAACGACTTTGTGACCATTGGTTGAAGATAAAGCCTCAAAAATGTCAGTTGTTTCAAGACCGTATCGAATACCTGGGTCATGTGGTGACTCCCGAAGGAGTACGAGCAGCTGTCAGTAAGGTTGAGGCTGTCCAGAAGTGGCCCCAATCGAGGACGTTGTGAGAGGTGAGAGCCTTTTTTAGACTAGCGGGATACTACCAACGGTTCGTCCCCAAGTTCGCTCATATGGTTGGCCCTTGAATGAACTCCTGAGAGGCACAACGCGAGAACCCAAGATTCACCCAATTCAGTGGAGCTCTTGGCAATAGAAGGCCTTTGAGGAGGTGCAAGCCGCTCTAACCAGCGCACAGATCTTGGCCTACGCCCGATTTGATGCTCCGTTCCTGCTCTACACCGATGGGAGCCTGCATGGTTTGGGAGCAGTGTTGTTGCCGGTACAAGATGGCCGAGAGAGAGTGATCGCATATGGAAGCCGTTCTCTAAGAGAGACAGAGCGTAACCCCGCGCTTTATAGTTCTTTCAGGCTAGAACTGCTGGCTTTGGTTTGGGCGATGACCAAACGATTTGCAGAGTACTTGACTGGGGCTGATGTGATGGTCATGATGGATAATAATCCACTGGCCCACCTGGAGAATGCCAAACTGGGGGCACTGGAGCAGAGGTGGATGGCACGGCTGACTAAGTTCAATTACCACATCAAGTTCCGGTCAGGAAGGGAAAATGGAAACGCAGATGCACTATCTCGAGTTCCGATGGAGCCACTGGCGGGGAAAATCGATGATGAACTAGAGGACACCGAGACGCCTGATCTGGGCCAATTGCCTCCTTTCCGGATCATGGTACATTCAAGTGGGGTGGCCTCCGGAATGCCTACAGTGCTCGGGAAAACTACTGCAGATTGGGAGCATGCCCAAGATGAGAACAGAGATATAAGATGTGTGAAACGCTGGGTCAAAGCAAATATATGGCCCAGGCCAGAGAAGAGGGAGAGATTGTCCTCAGAAGGTGAAAAACTGCTGCGTCAATGGGATAAGCTGAAGATGGTGCAAGGTCTCTTATGTCATCAGATTTACCTACTGTTAGAACTCTCCTGTTAGGTTTTTTCTATCTTGCTGGTCACATGACCTTGTTTGCCTATTTAATCCTGCTCCGCCCTCCTGGCCTTGCTGGACTTCATTGTAATTTCTACTCTTAAGTTAGCCTGGTGCTTAGTTTCCTTTCTCAGTCTGTTTAGCTTGGTCTTCGGACCTTTATGTTCTATGTTGTGTGTTTGTCTTTTACTGCTACAATTTCTGCTAGGAGGTGCCCAACTTTATCCCAGTCCCTAGTTCTTGTAGGGATCCCTCCCTTGCATCTATAGGTCTTCGTACAGACTAGCCGAGGACTTTAGCGGGTCTGATCGCAGGATCAGGTTCCCCGTTACATCGTAGGGATCTAGCTTAGTTCTATTGTAGGGACAGATCTCCTTTCTTTCCTTAGTGCTTGTAGCAGATCATAACACCTACCCTCAGAGTTGCAGCACCATCAACAGGTGGTGATTCCCAAGGCGTTGGGTTAGTTGCCGCTCGAGAGGCCCATGAGAGAGGGGCTCATTTTGGGAGCGAGAAGACGTAAAAGTGGCTACAGAGAATGGTAAATTGCCCAGACCTAGAGAAGATGGTAGTTGAGTCGTGTCAAAAATGCCAAGCGTCTGGGCAGAGCAAATGTCTGGAAGAGCGAGCTCCTGTCCAGAACATCTGGACGTCCGCTCCGTTGGAGTTACTCATAAAAGACTATGTACAAATAGGGTACTCCAGTTCCGGACACTTGTATTGTTTAGTGATGACGGATCATTTCACTAAATACGCAGTGGCGGTTCCTACCAGAGACCAGACCACAGAATCAGCTGCCGAGGCAGTATGTCGCCACTTCATCCAGGTGTTCGGGTGTCCCCGGCGGATTCATTCCGATCAGGGAGCGTGCTTCCAGGGCGCCTTAATGAAAGAACTTTATCGCCTTTATGGTATTGAACAATCAAGGATGACTCCCTATCATCCGCAAGGCAACGGAGCATGTGAACATTTTAAACGCACCCTCCTGCAAATGCTGCGGACCCTGGAGAATGATCAAAAAGCAAGCTGGCCTGAGTACTTATCAGAACTGATGTGGGTCTATAACAATCGGGTCCACAACATGACAGGGTACTCGCCTCACATGTTGATGTTCGGGAGGGCAGGCAGGGAGATTGAAGATCTACACATGCCTGATCCCATGGCGGCCCCTCCTCGGTCTACTACCGCCTGGGCCCAGGAGCATCGGCGGCGCCTGAGAACGGTACACAGGGTGGTGGGTGAGCGATTGAGACAGGTGACCCATCATGACCTGAGACCAGTACAGCAGGAAGTGTTTGCCCCAGGGGAAAGAGTGCTGGTTCGAGTAAAACAACGGTCTGGAAAGTTAGATGATCGGTGAGAGGCAGTGCCACATGTGGTAAAAAGGAGAGTAGGCGTTGATATCCCTGTGTATGAGATGGAACCGGTGGTAACTGGGGGGCCTACGAGAAATCTCCATCGCAACATGTTGCGACGTCAGTTTGGGGAACCGACTACTGCGGCTGCGACTCCTGAACCTGAGCCAAGGAAGGTGGGCCCGCTCATGGATGCTGATGGGTGGGTCGCATCCGCTCCCTTACAAATGGGGGGCCCTGCTGTTGTAATAATGCCCTCCAGAGAGACTGTTTCTCAACCTGTGGTTCCCCCCAGAGGCATCATGCAAGAAGCGATGACTACGCCTGCTCAACCTGTGACTGCCCCCAGCATTAGTGCACCAGGGGAGTTGGTAGCCCCCGTTCCTGCGAAGGACCACTCGGACTACTGCGGGTATTCCCCCACAATGCTATGAGCAAGACGACTTCATCTGGGAAGGTGTGTCGAGGACGCCAACCTCTACTGGGGTGGCATGTAAGAGTGAGCTGTGTGGACATTGACTTTATCAGGCTCCAGCCACCAGAGGTCACTGTTGCCTCTAAAAGAAAGGAACTTTTTGGTGAACTTGTTGGTGTGAGATTTATTGTTGTTCCTTATTTGCATTGCTGGGGCAACCCAGTTCCAGTCTTTAGTAAAAAGGTGTTACCCCAACAAATTGACTCTAGTATCCTTTGTCCTCGGTTCGCTGTGCTCTGTGAGAGACCCCCTCGGTACTCCGTCTACATTATCACCCACAAAACCCCTTTCATGGCAATTATAGAGTTTGATGCTCTCAAAATTTCCCCCAGCCACACACCCAGAGTATAATACCCCCACACCTGCCAGTACTATTAGGGCTGCCACCAGGAATTTCAGGGCCCCATACTGGCAAAATTTTTGGGCCCCCTTGAGATTCCGCCCAAGCTCCACCCCAGCTCCGCCTCCACCCCTCAAACCTTCCACAGTCCCACCGCCCACTCTTGGGAAAACTCCACTTCTACACCAATCACACATTACCAGTTCCCATTAAACACCAGATCACATACATAGCCAGCAGCTTTTGTTTTAACCAAAAGATTTTTTAAGCCGCCACCACGACAAGGAGACTCTTCCGGCCGGGCTCTACTCTACTCTAACCTATTAAACATTTCTTAAGATATCCAATATGCTTTTTAGGTATATTTTTACTTATTTTTCTTTAAGGGAATGTGTCACATACATTTATTTAAAAAGACCAATAGTATAACATACAAGGGACAATATACCGTCACACCATGACGAGACCACATATTACCACCACATAGTGACCGAATAATACCACATATAAGGGACAAATACCATCACACCATGACCAGACCACATATTACCACCACTTAGTGACCGAATAATACCACATATAAGGGACAAATACCGTCACACCGTGACCAGACCACATATTACCACTAGTGATGAGCGAGCATACTCGCAAGTACTCGGTACTCGCCCGAGCATCTCAGTACTCGAGATGCTCGAAGCTCGCCGAGTACTTGCGAGATGCTCGGGCGGATGCTCGGGTCCCCTCCCTGCATGTTTGGCGCTCTTTAGAGTGCCAAACAACATGTAGGGATTGCCTGCCACTCATTGTAATGCTGCAGCCATGGTGGTTGTGGCATTACAGTGATTGGCTGGCCGCACAGCATCATCAGGTCTATATCAGACCTGGCGCCGCCATGCTCGTCACAGTCACTCCGGATCAGACAGTGTAGGGAGAGGTGCTGCTGAGCTAGGGAGAGATTTTCTTGTGTATTAGGTAGTGTAGGAAGAAAAACCGTACATTACACATATCCATCTCAACAAACAGTCCTTCTGAGGACTAATCCATCTGCAGAGATATCAGGCAGGCAGTGTATATAGGCAGGCAGGGTATATAACACTGCAGTGCATATAGCACAAGAGGCTCCATTCCAGTTCTGCCTTCTGCTGCTGTTAGATATTTCTATACAAAGGCCCAGGTCTCAGGGGCCAGGAATACTTTTCTTTGGATCTTAATCCTGATTATTTGCTTAAAAAGCAATCCAGAGAACACGGTTTTTCTGCGCCATTTGCTTGTTGGCACTGCGGAATACAGCCAGGTCCTTTCCATATTACAGCGCTAAAAATCCAGATATTCAAAACTTTGTTTTCTCCGTCACACGGATCACATATACGTTTTCAGAAAATACTGCCATTTCTGACCTCCATTAAAAATTTGTTTCAGTGTGTCAGTGAAGCAATTGACACCAGATTGCGGTTCAAAATAGTTACCTAGAGACCAGATACTTAAAACTGTGGTTTCTCCGTCACACGGATCACATATAAGTTCGCTCCAAATTCAGTCATTTACTGTGAGCGTGAAAGATATTGTCCTCCATTTAAAATGGGCAAGGCACGTGGCAAGGGACGGGGAACTGGATGTGATGGTAATGATGCATGCAGAGGCCAAGGCTGTGGGCAAGCTGAAATTGTGCCTCAACAAACACCCACATCTTCTCGCTCGACCTTCTTGTCCCAATTTCTAGGGGACCGCAGCACACCACTATTGAACCCAGAGCAGTGTCAAAAGGTTGTTGTTTAGATAACGGATAATGCTTCCAGTCACTTAGCCAGCACCACCACCACCCTGTCTTCCACACGGTCAAGTCTCAGTAGCCGTGAGTCTAGAATGCATATTCCTCACCCTGATCCTCCTTCCTCCCACCATGCCGAGTACCCAGAGACAACTGATCCCACACTTGGACACTCTGAAGAGCTGATCACTTTTCCATTTATAGATTTGGGCCTCTCGCCCGGTCCACTTGAAGCGAGGCAAGAGGAGACCGCATGTAGCGATGCCCAAATATTTGAGAAGCCACGGTCACATGAAGGCGACGGTGGGAAAGTGTCACAAGAGGTGGACGATGATGAGACACTATTGCCAGAAAGTCAGGAGGAGGACCAGGGTGCGGAAGTGGAAGACGAGGTGGTGGATGATATAGTAACTGACCCAACCTGGCAGGAGGACATGCAGAGCGAGGAGAGCAGCACACAGGGGGAGGGAGGCAGAGCACCCCAACAGGCAGGAAGAAGCAGTGTGGTGGCCACAGACAGAAGGCAGGCAACCGTTATCCGTAACACCAACACAAAGGAAGTTGCCAGTACAACTGTTAGTTCTTCCCGAGTCTGGTTGTTTTTTAAAGACTCTGCCGATAACCCCAAAAAGGCCATTTGCACCACCTGCCAGGCCAGCATCAGCAGGGGTGGCAAAACGACCAGCCTGACCACCATCAGCTTGATCAGGCACATGACAGCAAAGCATCTGACTTTGTGGGCCGAACCCCAGGGTCCAGGAACAGTGTCTGCGGGTGGCACCATTGCTTCTTCCGCTGTTGTGCATGCAAGCCAATCCCCTGTCCATGGTGCATGCTAAGATGCCTCCTGCCCTGCACCTGTCGTTGCACACTCTCAAGAAGCAGCATCAGGAAGCAAGTCCACATCCTTATCCCAGCGCAGCGTTCAGTTGTCCATACCCCAGTCCTTGGAACGCAAGCGCAAATACACAGCCAACGCCCCACAGGCCACACTACTAAGTTCTCACATTTCACGACTGCTTGCGCTCGAAATGTTGCCTTTTTTAGGCTCGTGGAGACGGAAGCATTCCGCAACCTGATGGCGGTGGCCGTCCCTCGGTACTCGGTCCCCAGCCGCCACTATTTTTCCCGGTGTGCCATCCCCGCATTACACAAGCACGTGTCCCAAAACAATAGCCGTGCTCTCACAACGCAGTTACCGGGAAAGTCCACCTAACCACGGACACGTGGACAAGTGCTTGTGGGCAGGGACGGTACATCTCGCTGACGGCATACATAATTGGCATCACCATCCCACTTCTCTGTCTTCTGAAACGCTCTCTGCTCACAATCAAAGAGGATGCATTGCAGGCGGACCATGATGAGATGGAGCAAGGAACCATACAGGGTGATTAAACTCAGCCGAGCCTCATCTCATCCCAATGTGGATTGGGGGACAATGAGGAAGAGGAGGAGGAAGAACAGGAGCTAGTTTCATGCGCTATAGACGGTACTACCTGCACATCTGTCATACCATCTGTTCGGCGTGGATGGCCAGAGGACAGAGAGGAGGAGGAGGAGAGCATGCTCAGTCATCCTCTTGGTGAAGACACGGAAGTCTTGCCTGTTAGTAGTCTGGCATGCATGGCTGAGTTTATGTTACGCTGCCTTTCCCATGACCCTCGCATTCTCAAAATTTTGGGTGACAGTCATTACTGGTTGGTGACACTTCTAGACCCACGCTACAAGGAGAACTTTATATCTCTTATTTCTGTGGCGGACAGGTCTACAAAAATGGGGCTGTACCAGAAGGCCCTTGTTGCGGAACTATTAAAAAAATTCCCATCTGAAAATGCTGGCGGCAGAGGTCACACTTCGTTGGACAACCAAGGAGTACAAGCAAGAGAGACACAACTCCAATCAAGCAGAGGCAGGGGAACACTGTCAAAGTTCTGGGAGAATTCTCTCAGCCCCTCCCATCGCACAAGCCCTGAGGCGTGGGGTACTCTCACAAGGAGTGCAAAGTTTGGGAAGATGCTGAGGGAGTACCTTGCCGACCTTACCAACATCCTCTGTGATTCCGCTGTGCCTTATAATTATTGGGTATCCAAGCTGGATACGTGGAATGAACTTGCTCTCTATGCCTTGGAGGTCCTGGACTGCCCTGCCACCAGCGTTTTATCAGAGCGGGTTTTTAGTGCCGCTGGTGGAATTATAACTGATAAGCGCATCCGCCTGTCAACTGAAAATGCTGACCGGCTGACTCTTATAAAAATGAACAAGGGCTGGATTGGGCCAGATTTCTCAACACCACCGAATGATAGCAGCGTAACATAAACTCCAATCCAGTGTCTTTTCTTGGGAGGTGTATTCCCATGCACCTCTTCACACCCACACATGGGTATACGCTTCCTGATTTTGGCTATTTTCTCTTGTCCTCCTCCTTCTCCTCATCCTCCACCACCATATCACCAGGGTGACCGTGGTCCGTAATGCAACACCCACATAATTTTTTTAAAGGGTGTTTATGATGTCCGTAAAAAAAATTTTTTATACAGTATGTTCATGTATACCCCCCAGGGTTAAATGCTTGTCAGCCCATACACTTAGTGCATGGGCATTACAAGTATAGGAGGCCTGCTCCTTTCTAATGGGAACATTTTTTTACGAGGTCCTCCTCCACGTCTCTTTCAAAGGGCATTGGAGTGCTTCCCAATTTTTGGCAGCCCTTGCATTCACTGCATAGGTAAACACAATGGGAGACTCACTTCCTAATAATGGGAACATTGTTTTCAGGAGGCCCTCTGACCTCCACATCTCTTTCAAGGGGCATTGGAGTGCCTCCAAATTTTTGGCAACCCTTGCATTCACTGCATAGGCAAACACAATGGGAGACCCACTTCCAAATAATGGGAACATTGTTTTCAGGAGGCCCTCTGATCCCCATTTCTTTTCCAAGGGGCATTGGAGTGCCTCCAAATTTTTGGCAACCCTTGCATTCACTGCATAGCCAAACACAATGGGAGACCTACTTCCTAATAATCGGAACATTGTTTTCAGGAGGCCCTCCTCCAAGTCTCTTCAAAGGGGTATTGGGGTGCATCCAAATTTTCAAAGTGGTATTCGGGTGCGTCCAAATTTTGGGGAGCCCTGCCACTCACTGCATACGCAATAACAGTATAGGAGACCCACTCTAATGGGAACAATAAAACATAGCCGACTGATGGCTCTCTAAGAATAGTGAGGGCCGACTGCTGGCCCTTTAAGAATAGTAAAGGCCGCCTGATGGCCCTATAAAAATAGGCTTTGTGACTTTCAGAGTCCCTCCTTCATAAATGAAACAAGATGTGTCTGATGATATCTCACACACCACATGGCCAGATAAGGTTGTAAAATGTTAAAATGCCATTTCCTGATGAATTGAATTTGTCACTGTTGAAAACAATGCAAAAGTGAAAAAACGTGTGAACATAGCCCAAGGTGTGGAAGAGCATTTTTGTTTTTGGTTATTTATTTTGCTTTATATACAAGTCATTACCCTGGAAAGGATGTTCCTTAACATATTTCCCAGGAAAATCCATTTTGGTTTTGTTTTTGTATGTTTTATTGTGAGTCCGTAAAAGTGGTGTAATACTCTGACAATGTTGTTGACAGAAGTGACCTGGGAGTCAGAAATGCTTCCAGGGGTCTTCCCCATGCTGTCCCCATGTCATTTGAGCACTGTTCCCATCGATTTGGGCAATTTTTAGGCCCTCTGCAGACTGCCGGGGGAGCCGCCTGAAAAATGCTTGAGTTTCCCATAGACTTACATTGGGCTCATTATACACAGGAGCTCTGTATATAGTGTCAGTGTACAGGTAATACAGTGATCATTGGTGATATTATACTTAGGAGCTCTATATACAGTGTCAGTGTACAGGAAATACAGGGATCACCAGTGACATTATATACAGGAGCCCTGTGTATAGTATGTATTGTATATTGTCAGTGTACAGGTAAAACACTGACTCACCAGTGACATCTCTTGTTGAAGTTCTTCATCTTTGCTTTTCTTCTTCATGCAGATACAGATATGACAGAGAAATATAGGTATAGTACAAGTCAAGAGATTTCACTTCTTACATTACATGAGTGATATCTATTGTAAATTCTACAATAGCTCAGAAACCGGTGAATCCTCGCATTGGGTTGGGGGGGGGGGGTTCAAAAGTTTTCATTTTAGACCGAACAGTATAGTCCTCCATACATTATTATGGGAACCACATACAATGGGAAAAAAAAAAGATGAGCGAGGCCTGTAATTGACATCATAGGTCGACATCAACTATAAGAGACAAAATGAGAAAACAAATCCTGAAAATCACATTGTCTGATTTGGAAAGACATTTTTTTCAAATTTTGGTGGAAAATAAGTATTTGGTCAATTACAAACAATCAAGATTTCTGGCTCTCCCAGACCTGTAACTTCTTCTTTAAGAGGCTCCTCTGTCCTCCACTCATTACCTGTAGTACTGGCTCCTCTGTCCTCCACTCATTACCTGTAGTACTGGCTCCTCTGTCCTCCACTCATTACCTGTAGTACTGGCTCCTCTGTCCTCCACTCATTACCTGTAGTACTGGCTCCTCTGTCCTCCACTCATTACCTGTAGTACTGGCTCCTCTGTCCTCCACTCATTACCTGTAGTACTGGCTCCTCTGTCCTCCACTCATTACCTGTAGTACTGGCTCCTCTGTCCTCCACTCATTACCTGTAGTACTGGCTCCTCTGTCCTCCACTCATTACCTGTAGTACTGGCTCCTCTGTCCTCCACTCATTACCTGTAGTACTGGCTCCTCTGTCCTCCACTCATTACCTGTAGTACTGGCACATGTCTGAACTTGTTATCAGTAGAGATGAGCGTTGTTCTACTCGAACTGTTCGCCAATCTCAAATTCGAGCTGTTTTGGGCGGTGTTCGAGCCGTTCGGCGAACACGAACAATTTGAGAAAAATTCGGCTGTTCGAGGTTATGTTCGATAACTGTTCGTGCACCAAAATCATAACTGGATTTTTTCTCAGTAATGATGAAAATTAATGTTAATACGCAGTTTGAGTGTACAGCGGGGTGGGGGGAGGGGCAGGGGATGGATCTCTGCAGGAACAATGAAGATCTCCATTTTTTTTTCTCTTTCCCGCATTTACAGTGGGGAGGTGCAATCTGTCAGCCTATCAGCAGCGCACACACGGAGCGAAGTGCTTTTTTTCACACAAGCAAGGGCATGTGTCATTGGCAGTGTATGTCACATGTCCTTGCCCTATAAGACCAAGCCATTTTCCTCGTCGCCACCATTTTCTCACTGCTGCAGCTGCGTGTTAGACGGCACCGCTGTTGCTGTGTGCGCTATACCTTGTTAATTTCAAGCCAATTTTTGCACAAATATACAGATAGCTTGGGAGTAGGGAAGAGTTGTGATTGCAGTCCTTTTAAGGACTAGGTTACAGCATTTCCTACAACTTTTATCAGGCAGGTCTGTGCTCTTAAATAGATAGGTTGTGGGAGTAAAGACTAATTGTAATTGGAGTCCTTTTCAGGACTAGGTTACATCAGTTCCTATCAGTTTTTGCCAGGCAGGTCTGTGCCAGTGCTGTGCAAGTTTTTTTCACAGCATTTGGCTGAATCTAGCAAAGCTAATCCTTTTTGGCCTATTGCAGAGTGTGTTAGTCAGTGGAGTAGCCTATCTGTGTTGCAAGATATACCACCTGTGTATAGAATACCAATTTTTTTACTGCACCTAGTGAAGTAAAATCTTTTGGGCATAGCATCATTCTATTAGTCCATCTATACTGACCTCCATCAGGTTGCAAATTAAAACTAATTTTTATCTGCATCTACAGTACCTCTGAAAAAATATTTGGGCTTCTACCTGTGTGTGGGACTTGTTGTATTAGTCCATCTATACTGACCTCCATCACGTTGCAAACTGAATATATTTTTTTCTGCATCTACCTCTGAAAAAATATTGGGCTTCTAGCTGTGTGTGGGTCTTGTTCTATTAATCCATCTATACTGACCTCCATCAGGTTGCAAACTGAATATAATTTTTTTCTGCATCTAGCTCTGAAAAAATATTTGGCCTTCTAGTAGTGTGTCGGACTTTCTCTATTAGTCCATCTATACTGACCTCCATCAGGTTGCAAACTGAATATAATTTTTTTCTGCATCTAGCTCTGAAAAAATATTTGGCCTTCTAGTAGTGTGTCGGACTTTCTCTATTAGTCCATCTATACTGACCTCCATCAGGTTGCAAATTAAAACAAATTTTTATCTGCATCTACAGTACCTCTGAAAAAATATTGGGCTTCTAGCTGTGTGTGGGACTTGTATTAGTCCATCTATACTGACCTCCATCAGGTTGCAAACTGAATATATTTTTTTCTGCATCTACCTCTGAAAAAATATTGGGCTTCTAGCTGTGTGTGGGTCTTGTTCTATTAATCCATCTATACTGACCTCCATCAGGTTGCAAACTGAATATAATTTTTTTCTGCATCTAGCTCTGAAAAAATATTTGGCCTTCTAGTAGTGTGTCGGACTTTCTCTATTAGTCCATCTATACTGACCTCCATCAGGTTGCAAATTAAAACTAATTTTTATCTGCATCTACAGTACCTCTGAAAAAATATTTGGGCTTCTAGCTGTGTGTGGAACTTGTTGTATTAGTCCATCTATACTGACCTCCATCAGGTTGCAAACTGAATATGACGCGCCCCTGGGCCTGCTGTGTCGCGCAGCGTCTCGCGCACGGGGGCTTACCCGGAACCGGATCAGATGAGGGTTGTAGTCTCCGAGTGGCGGGGACCCGGTCCGTGCCCAGGGAGTCAAACTCAATGTGTGGCAGTCTTGATAGATGTTATTTGAGTGTCGACTACGCCACCCGTTGATTTGCAGCTATGGAGCTGCCGCTGCAGGGCAGACCGCTGAGGCCGGTGTAGAATTGTGCAGCGTGATAGTATAACCCCCAACGGGAGGGGTATGGCCTCAGGGCAGCCGACGTGGAAGATGGGGGTAGCAGGAACCACTCAGAGACGGCGCGGTGTAATTCAGGGTCTTTACTGGTAACAACGATAGACCCTCCCGGAGTACTTGCTAGCGAACGGGGCCTGGTCAGTCCTTGAGCAGATGGGATCTCCCCTGGCCAGGCGGAGTTGTAGGCCTCCCAAACTGACTGTACTCTTCTGGCTACCTTGCTAGAAGCGGATATAAGTAGCCCACGTCCCTGAGTGTACCGTGTGGTGCTCACCCGTATGGCCGGTGACTCGGGGCCTTCTATTGGCTTCCGCTCCACGATGGCGGTGCTGGTCCCACACGTGTGACCGTGCCTTCGGGTTTCTGGGCCTGAGGACCTGAAATCCCCTGCCGGTCGGCTTCTGCTGCTGGGTAAGAGTTAGTCCCCACAGCCTCGGACGCCGGGTCCGGTAAGAAAGCTTCTCAGTCAGGGCGAGCTCTGCAGCTGCCAGCCCCTGACTCGTAGTAGTATTGCTCCCACTGAGCTCCAGCTGTTTCTTCCTATGACTGTTTCTTGTCTCTACTCTCCTTGACTCCTAACCCTGCTTCAGCCCCGGGTTTATATAGGGGAAGTTCCTCCCCTCCCAAGACTGGGCAGGAGGTGTGGCATGCACAGGATCCCTGACCAAAGGACCTCCCACCTGCTCTCAGACATAACATCTCTATCACTGTGGCAACCAGACCCCTGGGGTGTCACATTCCCCCCTAGTGAAATTTAGTACTCCGGGACTAAACATATTTTAGAAAAACATAACAAGATAAAAACAATAATAATACAATAAGAAAAACATATAAAGATGGTTACGGCATGTCCGTAACCGGGTGCAGTCTTTGAAGAAAAGCAAGGTGTCCATTTCACCAAAACAGGGAGACGTAACCAGGTAGGGGTTTGTCCTACCCCGAGTCCTTAACAGTCTTTAGTCCGTCCTGGGTTACGCTCCAACTATGTACAAGGATTCCCGGTAAATCCGCCAAGGACTCCTACAAATAACTAGAAACACAAAATTATACACAAGCAACAATACACAGGTAAACATAAATAAAACAATTTATACACTTCAAATCCTCCACCGTGCGGGTAACTGGCCTCTAGTGGCCCTAGTGGACCTACGGAGCTGACTGCCTAGCCCTTAACTACAGGGTGTAGGAGCTGTCAAGGGTAAACTGGGCAGCTGTCTACCGGCTCTTTGGCTCACTAGGGATATGGCAGGCTCACTGCAAGCAGAGGGTTGATCCTCCTGGTCTGCGGGTGTGGGGTCTTCTGCCTCCTGGACCGGCTGTTCTTCCAGCTCTACCTGTTGCTCCGTAGGTGCTTGGGATGCTGGTTGGAGGAAGGTGAGTACGGGTACCACAACTGCACCATTGACTTGAGTCCAAGACCGAGGGAAGTCCCCGAGCACAGTACTAACCATATCTTCCCTTTCCTCTACGGGTCGATGGTCTTCTTGTTCCTCTTCAGGGTTCCTCAGTTGTTCGGGACACTTCTTCAGGTGGTCCCGGGATACAATAGCTGTGGTTTCCCCTCCGTCTTTACTGATGGTACAAACCTTCGGGTTCTCGTGGCTTGAGGGCAGTACGGTGTACGGGTCCTTTTCCCACTGGTCGTCCAACTTGTGGAGCCGTCTCTTCCTCTTCAAGACCTGCTCTCCGGGTACCAGGGGAACAGCGGGAGCATACTGGTTGTAAGTTTTCTCCTGTCTTTCCCTAGCTTGACAGAGACTTCGCTCCACGCTCTCCTGTACTTTCCGGTACTGCTGCTGCCTCTCTGTGTCCCAGTCTGCTTCTGGTGAAGTGTCCTCGGGTGTCAGGACTCCCATCTCCAGATCAACAGGAAGCTTACCAGGTCTCGCCCTCATTAGGTAAGCCGGGGTGCAGTTGGTGGAACCCACAGGGATGTGGTTGTATAGGTCCACCAGGTCGGGCAGCTTTTCAGGCCACAGACTACGTTCTTCCAGGGGCAATGTTTTCAGAAGATCTATCACCACCTGGTTCATTTTCTCACAAAGTCCATTAGTTTGCGGGTGATAGGGTGTTGTTCTTATCTTCCGGCAGCCATACAGGGTGCAGAACTCCTGGAAGACTTCCGCTTCAAAGGCAGGCCCCTGGTCCGTCAGCACCTGCTCCGGGTATCCGTGCGGACGGCAGAAGTGCTGCTGGAAGGCTCTAGCTGCTGTTTGAGCCGTTAAGTCCTTGACGGGGACGACAACCAAGAACCGGGAGTAGTGATCCACGATGGTTAACGCGTAGACGTAGCCACTTCTGCTTGGGGTCAGTTTTACATGATCCAAGGCTACCAGTTCCAACGGCTGTCTGGTGATGATGGACTGCAGGGGAGTCTTCTGGCTGGCACGGTCCCTCCTTCTTAGGTTGCATGGGCCACAGTCTCTGCACCACCTCTCGATGGTTCCTCTCATGCCTACCCAATGGAACCGCCCGCGCAGCAGGAACTCCAGCTTCTTCCATCCGAAGTGCCCAGCTCCGTCGTGGTATGCCTCCATCACCATAGCTGCGTCTCTTCTTGGCACTACTACTTGCCAGATTAGTTCATGCGTCCGGGAGTTAACCATTCTGCGGCACAACTTCCCCTTGTAAAGGAACAGTCAACTCTTCTCAGCCCACAGTTGCTTGGCTTCCTCCGGAGCGTCTGGGTCAAGGCGTGCATCTGGCCGAGTCAGCATCTCCTTTACCAGTCGGACAGCAGGGTCACTGTCTTGCGTCTCCGCCCAGTTGTAATGAGGTAATGGGTTGAACGTAGCGGATTGCTTACTCCTTACACGGTGGGAATACTGGATAGTTCCATGACGGTGGAACGCGGGGAGTTCAACTTCTTCCAGTTCCTCTGAATCTTCCCCTACGTCCGGTAGGTTCGGCATCCTGGACAGGGCGTCCGCGTTGGTATTGGAGCGTCCTGCCCGGTATTTGATTGTAAACTCATAGTTGGACAAGCGGGCCATCCATCTCTGCTCTAGGGCACCGAGTCTTGCAGTGTCCAGGTGTGTCAACGGGTTGTTATCCGTGTACACGGTGAACCGGGAAGCAGCGAGGTAGTGCTTAAAGCGTTCGGTGACTGCCCACACCACTGCCAGGAACTCTAGCTTAAATGAGCTGTAATTCTCAGGGTTTCTTTCGGTGGGTCGCAGTTTTCGGCTGGCGTAAGCAATTACCCGTTCCTTCCCCTGCTGGATCTGGGACAGTACGGCTCCTAGCCCGATGTTACTGGCGTCGGTGTAGAGGATAAAGGGCTGGCTATAATCAGGGTACGCCAAGATTTCATCCCCCGTGAGGGCCATCTTCAGCTGGCGGAAGGACTCTTCTTCCAGCTTCTCCCATCTGAAGGGTGGCTTCTGGTTCTTGGCCTTCCTGGACTGGCCTATCAGGAGATCCTACATAGGAGCTGCCTTTTTGGTGAAACCGGGAATGAACCTTCGGTAGTAGCCTACCAACCCGAGGAACTGCCTCACTTCCTTTACGCTGGAGGGGCTTGGCCATTCCTTAATTGCGGTGATCTTATCAGGGTCGGGAGCCACTCCGTCAACACTCACCACGTGTCCCAGGTACTGCACCTTTGGCTTCAGGAGGTGACACTTGGAGGGTTTCACCTTTAGGCCGTAACTTGCCAGAGCTTCGAACACTTCCGCCAGGTGTTTCAGGTGGTCCTCGTAGGTCTTGGAATAGACGATGACATCGTCCAGGTATAACAGGACCGTCTCAAAGTTTCGGTGTCCCAGACAGCATTCCATCAATCGCTGGAAGGTTCCTGGTGCGTTGCAGAGTCCGAACGGCATGCAGGTAAACTCGCTAAGTCCCATCGGGGTGGTGAATGCGGTCTTCTCCCGGTCCGCCTCTGCTACAGGAACCTGCCAGTACCCGCTAGTGAGATCCAAAGTGGAGAAGAAGTTAGCAGATTTTAAAGCAGCCAAAGACTCCTCTATTCTTGGTAAGGGGTACGCATCTTTGTGTGTGATACGGTTAATTTTCCGGTAATCTACACACATTCTCATGGTGTTGTCTTTCTTTTTGACCAAGACTAGTGGAGCTGCCCAGGGGCTACAGCTATCCCTGATTACCCCAGCCTCCTTCATGTCTCTAAGCATCCCCTTGGCGTGTTGGTAGTGTGCAGGGGGTACGGGTCGGTATCTCTCCTTTATGGGAGGATGGTCTCCCGTGGGGATGTGGTGTTCTACCCCCTTTACTCGCCCGAAGTCTAACGGGTGTTTACTAAACACTCTCTCGTACTCTTGAACCACCCGATAGACTCCTTGTTTCTGGTGTGAGGGAGTGGAGTCAGTACCCAAATGTAGTTGCTGACACCAGTCCTCCATTGGTTTCTTAGAGCCGTTACCTTCCTCCGGGTGAGATGGAGGCAAGGGTTCCACAGACTGTATAGAATTTTGGTTGATAGTATATAATTTGGCTAGCGTAGCATACCGGGGCAGGTATACTTCCCTTTTCCCGATATTTATTATACGAACGGGCACCCTCCCATGGCGTACATCAACTACCCCCCGTGCTGTCAAAATGGTGGGCCTACTGTCTGAGTAGACGGGTTCTACCATTGCTTGGTAGTCTCTACCTCTTAGACCAATAGCTGCCCGGCACCAAATCATCATTTCACTTTTCGGGGGCATGGCAATAGGGAAAGGGTCACACATTCTTACGCTACCAATCTCACCACCGGAGAGTTCCACCTGTTGCCGTCGCATCAGTGCCCGGATCTCTTTCTGGAGCACTCGCTGCTGGCCGGAGCTGGCGTTCTTGGCAACCTGCTGTAAAATGAAAATCACCTCTGCAAGACAATTTTCAATCACATTAGTTCCTAGAGTTATCTTTGGGTGACTCTCGCGCTTGTCAATGTCTACAATGATCAGTCCCTGTGCTGCCAGTTCGACTCTACCGATTTTAATGGTCATTTCTTTGAATCCGATCTGTGGCACGGGTTGACCATTACTGGCGATGATACTCAAGTCGTCGTCTGGATAGCGGGTTATATCCGAGTCATTCCAGTACTGCTTGAAGAGCACGTACGGGATGGTGGTGACCTGTGACCTGGTGTCCAGTAGGGCACTCATAGGGATGCCATCCAGTACCACAGGCAAGACTGGACGTCCTCCCACATATTTGTCGCGCCAGTTCGATGGGCCTGGTGATCTTTTTCATGGGGGTTGGCCCTCTACCCCAGGTTGTGCCCGTTTAAAGAACAGTACCTTGCCATATGTCCGGGTTGATTGCAGCGGCGGCAGATGGGTCGTCCGTCCTCGCTGTATCGGTCACTAGGTCTTCCTCTGGCCGGTGGGGTCCTCCTTGGTCGACGCCACGGGATGTCCTCTGGTCCGGATGCCAGCTGGATCTTCCCTGGGGTGGAAACCTGTAAAGACTGCACAGTTCGGGTTAGCGCAGCAATGCTTTTAGCTAGCTCTTGGACCTGATGGTGCAGGTCTGGAGCCGGGTCATTGTTCAAAGCCTGCGCATCAGCTCCCACAGGCCCTGCCGACAAGGGCGCCGCCTCCTGGTGGTAAGCGGTAGTAGGGCGCCTGTGGGTCACAACGCCACCCGGTGCCGGTTCTCGGAGCACCCGGATGGCTCTGTCCTTGAACTGTGCAAAGCCCAGATGGGGATCCTGTAAGGCCATCGCCCGCAACTGGGTTCGGTGGGCATTACAATACAGTCCCTCTATAAATTGTTCAGTCAACAGCCTGTCCTCGTTTCCCACTCCATCAGGGTCGGTCTGCTTAATGGCCCTCAGGGCCTCTTGTAGGTTTAGTGCATAGTCCCTTATACTCTCATGCGCTCGCTGCTTGCACCCGTAGAATCTAAGCTTAATCTCGGCTGAGGTGCGGGTATCAAAGGTATCCTTCAGCCGGGTTAGTATCCCTGCGACAGTCTTCCTCCCAGGTGGCCAGGATTTTACTTCCCTTTTAGCTGCCCCGGTTAGTTGGGCCACCAGGATGCTCACTTTTTGCTCTTCTGTGAGGGGGTACACCTGGAAGAGGCTATCCAGCTTTTCTCTAAAGTCATGCAGGGTATGTGACTCCCCTGAGTACTGGGGTAGCCAAGCTGCTCCCGGGATATAGGGCATGGTGAAGGGCATAACTGCAGCAGCGGTGGCGCTGGCGGGGGTTGAGGCAGTGAAGCTCTCCTCCGTATCCGACATCTTCCTCCCCCCTAGTGGACCGTGGCCTACCTTGCGATGATCCTGTTCTGTAGGCCGCGGCTCCGCAGTAGATCGTCAGGGTTGAGGACCTTCCGTCGCGCTCCGGTGACGTCGGCGTCTGCTGGGCTCCTTCCAGGACCTTACGCAACGTCCGGACGTGAGGCGGGGCTTCAGTTCTCGCGCGCTTTCGAAGTCCACGCCCCTCTTCCCGCGCGGCGTCCTCAAGATGGCGTCGAATGGCGAGAAAACTCCACGGATGGCGGGAAGAAGGCCGAAGATGGCGCCGGATGGCGGGAAAACTTCGCGGATGGCGGGAAGAAGGCAGAAGATGGCGCCGGATGGCGGGAAACCTCACCACTGGTAAGTTTGAACAGTCTTTGCTTTTCAGGCACGCAGTACCCGGTGGTTGCGGGCACGAAATCCTGCCGACTACGCCAAAGTTGACGCGCCCCTGGGCCTGCTGTGTCGCGCAGCGTCTCGCGCACGGGGGCTTACCCGGAACCGGATCAGATGAGGGTTGTAGTCTCCGAGTGGCGGGGACCCGGTCCGTGCCCAGCGAGTCAAACTCAGTGTGTGGCAGTCTTGATAGATGTTATTTGAGTGTCGACTACGCCACCCGTTGATTTGCAGCTATGGAGCTGCCGCTGCAGGGCAGACCGCTGAGGCCGGTGTAGAATTGTGCAGCGTGATAGTATAACCCCCAACGGGAGGGGTATGGCCTCAGGGCAGCCGACGTGGAAGATGGGGGTAGCAGGAACCACTCAGAGACGGTGCGGTGTAATTCAGGGTCTTTACTGGTAACAACGATAGACCCTCCCGGAGTACTTGCTAGCGAACGGGGCCTGGTCAGTCCTTGAGCAGATGGGATCTCCCCTGGCCAGGCGGAGTTGTAGGCCTCCCAAACTGACTGTACTCTTCTGGCTACCTTGCTAGAAGCGGATATAAGTAGCCCACGTCCCTGAGTGTACCGTGTGGTGCTCACCCGTATGGCCGGTGACTCGGGGCCTTCTATTGGCTTCCGCTCCACGATGGCGGTGCTGGTCCCACACGTGTGACCGTGCCTTCGGGTTTCTGGGCCTGAGGACCTGAAATCCCCTGCCGGTCGGCTTCTGCTGCTGGGTAAGAGTTAGTCCCCACAGCCTCGGACGCCGGGTCCGGTAAGAAAGCTTCTCAGTCAGGGCGAGCTCTGCAGCTGCCAGCCCCTGACTCGTAGTAGTATTGCTCCCACTGAGCTCCAGCTGTTTCTTCCTATGACTGTTTCTTGTCTCTACTCTCCTTGACTCCTAACCCTGCTTCAGCCCCGGGTTTATATAGGGGAAGTTCCTCCCCTCCCAAGACTGGGCAGGAGGTGTGGCATGCACAGGATCCCTGACCAAAGGACCTCCCACCTGCTCTCAGACATAACATCTCTATCACTGTGGCAACCAGACCCCTGGGGTGTCACAAATATATTTTTTTCTGCATCTACCTCTGAAAAAATATTGGGCTTCTAGCTGTGTGTGGGACTTGTTGTATTAGTCCATCTATACTGACCTCCATCAGGTTGCAAACTGAATATATTTTTTTCTGCATCTACCTCTGAAAAAATATTGGGCTTCTAGCTGTGTGTGGGTCTTGTTCTATTAATCCATCTATACTGACCTCCATCAGGTTGCAAACTGAATATAATTTTTTTCTGCATCTAGCTCTGAAAAAATATTTGGCCTTCTAGTAGTGTGTCGGACTTTCTCTATTAGTCCATCTATACTGACCTCCATCAGGTTGCAAATTAAAACTAATTTTTATCTGCATCTACAGTACCTCTGAAAAAATATTTGGGCTTCTAGCTGTGTGTGGGACTTGTTGTATTAGTCCATCTATACTGACCTCCATCAGGTTGCAAACTGAATATATTTTTTTCTGCATCTACCTCTGAAAAAATATTGGGCTTCTAGCTGTGTGTGGGACTTGTTGTATTAGTCCATCTATACTGACCTCCATCAGGTTGCAAACTGAATATATTTTTTTCTGCATCTACCTCTGAAAAAATATTGGGCTTCTAGCTGTGTGTGGGACTTGTTGTATTAGTCCATCTATACTGACCTCCATCAGGTTGCAAACTGAATATATTTTTTTCTGCATCTACCTCTGAAAAAATATTGGGCTTCTAGCTGTGTGTGGGACTTGTTGTATTAGTCCATCTATACTGACCTCCATCAGGTTGCAAACTGAATATATTTTTTTCTGCATCTACCTCTGAAAAAATATTGGGCTTCTAGCTGTGTGTGGGACTTGTTGTATTAGTCCATCTATACTGACCTCCATCAGGTTGCAAACTGAATATATTTTTTTCTGCATCTACCTCTGAAAAAATATTGGGCTTCTAGCTGTGTGTGGGTCTTGTTCTATTAATCCATCTATACTGACCTCCATCAGGTTGCAAACTGAATATAATTTTTTTCTGCATCTAGCTCTGAAAAAATATTTGGCCTTCTAGTAGTGTGTCGGACTTTCTCTATTAGTCCATCTATACTGACCTCCATCAGGTTGCAAACTGAATATAATTTTTTTCTGCATCTAGCTCTGAAAAAATATTTGGCCTTCTAGTAGTGTGTCGGACTTTCTCTATTAGTCCATCTATACTGACCTCCATCAGGTTGCAAATTCAAAATAATTTTTTTCTGCATCTAACCCAGCCAATAGTTTTGGCCTAATACCACAGTTTGGCCACTCAGCTCTGCTCGGTTACCATCCATTGTTTTTTTGTGCAAACAACTCCAGAGTTGTGAATTAGTTAACCACCAAAATGAGTGGAAAAAGGCCTGCTGCTGGTGGAAAGGGGAATAGGCGTGTTGGGAAGGGGAAAAAAGGTTGTGTCCGTGGGGTAGGTGTTAAAGCAACAGTAACATCTGCAGAAGAAAGACCATCTTCCAGCCAAACTAAAATGTCTACTTCTTTTAGCGGACAATGTGATAAGATCCCTTTCTTACGGCCACGCCAATCGCTACAAATTCCAGATGAGGCACAAAAACAGCAGGTGCTTCAACGGATATCAAGTGCTCCTTTAAGTGGGCTCTCCTCCACCTCAACTTCAACATCACAAATACTCCAGTCCTCAAAGGTGTCACCCAAATCGCACTTGCTTCCTCACAGCTCCCAAATCTCCAGCTGCCCGTCTGAGTATGAGGTAGAACAGATGGTTGAGTCTGCAGAGCTGTTTACTCATACTATAGCCTGGGAATCAGAGGTCGACTCCAGCGCTTCTGTGAATCCAGACGAGGAAATGATCTGCACTGATGCCCAGAATCTTTATGAGTCGGATCCAGGACCAGACGCAGGAGGTTCTGACCATAATGTAGACCCTCATTCCCAAACTGTAACTCCTGTTGGTGGAGACAATGAGGAAGACGATGATAAGACTCAAATACCTGATTGGAGCGACAACTTTAGTTTTTTGTCAGGGCAGGAACAGGTTGGCTCTGAGGACGACGGGTGTGATAACGCACAGGGTGATGATGATGAGGTCGGAGATCCCACTTACTGTCAACCCACAGTCAGCCAAGAGATGAGGTCAGCAGAGGAGGTGGAGGAAGATGCTAGTGACGACGAGGTCAGGTTGCGCCTTCCTGGACAGAGACGTAGTACTGGAAGCACGTCAACAACTGCATCCTCAAACACAACTCTGCCTCTCACCACAAGTCGTGGTGGCTCTTCAGGTCGCATGGGTGCTAAGCCTTGCATAGCCTGGGCATTTTTTCAGATCGATAAAGATGACCCAACTCGTGTTATCTGTAACATTTGTCAGCAAAAGCTAAGTAGAGGCCAAAAAATACATAGTTTGAGTACTTCATGCATGAACCGGCACATGGACATGAAGCATAAGTTGCAGTGGGAAGCTCAGTGTGCTACAATGCGGCCTAGCCGGCCGGGCCAACCGCCGTCTGCCATATCTTGTGCATCCGCGGCCTCTTCATCCTCTGTGACTGGGGGGACAGCAGTCACACCTGTTTTGGGGCGCAGACCTGCCACCTCTTTACCCGCAACAGCCAGCGTGATTGGCAGGTCATCATTTTCTTTGGAGGTGGTAACACCAGCTGGTGTTGAGCGCTGTCCGACATCGATAGCACCACCTTTGGATCAAGGCAACCTAACATGTCCGCCTGCATCTTCCTCACAGACCGGCAGTTTGCCGGGGACACCCTTATCAACCCCGTCTAAGCACAATAGCCAGCCCTCGGTCCCTCAGATGTGGACAAGTAAAAGACCATTTCCTCCTAGCCATGAGAAAGCTAAGAGGTTGAATTTCACCATCTGCAAGCTCTTGGCTACAGAAATGCTGCCTTTCCGCCTGGTGGACACAGAGGATTTTCGAGACCTTATGTCCGTCGCAGTGCCCCAGTACCAGATGCCCAGTCGGCACTACTTCTCAAAGAAAGGTGTGCCTGCGCTCCACCAGCATGTCGCACATAACATCACCGCTTCTTTGAGAAACTCTGTGTGTGACAGGGTGCATTTCACCACAGACACTTGGACGAGTAGGCATGGACAGGGGCGTTACATGTCGCTGACTGGGCACTGGGTAACTATGGTGACAGCAGGACAAGGGGCTGCTGTCCAAGTCTTGCCGTCCCCACGAGTTGTGCGTCAATCCTCTTTATCTAGAAGTTCCTCCACTGCTTCTGCCTCCTCAACCTCCTCTCGGTCTTCCACCTGCACCCAAAGCCTGTCTGGTCATGCCACAAGCTTTCTAACTGCGCAGAAGGGATCCTGCACACCTCCTTACTATGCTGGCAGTAGGGCTCAACGTCATCAGGCGGTTTTTACATTGAAATGTCTGGGAAATGTGAGTCACACAGCTGAGGAGTTGTGGTCAGCTCTGGAGAACCAATTTCATGAATGGTTGTCTCCACTGGACCTGAAACCAGGGAAGGCCGTGTGCGACAATGCTGCAAACCTGGGTGCGGCCCTTCGCCGGGGCAATGTCACACACGTGCCTTGTATGGCTCACGTGTTGAACCTGGTTGTCCAGCAATTTTTAGCCCACTATCCCAGACTAGATGGCCTTCTGCAGAGGGCACTGTCGCTGTGTGCTCACTTCCGCCGTTCGCATCCCGCAGCTCAGCGACTTACATCTCTACAGAAGTCGTTGGGCCTGCCACTTCACCGGCTAAAATGCGATGTGCCTACCCGGTGGAATTCAACTCTGCACATGTTGCAGCGACTGTGGCAGCACCGACAAGCCCTGGTGCAATACGTTCTGACGTATAGCCTGGGCCAACGAGATTCAGAGGTGGGGCAAATCACGCTGGAGGAGTGGTCTCAGATCAGGGACCTATGCACCCTTCTGCACAGTTTTGAAATGGCGACGAAGATGTTTAGTGCTGACGATGCCATTATCAGCATGACTATTCCGGTGATTTACATGCTGGAGCACATGTTAAACAGAATTCGGAGTCAGGTGGTGGCACAAGAGGAGGTGGAGGAAGTAGAGGAGGAGGAGTTGTATGCGGAAGGGCTAACATCTGCAAGGTCCAGACGGTCGGCAGCACCAAGGCGGCAGGCATGTGAGGGTGGGGGAGATGGTTTTACCAGGGCGCATGGTAGCAGCCAAACTAGTGAGGAAGGTGCAGGAGCCCAGGAAGAAGTGGAGGACAAACTGATGGAAGACTCATCAGATGAGGGAGACCTTGATCACATTTCTGTTGTGCGAGGTTGGGGGGAGAGGACAGAGGAAGGAAGCATGATTGTTACCTCGCCACCAACACAACAGGGACTTGGTGCTCCTGGATGCGCAACACACATGAGTGCCTTCTTGCTGCACTACCTGCAACATGACCCTCGAATTGTGAGAATTAGAAATAATCCTGACTACTGGGTTGCCACACTGTTAGATCCCCGGTACAAAAGTAAATTTGCAGAAATTATTCCTGCCATAGAAAGGGATGCACGCATGCAGGAGTATCAGCAGAGACTGTTGCAGAATCTTACATGTGCTTTTCCACAAAATACCAGTGGTGCACGTAGTGAATCTCACAGTTCCAACTTGCCAACCGTGGGACCGTCAAGTGTTCAGCACTCAAACCGTAACAGAACCACAGTATCTGCTGGTAACATCAATTTTGCGGAATCATTTCACCACTTTTTTAGCCCATCCTTTGCAAGGCCACAGGAGACAAGAAGTCTGACACATAGTCAACGCCTAGAGACGATGGTACAGGAGTATCTCCAAGTAAACATTGAAGCCACGACTGTGTCACTGGACCCTTGCTCTTTTTGGGCTTCCAATCTGGATAAATGGCCAGAGCTAGCCACTTACGCCTTGGAGATCTTGTCATGCCCCGCAGCCAGCGTTCTGTCTGAACGTGTGTTCAGCGCTGCTGGTGGTGTGCTGACAGATAAGCGCACGTGGCTCTCCACTGATAATGTAGACAGACTCACGTTCATAAAGATGAACAAATCATGGATCCGAAACGACTTTTCTACCCCTGTGTCATCCTGGGGAGAGTAAAAGCTTGATGATTGGTTAAAATCACCCTACCAACCGTTTTAAGCTTTCAAATTACTAATCATGTTTATCTGTATCTTGACTGGAAAATAATTTGGGCTTTGTAGCAGTGTGCAGCACTGATCCTATTAGGCCATCTATACTAAAGCTTCACCAGATTTAAAATTACTAATCATGTTTATCTGTATCTTGACTGGAAAATAATTTGGGCTTTGTAGCAGTGTGCAGCACTGATCCTATTAGGCCATCTATAATAAGCTTCACCAGATTTAAAATTTAAAATAATTTTTAGCTGCATCTAGCCCGGAAAATAATTTTGGGGCTCCGAGATGCGCAAGACACATAAGTGCCTTCTTGCTGCACTACCTGCAGCATGACCCTCATATTGTCAGAATTCGAAGTAATCATGACTACTGGGTTGCCACACTCTTAGATCCCCCAAACTTTTCGATCAACCTTTTCATTTTAATAAAGACCAAAAAAATGGTCATTTTTGAAATTATAAGCATTAGCAGGTTGTTAGAAACTGAAATCAAACAGTTTTCAACTCAAAACTTTATTCTAGGTGATGTTACATTTTCACATAGGACCCCTTGTTCGAAAGGAGCTTCTGAACTCTCTCGTCCATTGAATTTGTCAGGTTTTGGATGGTTTCTGCTTCAATTGTTTTGCATGAGGACAGAATACCCTCCCAGAGCTGTTGCTTAGATGTGAACTGCCTCCCGCCATCATAGACACTCCTTTTAATGATGCTCCAAAGGTTCTGAATGGGGTAGAGGTCAGGGGAGCATGGGGGTCACACCATAAGTTTGTCCCCTTTTATGCCCATATCAGCCAGAGATGCAGATGTTTTATGTGCAGCATGAGATGGTGCATTATCATGCAGAAAAATGATCTTGCTGTGAAATACACGGTTCTTCTTCTTGAACCATGGCAGGAAGTGCTGTTTGAGAAAATCCACATACATTATGGAGTTCATCTTTAGCGCCTTCAGGGATCCTAAAGGGGCCGACAATCTCTCTCCCCATGATTCCAGCCCAAAACATTACTCCACCTCCTCCTTGTTGGCGCTGTAGCCGTGTTTGCGTGGGGTGTCCATCAACCAGCCATCCTCCACTCCATCCATCTGGACCATCGAGCGCTGCACGGCACTCATCCGTGAACAAAACAGTTTTGAAATCAGTCTTCATGTAATGTTTGGCCCACTGGAGCCGTTTCTGCTTGTGTGAAGTGGATAGAGGAGGTCGACAGGATGGCGCATGCACAGCTGCAAACCTCTGAAGGACCCTGCATCTTGTTGTTCGGGGGACGTTGGAGGCACAAGCAGCTTCAAAAACTTGTCTGCTGCTATGACAAGGCTTTTTTGCCGCTGCTCTTTCAACCTGACGTAATTGCCTGTAGGAAAGAGTCCTCAATTTGCCCTTATCAGCACGCACACGTGTGTACTGTGAATCAGCTACATACTTCTTGATTGCCAAGACACTTCATCCTGATCATCGCACAATGTTGATTGTAGTCATGCCTTGACCTAAACACTCCACAATTTGTTGCTTCTCAGCAGCCGACACATCCTTTTTCTTTCCCATTTTGGCAGAAAATGTAGGCTGCTTAATAATGTGAGACAGCCTTCTTAAGTAGTCTTGCCTTTCATTGGACACACCTGCCAAACTAATTAGCACAGGTGTCTGCAATTGCTTACAGTGATATAAAGAGCCCTGACACACATCACCATCAATGAGTTTAACTGACAAACAAACAAATTCTTCCCTTATCACTCCTAAACACTTTTTGCATAATAATTTGGAACACAGTGTACATGTGCTTTTCCACAAAACACCAGCGGTTCACGTAGTGAATCTTACAGTTCTAACTTGCCAACCGTGGTCTGTATGGAGTTGTTCAATAAAGGGCCCAAAATTAAGATAACATAGACAGGAGAGGTCTCTATGAATAGGAATTCCTAAGTATTTGATACCCTGTGAGGGCCAGGCAAAGGGAAAGTTGGACTGGATGGAATCCTATATGGATTTGGGGAGGGAGACATCGAGGGCCTCAGACTTCGCTGCATTGATTTTAAAATTTTACCATGTAACAAAGTGATCTATTTCAGCCATAACAGCATGGATGGATATATGTGATTGAGTGATATATACTAGGACATCATCAGCAAATAGAGAGCACTTGTACTCGGTGCCTCCCACCTCAATCCACCTAATATTGGGGTTATGGCGAATTGATGAGAGCAGGTGCTCCGTCACTAGGATGTATAAGAGAGGGGACAGAGGACATCACTGCCTTGTCCCATTGGTGATTGTGAAAGGTGATGAAAATGTTCTGACGCACCCCCTGGGCCTTGGGACACCCGGAGCCGGACCCTTTTTGGTGGATGCTGGTGGTTGTAGTCTTTGTGGCGGCGACCCGGTTCCGTGGCTCAGGGCGGTCAAACCAGTGGCGGAACTATTTATGTGGTTTTGATGTTTAAATGTCCGACTACGCCACCCGTGGATTGCGGTCAGAGTGAACCGCCGCTACAGGGCAGACCGCTGAGGCTGGTGTTGTGGGTGCAGCAGAGCGTAGCATAACTCCCCACGGGAGGAGTATAGCCTCAGGGCAGTGTATGCGGAGGATGGGGGTGATGGTGCAGGGCAGCAGCAGTAACGACACGGAGTCAGTGATGCAGTTCAGGGCCTTTACTCACAGTTCTTATTATCCAGACCACGTCTGCAGGTAACGGCTGCCCACGTCGTACTGTGCTCACCAGGTGAGGGGCTCAGACAACTCCCAGATAACTTTGGAGCACTTCACAGGACCCCCTTTGTGTGTCCTTTGTCTGGCCTTTCTTACCAACACTTCTGTCCGGCTGCCTCGGGCCTCCTCTTGGTAAACTTGGCGCCAGTTTCCCTGACCCTATGTGGTGCCTTCCTAGCGGGTGTAGCGAGGGGCTGCGCCATATAAAATGTCAGAGCCTCCGGTTTCTAGCTGAGGGTCGTTTCCTGCCTCCACTAGTTCGGGGACCGGTCTCCCCCTTTGGCCTGACCCCTCCACGCAGGTGGATTCGGGCGTGCGGTGGCGACTCGCCCGTCCACACCCCTGGGATCCCTTCATTCCTCGTTCCTGGAGCCTTCTCCGCTCCTCTTCCTTCCTTCTCCCTCTTCCAGGCCTGGGCCTCTGTTACTAGGCCCGCCTCCGGAGCAGAGCTCATGCAGAGCCCCTGCTCCCTGCCACTTCTGCTCAGACTTCTCTGCACTGAACTAAGATGGTGCCCACCTTTTATACTCCCTTCTCAATGCACCCAGGAACTGCTTCCTCCCTGCTCCTGCACTACAGGGTTCCCCTTCCTCAGTGTTCCCTCCCCCCACTCCAGCCAGGGACAGGGACTGTCGTGCCCATCTCAGGGGCATATTGGTCGCCCTGCCCCACGGCAATGTGGTGTAATGCATGCAGGTGTCGGGTCCTGATCCACACTCCATCCTTACCTGAGAGTGAGATATCGCACCTCTGGGTGAGGTGCAATACGTCTGTAGCAACCGAGCCCTCAGGGTGCTACAGTTCCATTTATCTTCAGCCTAGGTGACGTATTGCGATACAGGGCCGTGATTTTGGCTATAAAAGGGTCCCCTAGACCCCTACCCCAAGCTTTTTAAGAGAATCATATATGGCGTGCCAGGAGACTCTATGGAATGCTTTCTCAGCATCCAACGAGAGTATCTAATTACAAATTTTTAACTGCATCTAGCCCAGGAAATACTTTGTGCCTAGTAGCAGTGTCTGCTAGTCAGCGGATTATCCCGGCTGTTAAGCAAGCTGCACCACCTGTAGTTTAGACACTTAATTTTTTCAAAGGAAATGCTTCGGGACCATGGGATACTTAGTGAAGAGCATCAGGAGGCACCCCAAGGCATAGAGGCTGGGACTGGCAGTAGGATGCCTTGCGGTGGACAGCCGAGCTCGATCCTTATAAAAGCTTTTTAACTGCAGCAGCTTTAGTGGACGCTACTGGAGCTGGAATTACCGCGGCTGCTGGCATGAGACTTGCCCTCCAATAGATCCTTGTAAATGGATTTAAAGTGTATTCATTCAAATTAGAGGGACAATTTAAATTAAAAAGCTTAGAGCTGCCTCCACCACAGGGGGGCTCGCTCGACCCACCAGCGGACAGGCACCAGTATTGGGAGAGGGGGGCTGGCCGTCAGGGTTCACCGCGGCTCTGGCACAAACCCGGCGACACGGAGGTGGCACGGGCAGGAGCGGACTGGCCGTGTCGGCTTCTCACTTTTTGGATTTTAGAAGGGCATGACATGCCTATATCTGTGTCTCCCCCTCCTTTTACTCCTCCACCTCTTTTATTTTCGCATGACTATATGTACTTGTCACTTTTCCATGTGTTAGTTATGTCTTCTGAGCAGTTTGTCAGCTTTTGGACACCTTTGAAGGTGTTTTCTATGTGTTTCTATGTGTTTTTGTTTGCCTGCCATTGGTTTTAACGGTGTTCGAAGGTGTTCGACGAACAGTTCGACGAACAGTTCGGCGAACACACGGGTGTTCGACGAACCGAACCGAACTCGAGCACTACGGGGGTGGCTCAACACTAGTTATCAGTATAAAAGACACCTTTCCGCATCCTCATACAGTCACACTTCAAACTCCACCATGGTGAAGACCAAAGAGCTGTCGAAGGACACCAGAAACAAAATTGTAGCCCTGCAGCAGACTGGGAAGACTGAATCTGCAATAGGCAAGCAGCTTGGTGTGAAGAAATCAACTGTGGGAGCAATAATTAGGAAATGGAAGACATACAAGACCACTGATAATCTCCCTCAATCTGGGGCTCCACACAAGATCTCACCCCATGGGGTCAAAATGATCTCAAGAACGGTGAGCAAAAATCCCAGAACCAAACGGGGGACCTAGTGAATGACCTGTAGAGAGCTGGGACCAACGTTACACAGGCTACCATCAGTAACACACTACGCCGCCAGTGACTCAGATCCTGCAGTGCTAGACGTGTCCCCCTGCTTAAGCCATTACATGTTCGGGCCCATCTGAAGTTTGCTCGAGAGCATTTGGATGATCCAGAAGAGTATTGGGAGAATGTCATATGGTCAGATGAAACCAAAGTAGAACTGTTTGGCAGAAACACAACTCAGCGTGTTTGGAGGAGAAAGAATGCTGAGTTGCATCCAAAGAACATCATACCTACTGTGAA
This sequence comes from Phyllobates terribilis, assembly GCF_046119375.1. Taxonomy (NCBI): domain Eukaryota; kingdom Metazoa; phylum Chordata; class Amphibia; order Anura; family Dendrobatidae; genus Phyllobates; species Phyllobates terribilis. The sequence goes on along the minus strand of NW_027362763.1, from coordinate 670,761,502 downwards.
GCATGGGGGTGGCAACATCATGCTTTGGGGTTTTTTCTCTGCCAAGGCACCAGGGCAACTGATCCATGTACATGAAAGAATGAATGGGGCCATGTATCATGAGATTTTGAGTGCAAACCTCCTTCCATCAGCAAGGGCATTGAAGATGAAACGTGGCTGGGTCTTTCAGCATGACCATGATCCCAAGCACACCGCCAGGGCAACGAAGGAGAGGCTTCGTAAGAAGCATTTCAAGGTCCTGGAGTGACCTAGCCAGTCTCCAGATCTAAACCCTGAAAGTCCGTGTTGCCCAGCGACAGCCCCAAAACATCACTGCTCTAGAGGAGATCTGCATGGAGGAATGGGCCAACATACCAGCAACAGTGTGTGCCAACCTTGTGAAGACTTACAGATAACGTTTGACCTCTGTCATTGCCAACAAAGGATAAATAACAAAGTATTGAGAAGAACTTTTGTAATTGACCAAATACTTATTTTCCACCAAATTTGAAAAAAAAGTTCTTTCCAAATCAGACAATGTGATTTTCAGGATTTGTTTTCTCATTTTGTCTCTCATAGTTGAGGTCGACCTATGATGTCAATTACAGGCCTCGCTCATCTTTTTAAGTGGGAGAACTTGCACAATTGGTGGCTGACTAAATACTTTTTTTCCCCACTGTAGTCCTCCATACAGTATATAATGGCCCCATATATTGCTCCATACAGTAAAATGCCCCCATATATTGCTCCATACAGTATATAATGGACCCATATCTAACTCCATACAGTATAATGGGCCCATATATTGCTCCATACAGTATATAATGGACCCATATCTAACTCCATACAGTATAATGGGCCCATATATTGTTCCATACAGTATAATGGACCCATATCTAACTCCATACAGTATAATGTGCCCATGTATTGCTCCATACAGTATAATGGGCCCATATATTGTTCCATACAGTGTAATGGACCCATATCTAACTCCATACTGTATAATGGGCCCATATATTGCTCCATACAGTATAATGGCCCCATATATTGCTCCATACAGTATATAATGGACCCATATCTAACTCCATACTGTATAATGGGCCCATATATTGCTCCATACAGTATAATGGGCCCATATATTGCTCCATACAGTATAATGGCCCCATATATTGCTCCATACAGTATATAATGGACCCATATCTAACTCCATACTGTATAATGGGCCCATATATTGCTCCATACAGTATAATGGGCCCATATATTGCTCCATACAGTATATAATGGACCCATATATTGCTCCATACAGTATATAATGGACCCATATCTAACTCCATACAGTAAAATGCCCCCATATATTGCCCCATACAGTATATAATGGGCCCATGTATTGTTCCATACAGTATAATGGGCCCATATATTGTTCCATACAGTATAATGGCCCCATATATTGCTCCATACAGTATATAATGGACCCATATCTAACTCCATACTGTATAATGGGCCCATATATTGCTCCATACAGTATAATGGGCCCATATATTGCTCCATACAGTATATAATGGACCCATATATTGCTCCATACAGTATATAATGGACCCATATCTAACTCCATACAGTAAAATGCCCCCATATATTGCCCCATACAGTATATAATGGGCCCATGTATTGTTCCATACAGTATCTAATGGACCCATATCTAACTCCATACTGTATAATGGGCCCATATATTGCTCCATACAGCATAATGGGCCCATATATTGTTCCATACAGTAAAATGCCCCCATATATTGCTCCATACAGTATATAATGGACCCATATATTGCTCCATACAGTATATAATGGGCCCATATATTGCTCCATACAGTATATAATGGACCCATATCTAACTCCATACTGTATAATGGGCCCATATATTGCTCCATACAGTATAATGGGCCCATATATTTCTCCATACAATATAATACAGCCGCAGTGGTCGGTCTAATAAGGGAACGAGATGTAAAGAGAAGAAAAGTGTGAATATCTCAAGAACGGCTGCAAATTTTAATAAGCAGTAAATTGCAAAATTATATTTATTTACAAACACTATCCAAGAATATCCATCTAGGAAGAAGGGGCATTACTGTAAATGTAATAAGTAACAATTCAGACCATGAGCTAAACCAGAGCGAACCAAATCATCAAACTCCTAATGACAAACAATTTATCACAGTCCCATCATTATTTTTTTTTTTTTTTTTTACAGAGCTCCAAATCTTCTGCATAGAGTGGAATGATAACATTTTCTTTGTGATTGCCACAAGAGGGAGCTCAGGAACTCACTGCATATTGTGCTGCTGTAACTTAAGCTCCCCCTAGTGGTGGCTGCAGGCAGGTAGAATATCATTTATTTCTCAGGTTATCCTTTAATGAAATGTACTGAAAAGACAATTAGGGATTGCCCATACCCCAGCGGCCCCTGTACCATGACGGTAAATGATAATAATATTAGTAGCTCCATCAACTGCACAGTGGTCGCAGCGGGGTACTGCAGATCCACTCCCATTCATCTTCGACAAGCCCTTTAATTATGGGTATGCTACATGTATATAGGCTCAGTTCTGCAAAGCCAGAATTGGACGGGGCTTTAAATATCCCGCTATTTAGTATTCACTTACATGATGCTTCCCATAGACAAAAACCAATAATACCGCCACAGCACATGACAGCCAGAGCTATGTGGTGTATAAATAATTGTACCATACACTGCCTAATTAAAATCGCCATACAGTAAATATACCCCAAATAAATAGTAACAAATAACATTTTCATACAAGTACCTAAGTAACATTCCATTCTATACCATAACCCCGACACACAATGTCACCATACGTAACATAAATACCGACATACGGTGCTCTCATATTTACATACAATGGCTAAATAACAGCTCTATACATAAATCCAACTGGTAATACCACTATACAATGTCTAATAATGTGATTTGTGTGCTGTGTGAGGACTCGAACACTAGAGGGCGCTGTCTACACACTGAGGAACAGATATGTTGTAAGTACTGTCCTGACGCCATCATTGATTATATATACTTGTGGGATTAGAAAAAGTCAGCGGCTATAAAAGATGATCCCCGGATTTATAACGCATCTATTGGTCATAATTTAATAGACTATAGTATATTCCACGGCAGACAGCGTCCACTGTGAATTAACACTTTCATGTCTTGGTGAACTTCCCGTTCACCTTCTTCCAAGAGCTGTAAGAAGACTTTTTTTCTGATCGAAAAGTTACACTATTCCCTTTACCATACAATGTACAGAAGAATGCAAGAAAAAAAACAAAACAGGTGGATTAATAAAAATGTAATTCCAACCTAGGCGGAGATCACTGTATAGAGATTTATACAGCCACCACTAGGGGGAGCTCACTACATACAGATTTATACAGTCACCACTATGGGGAGCTCACTACATACAGATTTATACAGCCACCACTAGGGGGAGCTCACTACATACAGATTTATACAGCCACCACTAGGGGGAGCTCTCTACATACAGATTTATACAGCCACCACTAGGGGGAGCTCACTACATACAGATTTATACAGCCACCACTAGAGGGAGCTCACTACATACAGATTTATACAGTCACCACTAGAGAGCGCTCCCTACATACAGATTTATACAGCCACCACTAGGGGGAGCTCACTACATACAGATTTATACAGCCACCACTAGGGGGAGCTCTCTACATACAGATTTATACAGCCACCACTAGGGGGAGCTCACTACATACAGATTTATACAGCCACCACTAGGGGGAGCTCACTACATACAGATTTATACAGCCACCACTAGAGGGAGCTCACTACATACAGATTTATACAGTCACCACTAGAGAGCGCTCCCTACATACAGATTTATACAGCCACCACTAGGGGGAGCTCACTACATACAGATTTATACAGCCACCACTAGAGGGAGCTCACTACATACAGATTTATACAGCCACCACTAGGGGGAGCTCACTACATACAGATTTATACAGTCACCACTATGGGGAGCTCACTACATACAGATTTATACAGTCACCACTAGGGGGAGCTCACTACATACAGATTTATACAGTCACCACTAGGGGGAGCTCACTACATACAGATTTATACAGCCACCACTAGGGGGAGCTCTCTACATACAGATTTATACAGCCACCACTAGGGGGAGCTCACTACATACAGATTTATACAGCCACCACTAGGGGGAGCTCACTACATACAGATTTATACAGCCACCACTAGGGGGAGCTCTCTACATACAGATTTATACAGCCACCACTAGGGGGAGCTCACTACATACAGATTTATACAGCCACCACTAGGGGGAGCTCACTACATACAGATTTATACAGCCACCACTAGAGGGAGCTCACTACATACAGATTTATACAGCCACCACTAGGGGGAGCTCACTACATACAGATTTATACAGTCACCACTATGGGGAGCTCACTACATACAGATTTATACAGCCACCACTAGGGGGAGCTCACTACATACAGATTTATACAGCCACCACTAGGGGGAGCTCACTACATACAGATTTATACAGCCACCACTAGAGGGAGCTCACTACATACAGATTTATACAGCCACCACTAGGGGGAGCTCACTACATACAGATTTATACAGTCACCACTATGGGGAGCTCACTACATACAGATTTATACAGTCACCACTAGAGGGAGCTCACTACATACAGATTTATACAGCCTCCACTAGGGGGAGCTCACTACATACAGATTTATACAGCCACCACTAGGGGGAGCTCTCTACATACAGATTTATACAGCCACCACTAGAGGGAGCTCACTACACACAGATTTATACAGTCACCACTAGAGAGAGCTCACTACATACAGATTTATACAGCCTCCACTAGGGGGAGCTCACTACATACAGATTTATACAGCCACCACTAGGGGGAGCTCTCTACATACAGATTTATACAGCCACCACTAGAGGGAGCTCACTACATACAGATTTATACAGCCACCACTAGGGGGAGCTCACTACATACAGATTTATACAGTCACCACTAGGGGGAGTTCATTACATACAGATTTATACAGCCACCACTAGGGGGAGCTCACTACATACAGATTTATACAGCAACCACTAGAGGGAGCTCACTACATACAGATTTATACAACCACCACTAGGGGGAGCTCACTACATACAGATTTATACAGTCACCACTAGGAGGAGCTCACTACATACAGATTTATACAGTCACCACTAGGGGGAGTTCATTGCATACAGATTTATACAGCCACCACTAGGGGGAGCTCACTACATACAGATTTATACAGCAACCACTAGGGGGAGCTCACTACATACAGATTTATACAACCACCACTAGGGGGAGCTCACTACATACAGATTTATACAGTCACCACTAGGAGGAGCTCACTACATACAGATTTATACAGTCACCACTAGGGGGAGTTCATTACATACAGATTTATACAGCCACCACTAGGGGGAGCTCACTACATATAGATTTATACAGTCACCACTAGGGGGAGTTCATTACATACAGATTTATACAGCAACCACTAGGGGGAGCTCACTACATACAGATTTATACAACCACCACTAGGGGGAGCTCACTACATACAGATTTATACAGTCACCACTAGAGGGGGCTCACTACATACAGATTTATACAGCCACCACTAGGGGGAGCTCACTACATACAGATTTATACAGCCACCACTAGGGGAGCTCACTACATACAGATATATACAGCCACCACTAGAGGGAGCTCACTACATACAGATTTATACAGTCACCACTAGAGGGAGCTCTCTACATACAGATTTATACAGCCACCACTAGGGGGAGCTCACTACATACAGATTTATACAGCCACCACTAGGGGAGCTCACTACATACAGATTTATACAGCCACCACTAAAGGGAGCTCACTACATACAGATTTATACAGTCACCACTAGAGAGAGCTCACTGCATACAGATTTATACAGCCACCACTAGGGGGAGCTCACTACATACAGATTTATACAGTCACCACTAGGGGGAGTTCATTACATACAGATTTATACAGCCACCACTAGGGGGAGCTCACTACATACAGATTTATACAGCAACCACTAGGGGGAGCTCACTACATACAGATTTACACAACCACCACTAGGGGGAGCTCACTACATACAGATTTATACAGTCACCACTAGGAGGAGCTCACTACATACAGATTTATACAGTCACCACTAGGGGGAGTTCATTGCATACAGATTTATACAGCCACCACTAGGGGGAGCTCACTACATACAGATTTATACAGCAACCACTAGGGGGAGCTCACTACATACAGATTTATACAACCACCACTAGGGGGAGCTCACTACATACAGATTTATACAGTCACCACTAGGAGGAGCTCACTACATACAGATTTATACAGTCACCACTAGGGGGAGATCATTACATACAGATTTATACAGCCACCACTAGGGGGAGCTCACTACATACAGATTTATACAGTCACCACTAGGGGGAGTTCATTACATACAGATTTATACAGCCACCACTAGGGGGAGCTCACTACATACAGATTTATACAGCAACCACTAGGGGGAGCTCACTACATACAGATTTATACAACCACCACTAGGGGGAGCTCACTACATACAGATTTATACAGCCACCATTAGAGGGAGCTCACTACATACAGATTTATACAGCCTCCACTAGAGGGAGCTCACTACATACAGATTTATACAGTCACCACTAGAGGGAGCTCACTACATACAGATTTATACAGCCACCACTAGAGAGAGCACATTACATACAGATTTATACAGCCACCACTAGAGGGAGCTCATTACATACAGATTTATACAGTCACCACTAGGGGGAATTCACTACATACAGATTTATACAGCCACCACTACGGGAGCTCACTACATACAGATTTATACAGTCACCACTAGAGGGAGCTTACTGCATACAGATTTATACAGTCACCACTAGGGGGAGCTCACTAAAAACAGATTTATACAGCCACCACTAGGGGGAGCTCACTACATGCATATTTATACAGACACCGCTAGGGGGAGCTCACTACATGCAGATTTATACAGCCACCACTAGGGGGAGCTCAATACATACAGATTTATACAGCAACCACTAGAGGGAGCTCATTACATACTGATTTATACAGTCACCACTAGGGGGAGCTCACTACATACAGATTTATACAGCCACCACTAGAGGGAGCTCACTACATACAGATTTATACAGTCACCACTAGGGGGAGCTCACTACATACAGATTTATACAGTCACCACTAGACGGAGCTCATTACATACAGATTTATACAGTCACCACTAGGGGGAGATCACTACATACAGATTTATGCAGTCACCACTAGGGGGAGCTCACTACATGCAGATTTATACAGCCACCACTAGGGGGAGCTCACTATATACAGATTTATACAGCCACCACTAGAGGGAGCTCACTACATACAGATTTATACAGTCACCACTAGGGGGAGCTCACTACATACAGATTTATACAGCTACCAATAGGGGGAGCTCACTACATACAGATTTATACAGCCTCCACTAGGGGGAGCTCACTACATACAGATTTATACAGCTACCAATAGGGGGAGCTCACTACATACAGATTTATACAGCCTCCACTAGGAGGAGCTCACTACATACAGATTTATACAGCCACCACTAGAGGGAGCTCATTACATAGATATTATACAGCCACCACTAGAGGGAGCTCATTACATAGATATTATACAGCCACCACTAGAGGGAGCTCATTACATAGATATTATACAGCCACCACTAGAGGGAGCTCATTACATAGATATTATACAGCCACCACTAGAGGGAGCTCATTACATACAGATTTATACAGCCACCACTAGAGGGAGCTCACTACATACAGATTTATACAGCCACCACTAGGGGGAGGTCACTGCATACAGATTTATACAGCCACCACTAGAGGGAGCTCACTACATACAGATTTATACAGTCACCACTAGGGGGAGCTCACTTCATACAGATTTATACAGCCACCACTAGGGGGAGCTCATTACATACAGATTTATACAGTCACCACTAGACGGAGCTCATTACATACAGATTTATACAGTCACCACTAGGGGGAGATCACTACATACAGATTTATGCAGTCACCACTAGGGGGAGCTCACTACATGCAGATTTATACAGCTACCAATAGGGGGAGCTCACTACATACAGATTTATACAGCCTCCACTAGGGGGAGCTCACTACATACAGATTTATACAGCTACCAATAGGGGGAGCTCACTACATACAGATTTATACAGCCTCCACTAGGAGGAGCTCACTACATACAGATTTATACAGCCACCACTAGAGGGAGCTCATTACATAGATATTATACAGCCACCACTAGAGGGAGCTCATTACATAGATATTATACAGCCACCACTAGAGGGAGCTCATTACATAGATATTATACAGCCACCACTAGAGGGAGCTCATTACATAGATATTATACAGCCACCACTAGAGGGAGCTCATTACATACAGATTTATACAGCCACCACTAGAGGGAGCTCACTACATACAGATTTATACAGCCACCACTAGGGGGAGGTCACTGCATACAGATTTATACAGCCACCACTAGAGGGAGCTCACTACATACAGATTTATACAGTCACCACTAGGGGGAGCTCACTTCATACAGATTTATACAGCCACCACTAGGGGGAGCTCATTACATACAGATTTATACAGTCACCACTAGGGGGAGCTCACTACATACAGATTTATACAGCCACCACTAGGGAGAGCTCACTACATACAGATTATACAGCCACCACTAGAGGGAGCTCATTACATACAGATTTATACAGTCACCACTAGGGGGAGCTCACTACATACAGATTATACAGCCACCACTAGAGGGAGCGCATTACATACAGATTTATACAGTCACCACTAGGGGGAGCTCACTACATACAGGTTTATACAGCCACCACTAGGGGGAGCTCATTACATACAGGTTTATACAGTCACCACTAGGGGAGCTCACTACATACAGATTTATACAGCCACCACTAGGGGGAGCTCATTACATACAGGTTTATACAGTCACCACTAGGGGAGCTCACTACATACAGATTTATACAGCCACCACTAGGGGGAGCTCATTACATACAGATTTATACAGTCACCACTAGGGGGAGCTCACTACATACAGATTTATACGGCCACCACTAGGGGGAGCTCACTACATACAGATTTATACAGCCACCACTAGAGGGAGCTCATTACATACAGATTTATACAGTCACCACTAGGGGGAGCTCACTACATACAGATTTATACAGCCACCACTAGAGGGAGCTCATTACATACAGATTTATACAGTCACCACTAGGGGGAGCTCACTACATACAGATTTATACAGCCACCACTAAGGGGGAGCTCACTACATACAGATTTATACAGCCACCACTAGAGGGAGCTCATTACATGCAGATTTATACAGCCACCACTAGGGGGAGCGCACTACATACAGATTTATACAGCCACCACTAGGGGGAGCTCATTACATACAGATTTATACAGCCAGCACTAGAGGGAGCTCATTACATACAGATTTATACAGCCACCACTAGAGGGAGCTCATTACATACAGATTTATACAGCCACCACTAGAGGGAGCTCATTACATACAGATTTATACAGCCACCACTAGGGAGAGCTGACTACATACAGATTTATACAGCCACCACTAGGAGGAGCTCACTACATACAGATTTATACAGCCACCACTAGAGGGAGCTCACTACATACAGATTTATACAGCCACCACTAGAGGGAGCTCATTACATACAGATTTATACAGTCACCACTAGAGGGAGCTCATTACATACAGATTTATACAGCCACCACTAGGGAGAGCTGACTACATACAGATTTATACAGCCACCACTAGGAGGAGCTCACTACATACAGATTTATACAGCCACCACTAGAGGGAGCTCATTACATACAGATTTATACAGCCACCACTAGAGGGAGCTCATTACATACAGATTTATACAGCCACCACTAGAGGGAGCTCATTACATACAGATTTATACAGCCACCACTAGGGAGAGCTGACTACATACAGATTTATACAGCCACCACTAGGAGGAGCTCACTACATACAGATTTATACAGCCACCACTAGAGGGAGCTCACTACATACAGATTTATACAGTCACCACTAGAGGGAGCTCACTACATACAGATTTATACAGCCACCACTAGAGGGAGCTCACTACATACAGATTTATACAGCCACCACTAGAGGGAGCTCACTACATACAGATTTATACAGTCACCACTAGGGGGAGCTCATTACATACAGATTTATACAGCCACCACTAGGAGGAGCTCACTACATACAGATTTATACAGCTACCAATAGGGGGAGCGCACTACATACAGATTTATACAGTCACCACTAGAGGGAGCTCACTACATACAGATTTATACAGTCACCACTAGAGGGAGCTCACTACATACAGATTTATACAGCCACCACTAGGGGGAGCTCACTACATACAGATTTATAGAGTCACCACTAGAGGGAGCTCACTACATACAGATTTATACAGCCACCACTAGAGGGAGCTCACTACATACAGATTTATACAGTCACCACTAGAGGGAGTTCATTACATACAGATTTATACAGTCACCACTAGGGGGAGCGCACTACATACAGATTTATACAGTCACCACTAGAGGGAGTTCATTACATACAGATTTATACAGTCACCACTAGGGGGAGCTCATTACATACAGATTTATACAGCCACCACTAGGGGGAGCGCACTACATACAGATTTATACAGTCACCACTAGGGGGAGCTCATTACATACAGATTTATACAGTCACCACTAGAGGGAGCTCATTACATACAGATTTATACCGCACCTGCTGAGCTCTGTGGGTCCTGTGTACTGATTCTGCAGTCATATATACAAGTGCAGGGTGGAGATGATGTGTACAGCGACTTTACTTGTTTCATTAGCAATAAAGCTATGAATCACCCTATTATGTATGAAGGAAGCGTGCGGTGTGTTTCCTATGAACTGTCTTCACGCTCAGCTTCCATTGCCGCAGTTTACAGAACACGACATCTATTTCCTGGAATGTTTGTCATAGGGACATCCTGTTTTGCAATCGTATTCACTTCTATAGAGAAGGGGAAGGTGTCTGCTCCGGGGTCACTGGGTTCAGACTGTTCTTACCTAGAAGAACCAAATTTATCCTGCCTGTAAAACTGCAGCCGCGCCATCCTATAATGAACGGTGTGGGCGCTGGTAAATATTATTATGTCCTGCGTCCTTTATGGCAGGGAGGGAGCAGAGTATAAAAACAGCCATGAAAGGTTTATGGGACATTTATGAACTACAACAGACATTGTGATTAGAGGAGGTCGGGGCGGCTGCAGAGAGCAACGGTCACTCTGGAGGACCCCACACGTCTGTGCGGTACAGCCGCTGCCAGTAGCTTCTATAAGGAATGTGTAATACTTTATTCCTCCTGTGTGGGCGCTACAGCGAGACTGAACACTTACGGCCAGGCTCTACTGCAGATTACAGCTGATCGCTGCGGATCTCAGCAGGGGGCCAACCTGTATCTAATCCTGTCCTGTGTGATACTGTCTGCTGAGCCGTGTATCTAATCCTGTCCTGTGTGATACTGTCTGCTGAGCCGTGTATCTAATCCTGTCCTGTGTGATACTGTCTGCTGAGCCGTGTATCTAATCCTATCCTGTGTGATACTGTCTGCTGAGCCGTGTATCTAATCCTGTCCTGTGTGATACTGTCTGCTGAGCCGTGTATCTAATCCTATCCTGTGTGATACTGTCTGCTGATCTGTATCTAATCCTATCCTGTGTGATACTGTCTGCTGAGCTGTGTATCTAATCCTATAGCCTATCCTCTTGGGCCATGTATCTAATCCTATCCTGTGTGATACTGTCTTGAGCTGTGTATCTAATCCTATCCTCTTGGGCAATGTATCTAATCCTATCATGTGTGATACTGTCTGCTTGTTTCATGTATCCAATCTGTGGTTTGCGATACTCTGTTATTGGAAAAGACGACGACAATTACATTTTTTTTTTTTTTCAAAATACAACATTTTATTATTTTTAACATCTGATAAATAAAAGAGAAAAAAACAAAACAAAGTATCTGCAGAACTGCAAGCAGTGACCGACCCACACAATCCATGGAAATAAAGTACTAGATCATCAGCTCGCGGGAAACGGGAGGCTCCGCCCTCCTCCGATCCAGGAGTAAAGGGGCGGGTACAAGAGATAAGACAAATGCTCCATGTACACAGCTCGACACGTCCTCTAGGGGGCAGCACTACCGGCGTTATCCAACGGCTAGGTATAAAAATAGATATACACAAAAAGCTGGCATTTGATTGGACGTGAGCTCTGTACATGGTCTATGAGGCGCACACACTGGCCTGCAGCGCGCTCGCTATGGAGCGACACCCCGTCTAGGAATGTCGAAGGCTTTTATCCAATATGGCGAAATTCTAAATGACTGTACACGCATTGTATTCTATCAAGCGATTGCAGCGTTACCATTAAAATGCCAACCAACCGCATCTCGCAAGGTCACTTAAAAAGTCGAACCGTTACTCGACCACCCCCCCCCCCAAAAAAAATCTCTATGTGGGTCCGGTAGAGGAGTCATGGCCGCTCGGCAGTAGTCACACCAATCGGTGCCCACAGATCTGAACTTACACTTACCAAACCCAACAGGCTATTGTAGTGATAGAAGCGCACATTGGCAGTCATGATTTAAAGGGCAGGTCCAACCCGGGCTGATACGGATACCAGACATGCAGAAAATAGTCCTCAGCTACACAATATAAATCTTGTTCCATAAAATCCCTTTAATTTATCAGAATCTCATTCCCATGATCATATATTTCGTATCCCTTTGAGGTGGGAGGAGCTTTCCCCTGTACTCATTGTCGCCCTCTAGTGAGTAATACATTTTGTGCAGGTAAAAACTGCTCCAAGCACATTTCTGTCTTAGTGGTTGTCACTTGCCAAAAGACTTTTAGCAAAAGGAATCACCTTCCTTCCAGTGTGCAATGGAGGGGGCTGAGGTCGGCCATCATTGATTGGACCCGCTCATGTCTTAGTGCAGTAGACATGAAGAACTTCCAATGCCTCCGTAATCTCATGTACATACAATGGTGATCATGTATCAAAAACGCTTTGTATGGCATCTAATGGGATTGTTCATAATTAAAACATGGCTGCTTTCATAAAAAAAAAAAACCCAGTAAAGTGAAGATTGCCGACCTGCAATACTACTCACAACCAGCGTAGAAGAGTGGCGCTACTTTATCAAAGAAGGTAGGTATATTTTTTTTTAAATTCTGTACAACCCCTTTAAGAGGCACCGCCAAATTAGGCCACCTAAAAAAATTCCTAGATCAGTTGGTCCATTTGGAAAAAAACATAATAAATGGCCCTTAAAGGGCACTTACCACTTAGTCAAAAGTGGGCAGTTTTTTTATCTTATTTTATTTCTGCTTCTTCCCCAAGTATTCCACTTTTTTCCTTTCTTAAAATCCACCATATGTAGACGGAGATATGGGCTTTTTTTTATTTAGAGCTAACTTTTATCGTCTTTACAAAGGGGCGTGGCTCAGGATGTTAGCCACACCCCCTTGGAAAGACCATAAAAATTAGCATTAAATAAAAAGACCCATATCTCTGTAACCGTACGGCGGATTAAAAAAAAGCAGACACTTAGATGAGCAATGGTAATAAAGCAAGAGCAAAAACGGAGCACTCTTGACTTGGCGACAGATTCCCTTAAAAGTTCATATAGCCCACATAATACGCCATTTTTCCGGCTGCAATATGAAACCTGTTGTGTTTTTTTTTCCTTTTTTTGTAATGCTCATTGACAATAGACAGAAAAATCCCAAACTTGTAAACATTTTTAAATAAATAAGACATATGAAAAAGGCAACGCAAGGTGCATGTAATTATATATATATATATATATATATATATATATATATATATATATATTTTACACACGTCAAATGCAAAAAATATATATATTTTTTTGCATTTGATGTATGTGTGTGAGTGTAAAATTATTATATATATATTTTTTTTTTTTTTGCATTAGATGTTTGTACAGGAGATTTAAGTATTTGTCAGATTTCTTAATCTGGAAAAATCATGAAGGGCAAGAATGGGGAAAAAAATAAAAAAAATAAATAAAATCACAAAGCATTTCAACAGTAGTAGTAGGGAAGAGGCGGGGAGGACACATCGGTTCTGCTTTTATGCCTTAGTGATTCAATTTAGATAAAATGCGGTAGACGATGGTTACTAAATAATGTCTGGATCTTCAATAGATGACAAAAATGTAAAAAATAAAAAAAATCTAGACTATGCCTTTTAGAAGTAATAACATTTTCACTCCCAAAAATGTAGTGTTTATGACCCCAAGTCACTTTATACAAAATGGTAAAATATATTAAACTTCACCCGATTTAGAAAAATATATATATATTTTTATTTTTTTACGGTGATTCTCGAATTTTCGGTCAATTCAGAAATATCCAATAGAAATGGATGTAGATAAAGACGTCGGGCGCCGCGTGCTAGCAGTCATTTGGAAAAAATTCCAACAAATATCGTACACGTGCAAAACAGCGCAAAATCCACCAATCACGCCAAAGATTAATGGATTATAATCTTGCGGATTGTATAAAACACCCCCTTCACCTGGGCGCAAAATGGAGGCAGGTGGAGTGAAACAAGTGGGCAGAACAGGAACTAAAAATGGCTGAAAATACTGAGTAATTTAAGGCGCAGGGCATAAAATGGCTGCCGCAGCTCAATGGCGGTGTTGGCTGGTGCAGGCAGGGATTTCAGTACCTAGTTATGGTCATATTTAATACACAGAGAAATCTGAAAAATAGAATATAATTTATTTATAGTCATAAAATAGAAATAAATAGATGAGAGAATCTGTCCCCAAATTTATATATATATATATATATATATATATATATATATATATATATATATATATATATATATATATATATATATATATATATATATATATATATATATATTATAAAGGGTTGTATCGCCAATGGACCCCATTAGTTTTTATAATCCGCAGCAGGTCCTGAATCTTTCACAAGTTTTGTGCACCGTTCAGTTTCCCTTTTTCAGTGCCATTTAGAAAATACAAGCGAACCCCGGTTGCTATCGGCAACAAGGCCGCCTTTTCCTCACTCAGACATATGTAATGTGGATAGATTATTTTATGGCCCTAAAAAAAAAAATCGATGTTTTCTTCAGTTGCGGCCATAATACAAACGCTAAAAAAAAGCATCAGATTATGCCGGTTAGAGTCTGAATCAGGACTTCCATCATGGAGGCCCATTGTGTGGACTAGAGAGGGCAAAATGTGCATATAGATTTATAGGGATGACTTGTGATGGAGACCAGGCCTCTACTGCAGCCAGGCTGTGTTTCTACGGCAACCATGTAGGCCTCATGTGCTTTACTGCCAGACTCTAATGGCAACATAATGAAAACAGTGACAATTACTAAACTCTTACCAGCAGGCCTAGAAAAATGAAAAAAATAAAATAAAATCTATCATTGTCACCGGTAGCCTCAGACAGCCTAAATATGCATCACAAAATAGCGAGACGATCCCCCCCATCCCCCCATCAGGTTTCTATTCACCTATATAAAAACACATACCGTACTGCGAAGGGCATGAACTCCATTTATAAAAAAAATTACGTACAATATCTCCCACCAAGGAATGTAGGAACAGAGGTGCGGGGGCACTAAAAGACACAACTACCTATTGTAAACATTTCCGGGGTGTTTGTAGGGGGGACTGCTTTTATTAACGGTGCCATCTGGTATCGCAGCTCGGGTCTATAGAAGTGAATGGAGCCGAGCTGTAATGCAAAACGTAACCTATGGCGCTGGTTTTGGAACAAAACAGCCATGTTTTTTTTTTCTGCTCCTGGATAACCCCCTTTGAGTCATGGTGGCTATGAATCAAGTCACCTGAGAATATTCCCTTTTTCAGGAACCAGAATCGAATGGAATATAAAATATGTACAAAAGGGTTTTTGAGGAGAGATGCTGTAACCGAGGAATGTCGCCGATCTTTTTATTATTATTATTATTATTTTGTGCGAACAGAGGCGTAACTTGAAGCTCCAGGACCCCAGTGCAAAATCTGTAACCAACCCCCACCCCCACCCACATCTACCACATGCCCTTTATAATACTGGTGTCGATGAGAGACAAATCGGCCCCCTTACTCACCATGGCCTGGGTGTGACAGTACACCCACTACGACCGTGTGGGAATATTACAAAATTTCAACGACAATTTTACACAATATTAAAGATGGTCCTCGAGGGACGTCATACGTTACGACCATTCAAACCGCACATATACAAAAAATGATACAGAAATCCCAAAACAGAGCGTTAGCTGTGCATCGTTCTGACAAAGAAGAACTTGCTCATTCCGAAGGCACAACGGCTTGTTGTATTGCCAAGTTTTTGTATTTTTTTTTTTTTTTTTTTTTTTTTAGACCATTTTTAGATCACTCGCTGCCAAATCCTTATTATCCAAGCAATTTCACATGATTTACCAGAACACAGCGTCCCTGGGAACTGTCTTTGGCGTGGTGTTTAATATCTGCTGGTAACGCCGTCTTCTCCGATAATGACTGGGTGCAACCAACAATTTTCCATGGCTGTTTTGTTCCTTAATTTTTATTTTTTTTTATTTTAATTTTCTCAGTTACATCAAAAAGGCCTTGGAACAACTTCAACAAAAAGGCAAAACGAAAAGAAAAAAAAAATCCAAAAAAGGACAAACATTTCTGTACCTTCATCCAGTGAAGACCAATTTCCTTAAATAGGTAAACCCTTAAAAGTGCCCAGAATAAAGATGGGGTGTTGGTGGAGGGAGGAAAGGGAGGTGGTGGGGTAAAGACAGTAATCATCAACCATTAGTATTGGATGAAATGTCCTGGGAGCCAGGAGGCTGGAAATAATTTAACCCCTGGTCTGGGCCCATCCGGGATTCGACACAACGAACAATGGAGGTTGAACTTGTGCTTGTATGCAGCCTCTTCCAAGAACCCAGGAAAGTCAAAGCTACAATGAAGCGTCTGAAGTGTAAGATCCAGTTATGAGATTTCAACATCACACACCATGTCCATAGTTGGGAAGCGCCTGCCACCAGCTATCTACCCTCATAGACATTGCCTGATATGTAAGCTCAAGTCACTCCTTAGTAGCAGTCGTTACAAGGCCAGCAGGGTCGGGGAGTTCAAGGAATCAGAAGATTGGTCCCCACTGCTGCTGCTCCGACGATGAGCCTTAGAGCAAGACTCCGAAGGAGAAGATGACGACTCCTGATCTAACACGCTTGGGTAGGTGAAGACGAGGTTAGGGGCGCTCGGAGTGCTTGGAGGTGTTGAAGACATCACAACGGGTGTGTTGAGAGGTTCCTCGTTGAAGAAGTTTCCACCAATGTTGATTGGTTTAATCACAGACCTCTGCATTTTGTCAGTGGGGGCGACAGAGGACGACCTGACGTCCTCATCAATGGGTTCTTGTTTAACAACCACTCGGCTTCCCATCATGGAACGGGCAACATGAGCATTGTGAGTGGGGTTGATCCGATCCTCAACTTGTATTTTACACATGGGCGAGTGGGCGACCAACATGAACTCCAATTTGTCCTTCTCCTTTTGCAGTTCGGCTATCTCTTTCTGAAGGCCAGATTTTTCTTGTTCCAGTTTTTCAGTTTCCTGAAAGCAAAAAAATAGGGAGAATGAAATTCAAAAAGGCACGAATAAACCAAAGCAGATGAAACTTCATAAACTAAACCAATGTACATCGTCAATAGGTTATACGGAAAATTCTACTGTCTAAGTAGTCATGGGGACATGATGGGGCGCCAAAAAAAACAAACAAAAAAAAAAACACAAAATTGCTAGACCAAAGCTCCATACCCTGACAACCAGATACTTGAATGAAGAAAAGAGAAAAAGATTAGAGCTGAAGGAACTATTAGAAAAAGTGCCACCAGAACACGGAAAAGGCCCCCCCGACGCAGGAACGAGGGAAAAAGCACCCTCCCCCCGACGCGGGAACTGGGGGAAAAGCCCCCCCAACCCCCCGACGCAAGGCCTTCCGCCTCATTGGGGCATTTTTAAAAAAAATTTTTTGGGTGTCATTTTAATTGGGTTTTGGAGCCTTCAGAAAAGTTTATTGATTCATTACGACACTTTATATGTATGTATGAAGACAGCACTCCCTGACCCCTGGCTTAGACATGTAGGAGAATGATACTATAATATTGTACTTTATACAGTAAGATGATGAAATCGGGAACTCTTAAGCCCAATTACAGAACTTCAGTCAGCAGAAATGAAGGAAACAGATTGGTTACATACAGCCTGGAGTTTGTCCGTTAATTCTCGTCTCCTGTTGCGACACTTTGCGGCGGCCAGTTTGTTCCTTTCTCTCCGAACCCTTCGTTTTTCCTCTTCTTCGGGTGACAGCTGCGGATAAAGAAAAAGAAAAAAATTTAAACAGGCAGCACGTTGCGGTCAATACAAAACCCACAAGATGTAAAAGGCCGTTGGCTCTATAGGAAGCTGTGGTGTCCTGGAATTGAGCAAGTGTAAGGAGTGTCGGAGCCAAAGAGAAGGAGAGCGGAGAAGCTCTGTGGTTAGAACAAAAACATTTCACAATTTGCTAATGAATTGTAATCCTGAAAGTTCTGACGACAAAAGGAAACAGGATTTATGTTTTAGAAGCTGTGAACCAAAGTGAAGGGAGCAATATGGGGTACTAGCATTATAGTAGTTATATTCTTGTACATAGGAAGGAGTATTATAGTAGTTATATTCTTGTACATAGGGAGCAGTATTATAGTAGTTATATTCTTGCACATAGGGGGCAGTATTATAGTAGTTATATTCTTGTACATAGGAGCAGTATTATAGTAGTTATATTCTTGTACATAGGGGTAGTATTATAGTAGTTATATTCTTGTACATAGGGGGCAGTATTATAGTAGTTATATTCTTGTACATAGGGGGCAGTATTATAGTAGTTATATTCTTGTACATAGGGGGCAGTATTATAGTAGTTATATTCTTGTGCACAGGGGGCAGTATTATAGTAGTTATATTCTTGTGCACAGGGGGCAGTATTATAGTAGCTATATTCTTGTGCACAGGGGCAGTATTATAGTAGCTATATTCTTGTACATAGGGGGCAGTATTATAGTAGTTATATTCATGTATTATATTAGTTTTATTCTTTTATATAGGGAGCAGTATTAGTTATATTTCGGTTTATAGGGGCAGGATTATAAGACAAAATGGTCAAAGAAAATGTCTTCCTCTCAGTAGTCAGTCCTTTCCTATAATAAACACTGTCTGTAAATTGGACTTTGAGACTTACACAGCGCAGGTTTCGGGGCTGGTGGAACATTGCATGGTATGGTATCATGATTAGCTGTTATTATGACTAATGATGGCATAGATGTATTTGTACTTTTAAAGTAGCAATTAAAATACCAGAAATATTTTAAGTACAATCAAAGCACTTGAAAGGGGACAGGTTGACTCCTTCCTGCAGTCCCATACCTGCTCATCTCTTCTTCTCCGGCCAGCGGTGGTACCAATGCTTTTGATGACTCCCGGTCGTTGTAGGGCTGCATGCCCACCTAGTGACGGGTGGTTCGGTACTTGATGCCCATACGGATGTGCTCTGCCATAGGGATTGGACATAGAGGTGATCACAGTTGGTTGGACCATCCACTGTAAGTCCTGACTGGTGGTGATGGCGTTTATGGTGGGAATAAAGGCACTGCTGGATCCTGGCATGTCGTTCCGGTATTTCTGCTGAAAAAAATGAAAAAAAAAGTTAAAGAAAAGATTTGTCAAGCTATAATTCAAGTTGAAGTTCTAGTGTAAAGAAGATAAATATATAGAGAAGGACCAATCATTGACAACATGGCACAAAACTGTCTAAAATTATCTAGTTACCTAATACATTAAGAATGTACAGCCTGATGCGGGAACCAGGGCAAAGGCCCCCCCCCCCGAGGTGGGAACCAGGGCAAAGGCCCCCCCCCCCGAGGTGGGAACCAGGGCAAAGGCCCCCCCCCCCGAGGTGGGAACCAGGGCAAAGGCCCCCCCCCCCGAGGTGGGAACCAGGGCAAAGGCCCCCCCCCCCGAGGTGGGAACCAGGGCAAAGGCCCCCCCCCCGAGGTGGGAACCAGGGCAAAGGCCCCCCCCCCCGAGGTGGGAACCAGGGCAAAGGCCCCCCCCCCGAGGTGGGAACCAGGGCAAAGGCCCCCCCCCCGAGGTGGGAACCAGGGCAAAGGCCCCCCCCCGAGGCGGGAACCAGGGCAAAGGCCCTTGACGCAAGGCTTCCCGCCAACACTCTTTGGAGATGCCATCAGTGCGTATTTCTGACCTAAAAGGCATAGGAAGGAATCAGTCTGTCCTTTAAAGGCCATCCCTTTTATGCTGGTAAAGGGCATGATCCTCTTCAGCTGACGTACAGGGTCCTACCACCTGCATGCACGATATAGATCTCTCCCCATGGAGCCATGGTGGGCACCAGGGTACATGTAGTTCATCCACATAGTTTGAAAGTGACATAAAGCTGTAATGTTCTTACGGTGGAGGAGACAAGACGCTCGCGAGTCGTTGTCCTTTCCGTCTAGACACCGACCACATTAGAGAACTCGCAGGAGTGAGGTCAGAGTTTCCTCTGCACCTGGCTGACAATGAAGGTACACTGTGCGAACAACACCCTGGCTCAGCGAGAAAACAAGGATCCGCCGCCGGCTAGATCACCACCGGGCGGAAAGCATCTGCCCCGGCCAACGCCAGATTAACTCCGACACCTGAGCTCTTAACCCTTTCAGATGCCGTCCAAATGCAGACCAAATCCTATGTGGGGGGGGGTCAGTGAATGGGAAGACAAACAGGTGCAAGTGTCACCTGGGGCTGAGGCTGGACTCGTCGAGTCACGGAGCCGTCCTCTGCCGGGGACTTAGTCCTGGAATTGTTTAAAGGACCCCATCACTACTGCAGTATTTCCGGAACCCCAAAATCAACAGGACTGTACCCCTAACCAATAATCTGGCTGCGGTGGCTCCCTGAGGTGTAGTCCCACCTGCCATTCACATGGCCACCGCGGAGGGATCATACATGACACACGCCGTAGTTACCGCAGCCTGTCAATCACTCCGGGCTCATCCTGCTCGGTGGAAACTTCCTTGTCCAGGCAGAACGGCAGCTCGGGAGGGAGAGGCAGGAAATCTCGATTGCATAATCGCCTCCCACTGTAAAACGAACTTCCCCCTCGTCTCCTTCCCTTTTTTTTTACAGAGCTCCATTTACTTAATGCCCAGGTGTGGTCCCAGTCACTCCCAGGGCTAGGACATTAACCCTTCCCTAACCAGAGACAAAGAACAAAGGATTAAAAAAAAAAATAATCAACTTCTCTAGAAGTATAGGGGCATGTATAGAGGGAAAAAAAATTAAGGGGAGCAAATTACTTGGGGGAGGGTTTAGTGGAGGCATCTGCCCCCATTACACACACCTGATCCCACCAATCCGGGAGTGTGTGCTAGGTGCTGCTGAGGGGGGGTCCAAGCCTCAACACAACATCTGATTGGTTGAGAGGGTCCAGACTCATTTGCATACATCACATGTAAACTGACAACTTTCTTAAACCCCACCCCCGCTTATGTTCTCCTTGTGATGGCTATTACCCCATCTCTGCTGCTCACCCCAAAATAATGGACTTACGAAAAGGTGACTTTTGTCCCAGCGTGCATAGACTTAGTCAGAGCCTTAGATTTCCCTTTTCCTTGGCCCTGTATGTAAACCCCCTGGCCAAGGTAATGCGGCTGGTTGGCACTTGCCCCCTAAACCAGAGCTAGGGGTGCACCCCAATACAGAATCAACATGAGTTCTTATGTTACCACTAGTCCACGTCAAGACAACCCACCACCTAGTTGCCCCCTCCTACGCCCCGATGCCCACCAGGAAAGGGCACCTGGAGCAACCTCATCTGCCTCTATCGCACGCACCCTCGTCTTACCCCATGACCTTTCAACGTCACCCAAATCTCGTTTTTCCACAGAAAGCCTCTGCTATTTCAAAATATTGCATCTTCCCTAAAAAGTTGAACCCTTTCCCGCTCATTCACGCCGGCGATGATGTAACCCAGATCCGGTGACTCCGTGATCGCCAAACATTCCTGTCCATTGATTGTAAGGAGGAGAATGGAGGCGGCCAAAAAACAAAGTAGCAATTCGTCCTCTTTCCCATCCCGGAGTCTCCCACACATCCCCCTCCTGTTACTGGAATCAGCTACATGATTTCCCCACTTGACACAATCTCAGGAAGCCGGCCTGGCGGTGACCTCTAGGGGGCAGCAGCCCATTAGATTCCGCATGGAGGAGGCTGGGAATTCTCCCATTTCTGGGAAAGTCTCCTTTGAAGTGTGAAGTATTTCACAAGCCTCCAGCAAATCATTCCCCTCCTCTCCTGGAGGCAGACGGGTCCTTTCCGGGAGGCATTTTGGAGAAATCTGTGGATTCTGCAATCACCTGCCCTTTTAGGGGGGAGAACATCATTTTGCAATAAAAAGAAAAAAAAAAACTCCAGGGATTGAAAGGAATTTAAGAAATTTGGTGAACATGTGATGGTGAGCAGGAAATGTAACCGGGTCTGGACAGGACTGCGGAGAAAGGGGTCCGAATACTGAGACAGTCCAGGGGCAGAACGGAGGCACCGGGCACCTCATTTCTACTGTAATGCCCGGCCAGGCAGCCATGACCCCCATGCACTGTTTTTTGGGGTCCATGGCTTTTTGGAAAGTCACAGCATTGTAAATAGCGGCAGAATCTTCTACATTTGTGGTTCAGTTCTTCACTGTCAGGGCCTGTGCTTGCTGTCACTGAATTGAGACTTGTACTGAAAAACCAGTGGAACATAATTGCCAACAGTCTCGGATTTTCAGAAACAAGTGCCGATTATGTAAATCGTACCCAAAAGTGGGGCTGCACGGCAACTTTGGTCGCTTATCAGTGTGATATGGTACTGTGATCGTGACTAGCAAGTCAGAACCAGTTGGATTCTTTGTGATTTGCTTGTCCTCTTACTTAGCGGGTCATAATGAGACCCCTCTCACAATGGGCACCGCCGTAACCGCGGCATCCAGAGATCTTTGGCCGTGCGACCTGTGTCCTGGCCAAAATCACCATCTGTTCCTCGCCCAAATGATCCCATTTTACCAATGGTGATGTTGGAAAGTATTTTTTCTCACAGCTGAGGGTTCGTTACAATTGTGTCCTGTTACAACAGTTTGCTACAATGAATCAGTACAAAACCTAAGAAAAAACAAAACGAGCATATACCTTACAGCAAATAACTTAGTAAATAGTACATGTAAATACACAGGAGACTTAGTTTTGTTAAAAAAAAAAAACAACATCATAAAAGCCATCCCACTGCGACAGGGTGACCCCATCAAGACGGTCCCAATCTGTCTCTAGTATTAAAACCTTACCATGTGTCAAACAACTTCAATGTGAATAAGGGAAGAACAAGACAGAGTCTTGACTGAGACGCCCGTCCATGGGAAGCTGTACAGAGAATACTTAGCTCAGAAAAGGGGCCACATCCCGGTGGGTGCACCTTGTCGTGGTGTGATGGCTTATCCTTTTTTTTTTTTTTATCAAAATAGTGTTAACTAAGTCCCCTGTGTTATTTACATGTATTATTACTATTTATTGATTTATTCGTTGTGGGGTATATTCTCATTTAGTTTTTTTTTCTTACGTTTTATCTGTGAAGTGGCCACAGTGTGAACGTACTCTTACACTTTGCACGTATACCATCTTATAGTCCAGCTCATTTCTTTGGTTTTAATGTATCAGTGCAAGTAGAATTAGGTGTCACACTAGAGTCCAGAGTGATACATTAGACTTCTCTTGTGTGATACATTGCAACAAGTCCCCAGCTTATTTTCTATGAGCGATTTCACCAGGTTATGATTGCGGACTCTTAATTGGTCTCATTTGGCGACGTTCTGATTGCTGGTCGATAAACTGATGTTTATCAATGCGATTCCTTGATTTCTTTGTGTCAGTCAAGGCGCTGGGGACGGTGCTACGGGGACTATCACCAGATTAGTGTGGCCACAATTCCCAATAATCTGCCACACCCGGCCCCTTGTTCAGACAGGGAGACGGCCTTGGATCTCCGGACAAACCACAAGAGGTCGGGGGCTCGGAGCTCCAGGCTCGGTTGGGCAATCGTTCAGAACAAACAGGAAATACTGCACATACTCAGACGCTGCCGAAATAAAGGCGCTGAGGGCAGACACGTGGCCTCGCTGATCCCCTCTCCGGGAACAGGTAGGGATTTACAATGGACTGACCCCATTAATGAAAAACATCTCAAAGTCCATTAAAAATGACATTTAACTATATCTTAGTCCTTTCTGCTACTGGAAAAGCTGGGTGACCCTACACTCTATAGCCCACCCAGCTTTCCCAGTTTCCTCAATAGCAGCAATCCATCCTTTTGTCCTCAACTTTTATAGAAGTAAGCTCATATATTAATCAGGAGTCTGGGAAAGCTGGGTGAGAACCCCTGGCGGGGCTGTAAAGGTGCCCCGGTTGAACGGGCTGATAACAGGGAACAATAGATTGCATTCAACTGCAGCTTTACTCATAATGCAGGGTTAACTTCTCAGCTATTCCCTCTTTTGGGTGTGTCCGTGTCCATTGCCAAATTCCTTCCCATTTGCTCTGCTGACACAACAGGGCCGCTCAGCACAGGAATACACCCAGCCAGACGCCCTGCCGGAGGAGAAAGGGGGTCAGAAGACCCCGAATCTCAGGCACCTTCCAGATTACAAGACTGGAGGAATAATTAATACAATGTAATAGAAATTAGTAAAAGAAAAAAAAGGCATCTGATAATCCAGAAATTCTGATAATCTGGCAAAAGGATTGGAAATAACCGAGAAGTGATCTCTACAGGTTCTGTTCTCTAAACCAGTATGTCTGATAATCCGGCGTCAGTGATACTAGGCGTTCATTACTTCTTCAGGGCTGCCACCCAGCTTTACTGGAGGACGGAGGGGCAAAATCTGCCCAGTTTCCCGAAATAAGAGATTTGGATGAATTACTGCCCACGTGGGAAACATGGATGATAATCCATGTAAAGGTGGCCATATTTGTTGTTACCCAGCTTTTCCCCAAATATACCATCCGATTTCTGGATTATCGAGATCTGACGTCGAATGCAATCAGATTGTACAATCAGATTGTCTCAGAGGTAGATCTCCTACAAGGAATGGCCGCTGGCTCCTGATCGGCCATAGTTCTGCGCTTCTTTATAGCAAGCCCCATTAACACTTTAAGACCTGGATACTTTTATACCATTCACAGGCCAGTCCTGTTTTCATTGGTCTCATCTCTACATCGGTCTCATTATCTAATGAGGTCATCAACATAAAATATGCAGCTTATCAGAAAGGTTCATCTCCAAGTAATCCATGGGCGCTGCCATGTTGAATATCCATAGTACCAGTCAATGAGTAAGTCCCATATAATAGCAATGAGCACCTATCACCAGTAGAGGGCAGCAGTGACCTTACCTTCAGGCCCATTAACGCCGCCTCCGTGCGAAGCGGCATTAATCTGTGTGCCACAACCTCTGCCCTATCCGGTAATATTTGTACCAGTTGGCAGAACTAATTATCTGTATGAATGTTACAATTCCTGATTAGATACACTTCCAAGCCTAATGAGATGCCGGGTGAGGTCGGACAAGTTGCCCCAATCAAGGCCTTGGTGGCCGTAAACCCAATATTATTACATTAAAAGGAATTTTCCAGGTTGTAAAACTTTCCAATATACTTTGGATTTCAAGTCATTATTTCTTGCTGTCAGTGAGTGGAAACATTCAGTAATTTAGATTGTGAGCCCCATTGGGACTGTGATGCTGATGTCTGTAAAACTGTGCAATTAATGGTGCTATATAAGCATAATAATAATTCATTTATTTTAGACTGAATTCCTGTAAAGAGCGCTTTACTCCCAGCTGAGGGTTTCTACAATTGTATCCAGCCTAGACAATCCTCTGAGCTAAATGCACAGATCTCCTGTTTGCTACAATTGTATCCAGCCTACACAATCCTCTGAGCTAAATGCACAGATCTCCTGTTTGTTACAATTGTATCCAGCCTAGACAATCCTCTGTGAGCTAAATGCACAGATCTCCTGTTTGCTACAATTGTATCCAGCCTAGACAATCCTCTGTGAGCTAAATGCACAGATCTGCTGTTTGTTACAATTGTATCCAGCCTAGACAATCCTCTGTGAGCTAAATGCACAGATCTGCTGTTTGTTACAATTGTATCCAGCCTAGACAATCCTCTGTGAGCTAAATGCACAGATCTCCTGTTTGCTACAATTGTATCCAGCCTAGACAATCCTCTGAGCTAAATGCACAGATCTCCTGTTTGCTACAATTGTATCCAGCCTACACAATCCTCTGAGCTAAATGCACAGATCTCCTGTTTGTTACAATTGTATCCAGCCTAGACAATCCTCTGTGAGCTAGATCCACAGATCTCCTGCTTGCTACAATTGTATCCAGCCTAGACAATCCTCTGAGCTAAATGCACAGATCTCCTGTTTGCTACAATTGTATCCAGCCTAGACAATCCTCTGTGAGCTAAATGCACAGATCTCCTGTTTGCTACAATTGTATCCAGCCTAGACAATCCTCTGTGAGCTAAATGCACAGATCTGCTGTTTGTTACAATTGTATCCAGCCTAGACAATCCTCTGTGAGCTAAATGCACAGATCTGCTGTTTGTTACAATTGTATCCAGCCTAGACAATCCTCTGTGAGCTAAATGCACAGATCTGCTGTTTGTTACAATTGTATCCAGCCTAGACAATCCTCTGTGAGCTAAATGCACAGATCTCCTGTTTGCTACAATTGTATCCAGCCTAGACAATCCTCTGAGCTAAATGCACAGATCTCCTGTTTGCTACAATTGTATCCAGCCTACACAATCCTCTGAGCTAAATGCACAGATCTCCTGTTTGTTACAATTGTATCCAGCCTAGACAATCCTCTGTGAGCTAAATGCACAGATCTCCTGTTTGCTACAATTGTATCCAGCCTAGACAATCCTCTGTGAGCTAAATGCACAGATCTCCTGTTTGCTACAATTGTATCCAGCCTAGACAATCCTCTGTGAGCTAAATGCACAGATCTGCTGTTTGTTACAATTGTATCCAGCCTAGACAATCCTCTGTGAGCTAAATGCACAGATCTCCTGTTTGCTACAATTGTATCCAGCCTAGACAATCCTCTGAGCTAAATGCACAGATCTCCTGTTTGTTACAATTGTATCCAGCCTATACAATCCTCTGTGAGCTAAATGCACAGATCTCCTGTTTGCTACAATTGTATCCAGCCTAGACAATCCTCTGTGAGCTAAATGCACAGATCTCCTGTTTGCTACAAATGTATCAAACCAGTGTCAGATGTTTTTTTTCTGTAGAGATCCAGAACATGATGGGTAACTGGGGAAGTGACGGCATAATGGGGTCACTAAAATCCGAAATCTATCGTTAGGTGGTAGTGACAGGGTTAACAGAGGCATCTCAGTACATGGGGGTGGACACTGGCGAAGTATTGTCATTTGGCGGATCCAAGGATCCAACGCAGTCATTTACTAGAACCTCCTCCTCCTTAATAAGACTACAGAACAAAGACGCTAGCCCTCCCCCATTGGACCGGTACCAAGAAACCCTCTTCTAGGGGTCGCTGCAGGTTTGAGAGAAATGCACAAAGATTTATCAGGCGTCTTCTACATACAATGACCTTCAGTCCGGACCCCTGGTTTCGCCCACACCCTGTACCAGCTCTCGCCCTGCAGGGGCACAAGGTGGGCAGGGTGTGTCTGCACAGTGAACTTTACTATTTGTATAAGCGACTATAATCAATAACACAAAGTACAGCGGGTGCTGCAGGGTTACACTCTGGAACACCCCCCCCCCCCCTTCCATATAACCACCCAGCAGCCCCATGTAAACTTCAATATCTCTCCGGATCATCATCAGTCTATGAGGGCATCGGCGGAGATTGTGGTGTAGTTCTCTAGCTAGTTAGCATGCGGTTAGGGTTATGGCATGATGGCAGTTTCACATCTTCCTTGGCCGTCCTGACAGCAGATATACACAGGAGACATACAGAGGGTTTCACAGGGCGAGAATGTGCCCAAGATTACAGAGATGTGGCGATATGAAGGGCCTCAATGTGTCCTGAGATGCCCTCAACGCCCATTGCCAAGCAAAGGTTCAGCTTGCCGCCCTTGTCCCTGGCAAAGTAACTTGTTGGTGACCCCCCCCAGTACCAAGCACCAGGGTTACATGCCCAGTAGCCCCTCGCCTCACTACAAACCTCCTCTAGATACTGATATAAAGGGACCCCTCATCCTCAAACATGACATAAGGGGGTCCCATGATGTCCTCCATTCACCAACCCATGGTCAACTGATTACAAGAAACCAGCAGCTTCATCCAATGCTTCTGCAAACCATGACCCAACACCCCATAATGTCCCTCCATCAGTGATCAACCCCACAAGTGACCCCGCACGTCTACAGTTCTTTATTAAGCCATTGTGTCCTCTATGTCATAAGGGGTTAAGCCTCCATGTGCTCTGGTACACAAATCACTAGTGCTGGTGATCACAGCATGGGGAACCGGGCTCCCCCACAGCCAATGACACCCGGCAGATCTATAGAACGAGGATCCAATAAGTGAGAACCTACAGAACTAGAATCAAATTAAAAAAAATCAGATCCACCATAACGGAACCAAATCCAGCCCGAGGTGCTGAATCTGAAGAAAGTGCTGGTTCTAGAGGAATGGTATATACTGTATGTACAGGTCTGATGGCTGCACCTCCTCCCATACCATGCAAGATAAGTCAGGACTTGTCCGCCTAGTACAGGTCTGATGTGGACTCTTCTACAATTCAGTCAGTGACCTCAATCCTTTCTAGACCCTGGAGAACCACCTGAAGGGCTGATTGTATCTCTGCAGGAAGCCAGACTCATGTCTGTACTAGGTGCATATATAGAACACTCCACCATACACACAGGAGAAGAAGATCAGATCTTGGACTGGCCAACTATAGTCCACAACACAAGAATGGTCATCTATGCTGAACATGTCAAGCCGCAGTGGAGGGAGGGCAACTCAACCAAAATTGGAACAGTTTCAACTCACCCCAACCCAATTTATGACCCATATACCTGCTTTAGTGTTGACTAGCCAACTCAATCCAAAGCCGGATAGGTCAACTCAATCCAAAGCCGGATAGGTCAACTCAATCCAAAGCCGGATAGGTCAACTCAATCCAAAGCCGGATAGGTCAACTCAATCCAAAGCCGGATAGGTCAACTCAATCCCAAAATCAAACCAGCCAATTCAACCCTAAGCAGGACTGGTCAACTCAACCCAAAACTGGAAAGGTCAACTCAATCCCAAAACTGGACCAGCCAACTCAACCCAAATTATCAGCTGCAAACACAACCCGAAACAGGACTGGCCAACTGAAACCAACCCAATATATGACCTATATATCTACTCTAGAGTTGAGCTCAACGGAAAATAGGACAGGTCAACACAACCCAAAATAAAAGCAGTCAACTCAACCCAACCTAGGGCCCATATATCTGTAATTCAAAATGAACCCAAGACCGAAGTGGCCAACTCAAACCAAAACCGGACCGTCCAGCTTAAACCAAAACAGGTATGGGGAAATGCGACACGACTTGGGTTCTTTGCTCTCTGGTGTCAGATCCTCACCTGTCGGATTGAGGTAGATAAGGCACCGCCCGGGTATCCGTCTGGCTGAGCTGGAGAGCTGCTGCTACCACGGGAGGAACTGTCGAAACTCCCTGGATAATCCTGGTACATGATCCGGCCTCTGAACACACTTCTATGTGGTCTTCACAAGCCTCACCCCCTCTTCTGTAGGGCTGGAGTCTGTCCTGACACTGGGCTACAGGACACCACACCTCTCCACATCCAGGGCTGCTGCTGCTTCCAGTGTAGACACAGGTTATATCCCTCCTATCTCTAACAGTGCAACATTGTATCACAAGGAAAAGTCCCAGCAAGAACAACAAGTGCAACTTTGTATGAAGAAGTTCCAGCAGCAGCTGCCTATGGGCTGAGAGCAGACATGGCTGGAGGAGGCTGGAATAACAATGTAACAGTGCAGTGTGGAGCTGCTCCTGTGCTCAGTGCTCACCTCCAGGTACTGTGCTGATGAGTCAGGCAGCTCCTCTCTGCTATTCCTGTGCTCTCAGTGGATGACTCAGTGTAATGGTATTAGTCTAAACCCACTCTGGTTATCTACTGAGCTCACTCTCTCCTCCCCCACAGCACTGCAATGGGAGGTTCCAGCTCCATGCACGGCCCCCCAGCACTGCCCCATGCACAGCAGGAAGCTCCAGCTCCTCAGCCCGACCTTATGCAACTGCCCCAGCACCTGGCTCACCACTAACACGCACTGTATGTGGCCACTACATAGTTGTGCCCCCCACCTCCCCCCGCGTTCTGGACCGCTTGGTCTCGTCCATTGACGCACGTTGCCATATATGGTCATTTGCGTGTGCTGACGTGCACGGGTTTCCTTGGTTCTAGTGACGTCAGCCGGCAGGGATTCCCTCTCTGGCTGCCTGTGCAATGTGCAGAGCGAATGGCAGAAAAGAGGGGGGACAGGACCCTGAGGGCTGTACCATTATCACTGATATCAGGGGGTTATAATATTATTATTACTCTGCCATTATTATTATAGCAGTGCAGAATTCTAGGACCTGAGGTCTGCAGCTTTATCTCCAGTGTGTAGATTGGGATTATTGGGAGGGGGGGGGGAGCAGGTCTGCATCATTATCACATGTCTGCATTTGGAGGGGTTGTCCATCTTTGGGGACAATTTGTTATTAATTTGTTTAAATGCATTTAGGGCTTAAAAAAAATCGTTTTTGCAATTGGATTTCTTAAAAAATTTGCAGGGTTTGTCTTTCACAGGCTCTTTGGTTCCTACACGTTCAACTCAATTACCTGAGAGAGCAAAAAAAGACATGCAAGAGTTAACTCTCCCATCATAACTAGCCCACTGACAGATTCTCAGTTAACTCATTTTGCAGCCCGCAATCTAGTGCAGCGGCAGCTAGAGAAGGCAAACCTTGCAAACTGCTTAAAGGGAATCTGTCAGCAGGTTTTTGCTATGTAAATACTGAGAGCAACATAATGTGGAGACAGAGACCCTGATTCTAGCGATGTCACTTACTGGGCTGCCTGCTGTCATTTTGATACAAGCAGTTTTCTCTGCTGCAGATCTTGCAGTTCTCAGAATGCTGAGCTGTGTATAACCCCGCCCACAGCACTGATTGGCTGTTTTCTGTGTACACTTTGCATAGGTAGAAAGCTGCCAATCAGTGGTGGGGGCGGGGTTATACAGAGCAGTTGACTAGGAGGCACTAGACACCTAGTCCTCTAATGATAATCTCCTGCTGATAAAACTCAGCCCAATAAGTGACACATGGCTGGAATCAGGTTCTCTGCCCCTACATCATGCTGCTGTCAGGATTGCATAGCAAAGTCCCACTGACAGACTGCCTTTAATGAAACCCAATATATAGTAAAACTTATGTTTAGCCCCAAATTCATTCATTTAAAGGGGTTTTCTCAAGTTCAGTCTTCAGGAGTGCACTGCTCCTCTCCTCCCGGCGTCCTGCTTGCAGGGGGCTGTGCGCTGATCATTCTCAGATCAGACCAGTGACATGGCTGCGTCATTGACCCAAACTGTGTTTTCTCTGACATTGTAAGCAGAAGCAACTTTTCAGGGACCTTGAAGCTGGCCCCATCCAGTGGTCCGGCAAGTTTAAGAGCAGCTCTTACAGATTGGCTAGCAAAAAGCCTGTAAGTGCGGTCCTCCTCACCTAGGAAACCCACCACCTCTGATAGACTTCAGCGTTGGCTGTTAGCCTAAGCAATAAGCAGTAAATGATGGAATTTAAAACATCATGGCCGAGCAACTGCATGCAGCCGTACATCACCAAGCACAATGCTGAGCGTCGGATGCAGTGGTGTAAAGCCGCCATCACTGGACTCTGGAGAAGACGTGTTCTGTGCAGTGAAGGATCGCACTTCTCTATCTGTGTCTGATGGAGGGATCTGGGTTTGGTGATTCCAGGAGGACGTTACACCCTGACTGCATTGTGCCGCTGTACAGATGGTGGAGGGGGATAATGCTATGGGCTGTTATCAGGGGGCGGTCACGGACCCTCAGCTCCAGTGAAGGGAAATCTTAATCTTCAGCACAAGACATTGTGGACAATTGTAGCTTCAGCTTTGTGGGGACAGTTTGGGAAAGATCCTCATTTGTCCCCCATGACTGTGCTCACTGCACAATCTCCATACAGACATGGAGGGAGAACATGAGCGGAAGCCCAGAGCCTGGACCCCTGCCCCATCCTATAATGGAGATTGTGAGCCCGGACCCCCCAACATCAGGGTCTGACCACACAAATGCTCAAAAGTTCCCACAGACACCTCGAAAACTTTGTAGAAATCCCAGAAGAGCGGAGCCGTTATATCTGCAGAGGAGCGACTCCATATTAATGTCTATGGATGTAAAATGGGGGGTCAGGAAAGCTCCTGGAGGGGGCACATACTTTTCTCCACTATGTGTATGTTCTGAATACTTATGTTATATATACTATATTTTAAAGTCACAGGCCACCCATACCTGCACCTGGTCACATGATCCATTGTGCAATGTAAAGTACTGAGTGTTACTGAGCATTGCGCAATCTTTCCATAGATTTTCATGGAACGTGACAGCAGAGTTGCGTCACAGTGTGACGGAGACTGTTTTCCTTCCACTGTAAATCAACCTGCAGACCATGATGTCAATCGGAGACCAGTGCAGGTAGAGGTAAAGACATGATGGCTGTCGGGGGACACCGCTGGGCCGCCCTGGCGCTGGAGATCAGAGCTCTATGGTAATGAAGCCGCTTTATGGACTTTTTGGCCAAAGTTCTATCATTGCTGTCTATGCAGTCCCCCAACAATAGTGTGTATATCTCCCACCCTCCCTGATGTAGCATACACTGCAGCTCCCTCTCGATGGTATCAGCCATGTGGCCAACACTGCACATAAGTGTTTTTATAGCTATAATCTGACTTTCTCATTTGGAGATCAGCGGTGCGGGTGTTGTGGGCGCCGCTGTGATTTCTGTTGGCACTTTGTTCGGTATCTCCGATCAGCACTGGATGATGCCTGGAAAGATTCAGCTGTAAGGAAGAAAAAAAAGTTCTTTCATCTTTCTGAAAAAGTTCTCAGTAATTTCTGATGTAACCAGGATCATGGCCGCCACCCCCAGAGGAAGAAGTGAGCACTGCAGCAAGCGGTGCCCTCCACTGCGGACACCAGGCAGGCAATGAATGCTGCAAGTTCTAGTTTAGATGCTGATATTTTTATTAAGTGCTACTAATCCCTGAGTGTTCAGCAATAGTGTTATAAAAGGAGCCCCTGACATCTGTTACAGCGCCATCATCTGTCAGGTGCGTATGGTGGTCTATGGGACAGGTGCTCATGTGGCTGATAGCGGTAGTGTGGTAGGGACAGATTGGAAGATTTGAGGGGTGTACTTATGGAGATATCACTGACAGGCACTCCAAGGGTCTTCCATGGCAGGAACTAATGGGGATATTTGTGTTAGGTACTAATGAAGGTATCTGCTACTGCAGCTGCTACTGGAGGTATCTGTCACAGGCACTTTGAGTTTTCTGGGAGGCAGTACTGGATGGCCCTGAACAGGCAGCTAGATGAGAGGACCTAAAAACTAACCCAGAAAAAGAATCCAATCAGATCAACATATTAACTGTACAGGACAAAAGTGCAATCAGGTTGCGGTGGATAACCTACTTTTTTTTTAATAAAGAAAACTTCCCCTAGTCTTATTTAGTCCAATATACTTTACTGAACTTGCATTTACATCTTATATCATTAAATAATTATACCATAGTACCTGTGATTTTCTTGCAATAATTGTGTGATTTGATCAATGTAGGAGCTAAAAGAAGACTTTAAGGCATGAAATGAAACCCCATTACTGTACCCTGAAATGGGCATACTTGGAGCTAAACGGTGTGAATGCTTTACTTGTTCTACACTCGAGGACCAGAGAGTTTGGTGCTTATTTTGCTTCATTCTCATCCTTTTTACAGATTGTTCACATTACTGGGAAAGAAGGAGAAGAAGGCATATAAAACAATCCCATTACTGTACCCCTATCTGGGAAAATATAGGGCAGACGGAAAACCAATGGTGAAAATAAAAACACTATCTTGCTCCTCTACTAAACCCCCTCTATCTAAGGATCAAAGGGCTTGGTCACATTGCTTTTTACCCTTTTTTATGTACGGATGGTTGGTGCGATGTTTGGGTTGTTAGCTTTCCTTATTGGATAAAATTATAGTATGTTTAGTAAAAGGGAGGTGCTCATATGATCTGACATGAAATTTGCTGATGTAGATATTTTATTTTCATACTAAAATTCTGACCTTTTACTTGTTTCACGTCCTTAACCTTATGTTGTTTTTGAATTCTTTTTGGTGAGTTTTTGGGGTTGTGGTTGTTTTGCGGTCTCCATTAATCCTACTTTGGAACACATTCAATAATAATTACAATGTTACATCCTTATTGTGCAATCTCCTAGGTTTGAGTGACCAAAATTAGTTACAGTGTATTAGTAGTATTAAATATTAGGCACTGCATGTTAGCTACATTTACAGTATTATATACTGAGCACGGTATGTTAGTATTTATTATATACTGAGCACTGTACTTTAATATTATATTCTGAGCACTGTATGTTAATATTATACTGAGCACTGGATGTCAGTATTTATTATATACTGAGCACTGGATGTTAATATTATACTGAGCACTGTATGTCAGTATTTATTATATACTAAGCACTGTATAGTGGTTTTATTTATTATGCATTCAGTTTTGTATGTTAGTACTGAGCACTGCATGGTGGTATTATCTATAATATACGAAGCATTGTAACTGCCATCATGTGTAGCTCAGTAATCCAGATTTTGGTCCACATTTCCCCCAGTTTGTTCTTAGAACTTTTTGAATTACAGAATGAAAGTGTCTAATGAATGGATGAATAATAATGCGCAGTGGTGTGTGCGGAGCGCGCGGCCCCTGTCCGCCATTATTTAGTCAGGTAATCATCTATTTACCTACATTTCAGTCTTTCTGAGTTTTCAGCAGAACAAGTTGTTTTTTTTTCCAGTAATTGTTTTTGCAAGTTTGACATTTCTGTGTTTTCTAGTAACCTGTAGATATCGGAGGGTGATATGATGTCATGGTGGAACGTCCATGGTCCCGGCTGGGGGTACACGGAGCAGATTTGTCATTATCGTCTATTATTTCATAGACGTTTCTAAATATGCGGCACGTTCCATCGGAGGGAGAAACAGTGCGTAGATTAACCCTTATTACTGGAAAGTCAGATGAGCAGAGCTCTGCGGCTTCTTCTCCCCCGCAATCTCTCCGACTAAAAATAGCCGCACTACTTCCCTTTCTTTCTATTCATCTTCTATGAAATGGTTCATGCTGCCGAGAGCAGAGCGCAGAGCAGAGCAGAGTGCAGAGCAGAGCGCAGAGCAGAGCATAGAGAGCAGAGTGCAGAGCAGAGCACAGAGTGCAGAGCAGAGCACAGAGCAGAACACAGAGAGCAGAGCGCAGAGCAGAGCACAGAGAGCAGAGCAGAACACAGAGCGCAGAGCAGAACATAGAGAGTAGAGCGCAGAGCAAAGCATAGAGAGCAGAGTGCAGAGCACAGAGTGCAGAGCAGAGCGCAGAGCACAGAACAGAGCACAGTTCAGAGCAGAACACAGCACAGAGCAGAGCATAGAGAGTAGAGCGCAGAGCAGAGCATAGAGAACAGAGTGCAGAGCAGAGCGCAGAGCACAGAACAGAGCATAGAGAGCAGAGCACAGAGTGCAGAGCAGTGTACAGAGCAGAGCACAGAGTTCAGAGCAGAACAGAGCGCAGAGCATAGAGAGTAGAGCGCAGAGCACAGAGTTCAGAGCAGAACACAGCGCAGAGTACAGAGCAGAGCACAGAGTGCAGAACAGAGCACAGAGCGCACAGTTCAGAGCAGAACACAGAGCACAGAGCAGAGCATAGAGAGTAGAGCGCAGAGCAGAACATAGAGAGCAGAGCATAGAGAGCAGAGTGCAGAGAAGAGCACAGAGAGCAGAACAGAGCACAGAGTTCAGAGCAGAGCACAGAGCAGAACACAGAGAGCAGAGCGCAGAGCAGAGCACAGAGAGCAGAACAGAGCACAGAGTTCAGAGCAGAGCATAGAGAGCAGAGTGCAGAGAAGAGCACAGAGAGCAGAACAGAGCACAGAGTTCAGAGCAGAGCGCAGAGTGCAGAGCACAGAGTAGAGCATAGAGAGCAGAGTGCAGAGCAGAGCGCAGAGTTCAGAGCAGAGCACAGAGCAGAACACAGAGCGCAGAGCACAGAGTAGAGAATAGAGCGCAGAGTGCAGACCAGAGCATGCAGACCAGAGCACAGAGTAGAGAATAGAGCGCAGAGTGCAGACCAGAGCATGCAGAGCAGAGCACAGAGTGAAGAGCAGAGCACAGAGTGAAGAGCAGAGCATAGAGAGAAGAGCCCTGAGTTCACATGAAGTCGTCATCACCGGCATTTCTACCCTCATGTACCTCCCGCCCCAACCCTGCACTGATTTCCCCACCAATAGATGTTTCCTCCCTATAACAGCGACATCCACAGTGCTCCCATAATAACAGCGATATCCACAGTGCCCCCATAATAACAGTGATATCCACAGTGCCCCCATAATAACAGTGATATCCACAGTGCCCCCATAATAACAGCGATATCCACAGTGCTCCCATAATAACAGCGACATCCACAGTGCTCCCATAATAACAGTGATATCCACAGTGCTCCCATAATAACAGCGACATCCACAGTGCCCCCATAATAACAGCGATATCCACAGTGCTCCCATAATAACAGCGACATCCACAGTGCTCCCATAATAACAGTGATATCCACAGCGCCCCCATAATAACAGTGATATCCACAGTGCCCCCATAATAACAGTGATATCCACAGCGCCCCCATAATAACAGTGATATCCACAGTGCTCCCATAATAACAGCGATATCCACAGTGCCCCCATAATAACAGCGATATCCACAGTGCTCCCATAATAACAGTGACATCCACAGTGCTCCCATAATAACAGCGATATCCACAGTGCCCCCATAATAACAGCGATATCCACAGTGCTCCCATAATAACAGTGACATCCACAGTGCTCCCATAATAACAGTGACATCCACAGTGCTCCCATAATAACAGTGACATCCACAGTGCCCCCATAATAACAGTGATATCCACAGTGCTCCCATAATAACAGTGACATCCACAGTGCTCCCATAATAACAGTGACATCCACAGTGCCCCCATAATAACAGTGACATCCACAGTGCCCCCATAATAACAGTGATATCCACAGTGCTCCCATAATAACAGCGATATCCACAGTGCTCCCATAATAACAGCGATATCCACAGTGCTCCCATAATAACAGTGATATCCACAGTGCTCCCATAATAACAGCGATATCCACAGTGCTCCCATAATAACAGTGACATCCACAGTGCTCCCATAATAACAGTGATATCCACAGTGCCCCCATAATAACAGTGATATCCACAGTGCCCCCATAATAACAGCGACATCCACAGTGCTCCCATAATAACAGTGACATCCACAGTGCTCCCATAATAACAGTGATATCCACAGTGCTCCCATAATAACAGTGATATCCACAGTGCCCCCATAATAACAGTGATATCCACAGTGCTCCCATAATAACAGTGATATCCACAGTGCCCCCATAATAACAGTGACATCCACAGTGCCTCCATAATAACAGTGACATCCACAGTGCTCCCATAATAACAGTGACATCCACAGTGTCCCCATAATAACAGTGACATCCACAGTGCTCCCATAATAACAGCGATATCCACAGTGCTCCCATAATAACAGTGACATCCACAGTGCCCCCATAATAACAGCGACATCCACAGTGCTCCCATAATAACAGCGATATCCACAGTGCTCCCATAATAACAGTGACATCCACAGTGCTCCCATAATAACAGTGACATCCACAGTGCTCCCATAATAACAGTGACATCCACAGTGCTCCCATAATAACAGTGACATCCACAGTGCTCCCATAATAACAACGATATCCACAGTGCTCCCATAATAACAGTGATATCCACAGTGCCCCCATAATAACAGTGACATCCACAGTGCCCCCATAATAACAGTGACATCCACAGTGCTCCCATAATAACAGTGACATCCACAGTGCCCCCATAATAACAGTGATATCCACAGTGCCCCCATAATAACAGTGATATCCACAGTGCTCCCATAATAACAGTGACATCCACAGTGCTCCCATAATAACAGTGATATCCACAGTGCCCCCATAATAACAGTGATATCCACAGTGCCCCCATAATAACAGTGACATCCACAGTGCTCCCATAATAACAGTGATATCCACAGTGCCCCCATAATAACAGTGATATCCACAGTGCCCCCATAATAACAGTGACATCCACAGTGCTCCCATAATAACAGTGATATCCACAGTGCCCCCATAATAACAGTGACATCCACAGTGCCCCCATAATAACAGTGACATCCACAGTGCTCCCATAATAACAGTGACATCCACAGTGCCCCCATAATAACAGTGATATCCACAGTGCTCCCATAATAACAGTGACATCCACAGTGCCCCCATAATAACAGTGATATCATAGAATCATAGAATGGTAGAGTTGGAAGGGACCTCCTGGGTCATCTGGTCCAACCCCCTGCTCAAAGCAGGATTCACTAGATCATCTCAGACAGATGTCTGTCCAGCCTCTGTTTGAAGACGTCCATTGAAGGGGAACTCACCACCTCTCGTGGCAGCCTGTTCCACTCATTAATCACCCTAACTGTCAAAAAGTTTTTTCTAATATCTAATCTGTGTCTCCTCCCATTTAGTTTCATCCCATTGCTTCTAGTCTTTCCTTGTGCAAATGAGAATAAAGATGATCCTTCTACAATGTGACAGCCCTTGACATATTTGTAGACAGCTATTAAGTCTCCTCTCAGTCTTCTTTTTTGCAAGCTAAACATTCCCAAATCCTGCAACCGTTCCCCATAGGACATGGTTTGCAGACCAGTCACCATTCTGGTCGCTCTTCTCTGAACTTGCTCCAGTTTGTCTATGTCTTTTTTTAAATGTGGTGCCCAAAACTGTACACAGTATTCCAGATGAGGTCTGACCAAAGAGGAGTAAAGACCGATAATGACTTCACGTGATCTAGACTGTATGCTTCTGTTAATACATCCCAGAATTGTATTTGCCTTTTTTGCTGCTGCATCACACTGTTGACTCATGTTCAGTCTATGATCTATTAGTATACCTAAGTCTTTTTCACATGTACTGTTGCTTAGCTCTATTCCTCCCATTCTGTATATGCTTTTTTCATTTTTATTGCCCAGATGTAGTACTTTGCATTTTTCCCTGTTAAAAACCATTCTGTTGGTTGCTGCCCACTGCTCCAGTTTATTTAGGTCTTTTTGAATCCTCTCTCTCTCTTCTCTAGTATTAGCTATCCCTCCTAGCTTTGTGTCATCAGCAAATTTAATCAGTTTACCCTCAATTCCTTCATCTAAATCATTGATAAAGATGTTGAACAATACAGGTCCCAGGACGGAGCCCTGTGGTACCCCACTTGAGACATTCATCCAGCTGGATGTGAAGCCATTTACAACCACCCTTTGAGTCCGATCACTAAGCCAGTTATGAATCCACCTAACAGTTGCCTGGTCCATTGCATACTTGGTCATTTTTTCAATAAGGATGGTGTGAGATACTTTGTCAAATGCTTTGCTGAAGTCAAGATATACTATATCTACAGCATTTCCCTGATCCACCCAGTCAGTGATTCTGTCATAGAAGGAAATTAAGTTAGTCTGACATGACTTGTTAGTTACAAACCCATGCTGACTCTGGTTAATCACTTCATTCTTATCCATGTACTTACATACATGTTGTTTAATAATTTGTTCAAAGATCTTTCCTGGTATAGAAGTCAGACTCACCGGCCTATAGTTCCCTGGGTCCACCTTCTTCCCCTTTTTGAAGATAGGAACAACATTTGCTCTTCTCCAGTCTTCTGGGACTTCTCCTGTTCTCCAAGAATTTTCAAAGATTATGGAGAGTGGTTCTAAAATTTCTTCTACGATCTCCTTCAGTACTCTGGGGTGTAATTCATCTGGACCTGGAGACTTGAACTCATTTATGTTAGCTAAATATTCCCTCACAATCTTTCTGTTTACAGATAACTTGGATTCCTCTATTCCTCTAAAAGGACAGTGAAGATCAGTTGATGTTACATTTTCTTTCTGAGAGAAAACAGATGCAAAATAAGAATTAAAAAGTTCGGCCTTCTCAACATCCTCTCTTACCATTTCTCCATTTTCATCCTGTAAAAATCCTATAGCATCTTTGACTTTTCTTTTACTTTTGACATACCCCCAAAATCCTTTTTTATTGCTTTTGACATCTCTTGCAAGCCTTAATTCATTGTCAGCTTTAGCTAACCTGATACGTGCCCTACAGGATCTGCAGACTGCATTATAATCTTCTTTAGATATGCCTCCCTCTTTCCATTTAATAAACATTTCTTTCTTTCTTTTTAGCATGTGTTTAAGTTCTGTGTTCATCCATCCTGGTTTCCTTAAATGCTTCCCATTCTTCCTACTTTTCGGGATTGTTAACGATTGTGCTTTGAGAATCTCATTTTTTAAAATTTCCCATCCTTCCTGGACATTTTTGTCCTTAAGGACATCCAGCCATTGGATCCCTCCTATTCTCTTTCTGAGTCTCTTAAAATCTGCCTTTCTAAAATCTAACCTTGAAGTTTGAGTCTTCACATGTCTTCCTCCTCTAGTTATCCAAAATTCTATAATAGCATGATCGCTGCCTCCTAGGGTCCCAGCCACCTTTACCTCCTCAACCATTTCCTCCCTGTTTATAAGGATTAGATCCAAAGTAGCAGATCCCCTTGTTTTCTCCCCTACCTTTTGGAAGATAAAGTTGTCAGCAAGAGAGGATAAGAATTTGCTTGACCTGTTAGTTTTACTTGAGAGAGATTCCCAACAAATGTCTGGATAGTTGAAATCTCCCATGACCACTACGTCATATTTTTTGGAGAACTTGGTCATTTGATACATAAAGAGTTCATCCATATCTTCAGCTTGCCCAGGTGGCCTGTAGTAAATGCCTACAATGGTGTCCTTTCCGTTGTTCTCTCCTTGTATTCTTACCCAAACAGTTTCCACAGAACTCCCAGTCTCTGAAGCTTCAATCTCTGTGCAGATATACGCTTTTCTAACATACAATGCGACACCTCCTCCTCGTTTATCAAGTCTGTTTCTTGCAAATAAGTTGTATCCTTTTAGCCTTTTATTCCAATCATGTGTATCGTCCCACCAAGTTTCAGTGATTCCAATGACATCATATTCCTTTTCCTGCGTTAGTAGTTCCAATTCTCCTTGTTTGTTGCCCATGCTTTGTGCATTTGTATAAAAACATTTTAGTTTGTGATTGGTTTCTCTTCCTCCCATATTTTTATTATTTAAATTGTTTTGTCTTTGTTCTTCCTTTCCACTTCCAGTAGCAGAGATCTCACAGTGCTCCCATAATAACAGTGACATCCACAGTGCTCCCATAATAACAGTGATATCCACAGTGCTCCCATAATAACAGTAACATCCACAGTGCTCCCATAATAACAGTAACATCCACAGTGCTCCCATAATAACAGTGACATCCACAGTGCCCCCATAATAACAGTAACATCCACAGTGCTCCCATAATAACAGTAACATCCACAGTGCTCCCATAATAACAG